>NW_021604653.1:2649405-2652301 GCF_004785775.1 Grammomys surdaster
CCTTCCTTCCTTCCTTCCTTCCTTCCTTCCTTCCTTCCTTCCTTCCTCCTCTCTTTTTTCCTGGTTTTGGTTTTGATACTGGTTTGAGACAGGGTCTCACACCCTGCTGGCCTCAAAATTCATTAGGCAGACTGAGGATAGTATTGAACTTCTGATCTTCCTGTCTCTACTTCCTCAGTGCTGGGATTACAGACCTGCATCACCATGCTCACTGCATGCACTGCTGATGAGTGAACATAGGCCTTTGGACATGTTCAGTAAGCTCTGTCAACTGAGCTATACTCCCATCCTCTTTGGGAGTTTATATAAACTTCTGTTATAGCCAGAGGCTGACTAATCAAATCATTGACTGTTGGTGGATGAATTTATTCTCTAACTCCTCTTTTCTCCCTGGAGGTCTGGGGTAGGACGAAAGTTCCAACCTTTGAATCATGTGATTGGTTTTCTTGATGGCTAGCTCCATTCTTAGGGACCTTCCAAGAGTTATATAGACAATATAAGTTCAGTTTTTTGTGGTTGTTGTTTTTGGTTTGTTTTGGATTGGTTTTGGTTTTGGTTTTTTGAGACAGGGTTTCTCTGTGTAGCCCTGGCTGTCCTGGAACTCACTCTGTAGACCAGGCTGGCCTCAAACTCAGAAATCCGCCTGCCTCTGCCTCCCAAGTGCTGGGATTAAAGGCATGCGTCACCACTGCCCAGCAATAAATTCAGTTTTGAGTGAGAGGAATTGTTATGGATCACAAAAGAAGATTTTTTTCATTTCTGTAACTCAAGACTTCCCCCCCAAAGTGATCAAAGCAGGAACTGGTACAAAAATCTCTCTCACAGGCACACACACACACACACACACACACACACACACACAGAGAGAGAGAGAGAGAGAGAGAGAGAGAGAGAGAGAGAGAGAGAGACTGTAGCACAACTGAGCACCTCTTTTTTATCTGATAATCATATTTCTATATATTCTAAAGGTCAAAGCCAATCCTTCAAAGATAAAGGAGTAAGGTTTCCTTGTGTTTAGAGGAAGAGGGGGAGTTCCCAGTGGCTAACTCTGAGAAAGGCACACTAAAACAAAAGCTGCGTGTATTTGTTGCTTTTCTGTGTCCCAGCCAAGAAGAAATTTAAGGGAGGAAGGGTTTGTGTTTCACTGCTTGAGAAGGTACTCAGACCATTTTGATGGAGATGGCATGCTGGCAGGAGCAGGCTACAGCTAGTCACATCCTACCCACGTCAGGAGGCAGAGTGTTGGCAGAAAGTGGTGCTGGACTATAAACCTAAAGGCAACCAGGAGTGATACAACACATCTGTAATCCCAGCACTCAGGAGGGCAGTTCAAAGTCAGCCTGGTCTACACAGTGGGTTCCAGCTGGCTAGAGCTATAAAATAAGACCCTGTATTAAACAAACAAAACAAAACAAACATCAACAACAGAAACTGAAGTCCTACCTTCTACTCCCTCCAGAGATTCTCTGTCTCCTAAATGTTCCACAGTCTTCCCTTGGTCCCTCCTTTAATTAGGGACCAAGTAATCAAACACAAGACCTTATAGGAGGCATTTAACATTTAGACTGTAAAATTTTGTATTATAGTTTGGTCCCTAAGAAAAATATCCCACATGCTGGAATTAAACACATGTACTACTATGCTGGTCTAGTTTAGATCTAAATTTACTCCCAAAGGCCATGTGCTAACCCTTGGTTGGTTGGCAGCTGATGGCTTTGGGGGAAAGTGACTGAACCATGAAAGCTCTGATATCGTCAATGGATGAATCTACTGACTTGGGTTTATAATTTGATGAGATAGAAGTGATAGAAGCAGGAGGTGAGACCTACTTAAAAGGACCGTGGCCTTGAAGATATACCCTCAAGGATTATAATAACTTGTCCTCAGCCCCCTACTCTCCCATTGTCTCTGCTTCCTGGCCTCCTCACGGTGATGGTCTTGCTGCTATTTATCAGCTGGTGTCTACGGACACACAGGTGGACTCCACAGCGACGGGCCTGGGGATGGCTGCAGCAGCCGGGAGAATGGACAGTGGAGTGTGGAGAGTTTGTTTGCAGAGACAGCTGAGTGGCTGGCGCCCTGGAACAGAAAAGCTCAATGCACAGAGAAGTGTCAGGGTGGTTGAGGAGACTGGGAAAGCAAGTCAGAGCAAGAGCCAAAGGTTATCTACACTGGAACCTTGGCCCCACTCCCTAAGCTCCTATTCTAGCTGGCTGTTTCCTGGTATCTGGGCGGGGCTGAGAGTTTGGTGGTCAACACTTTGTACAGGAACAAAGTACATAGAGATGTTGCAGTCTTCCAGTGATAAAGTCAGAGGGTTTCCAATCCTACATTCGCCCTTCTCTCTTGACTCTGGTAGGGCCACACGAGGCACAGCCTGGCTCTTCTGCACATTTTAGAGGTATTCATTTCCCCTGATGCCCCAGCCTACTAGCACCACACCGTGGCCCAGAGAGAACATTACAAGCATTGCTGGCCTAAGGGATAGGATGGAAGGGACAAGGCACAGTCAGGCTCTACATTCACAGTGTTGGAGAACCCAGAGCCAGGTTGCTACTGGGTCAGCACAATGACCACATTGCCCTTCTTAAAGCCTTGGGTTCTGCCAACATTCATGGCCAAATTCCTGACCTCAAACCAGAGGCTTGGAGCGAAACCTTTGAAATTGTGATCCAAAATAAATCTTTCCTCCTTTAAGTTTTACCTGAGGCAATTTGTCACAGCAATAGAAAACTGACATATTTTAATAATATGAACTCCCCTAAATTGCAGTTCTAAGGATACAAAACAAGGGAAAGACAAAACTTGACTGGGCTGGCTCAGTTGGGAACTGAGTTTGGTCAGCAGAACCCAGGAGAAATAAGAGGTGGGGGGAGAGAGGGGGGAAGGGAGAGGG
>NW_021604653.1:2652701-2660201 GCF_004785775.1 Grammomys surdaster
GAGGGAGGGAGGGAGGGAGGGAGGGATGGAGGGATGGAGGGAGGGGGAGGGGAGGGAGAGGGGGAGGAGAAAGGAGGGGGAGGGGAGGAGGAGAGGGAAGGGAGAGGGAAGGGAGAGGGAGGAGGAGTAAGAGGAGGGGGAGGGAGGGAGGAAGGAAGGAAGGGGAAAAAAAGAGGAACAAAATTAAGAGAAAGCTCAGGAGTGTTGGCATGCACTTATATTCCTGTATTACCAGAAGACAGGTAGATTCTTGAGATGCTCAGCCAGCCTAACTTACTTGGAGTATTCCAGATCAATAAGAGACTCATTCTAAGTAATAATAATAATAATAACAACAACAACAGCAACAACAGCAGCAGCAGCAGCAGCAGCAGATGGCACCTGATACCCAGAGGTTGTCCTCTGGCCTCTACATGCACTTACATGCACTTAGCCACACATGCATACACACACATACATATACCTGAAAACATATGAACACATACACACACGGAAGCCACATGCACATACTTGCACCTGGACACACATGCACACACACTCAGAAGGCACATGTATGTTCATTTTAGACTCTTTTACAATAGTAAAACACAAAACTTGGATATATAAAAATAAAACATAAAGACACTAAGTTATGTTTCATCCATATGAAGATGGTACGGGACAGTTAAAGGTGATATAGTAGAGCTGGAGAGACAACTCAGCAATTAAAAGCACTTGCTACAAAATCATGAGAACCAGAGTTTGGATTATAGCACCCACATAATAAGCCAGTATCTATGCAAATACCTGTAACCCTAGCTCCAAGGGAGGCAGAGACAGAAAGATGTTGGGGCTCGCTGGCTTTCAGCCTAGTTGAGACAAGAGCCTGCCTCAGAGGAGGCCAAGTATGACAGAGGACATTGAAGCCATCTTCTAGCTGCCATATGTGCATGCATGCATGCACACACAAGCATGCAGACATACACACACACATGCACAAACATTAGCACACACAAAAATATAAATCCTTTTAAAATCATGGATATTAGGGTTGGAGAGATGTGCAATTACAAGTTTTTATTGCTCTTGAACAGGACCTGAGTTCAATTCCCAGAATCCTGTTTGGTGCCTTGCAACTGCCTGAACTTCCAATTGAAGGGATCTGAATATCTCTGCTGGGCCCAAGTACACCAACAAATGCATATAAATAAACAAAAATAAATCATTTTAAGATGACTTAGAATATATATTTCTAGCTGAGTGAGGTGGTACATACCTTTAATCCCAGCACTTGGGAGGTAGAGGTGGATTCAAGCCAGCCTGGTCTACAAAGAGAGTTGTAACAGCCAGAACTCTGTTACACAGAGAAACTTTGTCTCAAGTAAGCAAACAAACAAAGAAGAGTATATATTTCTTTGGTTCTTTTCTTCTTTAAAAATTACTTATTAAACTCTGGTATGTGCACAGTGCTGAGCTGGAACCTGAAGGTGTTAAAAACAACACAGTTAATCTCCGGTCTTAAGGATCTCAGACATCAAAGGAGCAAGAATAACAGTAGACAGATAAATAATGACACATCTGAGCGAGTGACTCTTAGTCTAATAATTTAATAATTACTATGGAGGAAAGTTACTGGGTGATAGTCAATCATTGAGGGACTCGGTCTGCTGGAGCCTGGTTTACAGGAAGGGGTAGAAAGTAAAGGTATAGGAGGGGGACTAGCAGGCAAAGGGAATGGTAGAGGGATTTGGAGAATATATTCATTTCCTTGAAAATGATACTGTATAATACATTGTTAGTTGTTTGTTGCTGACTGACCCATTTGGAGACTGTGTAGGATTTACATGCACAGGTTGGGAACTTGAGGGAGGCTGACTTTGGTTATGAGTGTTTGGGAGTTTCCAGCCGTTACTCAAGAAAATGGATAGTGAAATAAGAAAACCAGAATCACAGAGTGTCATGGGATCTAACAGTTGTAAAAGGGAGAGAGCAGGGACTGGGATGGCTTATTGGTAAGAGCACATCTTATGTACTCACGAGGACCAGAGTTTGAATCCCAGTGTCCATGAGACAAGCCAAGGAGTCCCATGCACCCCTGTGACAAGCCAGGAGTCCCATGCACCCATATAACTCCAGCTCCCAGGACACTGGACATAGGAGGGCTTGCTGGCTTCCACTATAGCTGAGAAAACACAATTCCCAAGTTCAGGCCAAGACTCTGGCTCATAGGAAGGAATAGGTGGAGCATGACACAGAAGGGGTCCTGAGGCTGTAACAGAAAGACACCTAAAACACACCTTAAAACCTGAGTTGAATCCCTAGAACCCATGGAAAGGTAGAAGAGAATTGATTCTACAGGTTATTCTCTGAGCTCCGTATATACAACATGGAACTTGAAACCTCCCCATACGTGCCAGATGTGCAAGTAGTAATACTAATAACACTAATAATAATAAACCATGCATCAGAGACTTAGGCTGTCAATGTCAGTGAGCTTGCCAGTGCTTTTAAATCACTTATCTCACTGCAGAGGACCTGCATTCAGTCCCTAGCACCCACATTTGGCATCTTAAAACCTCCCTTTCACGGAAACTTGATCCCACCTTCCGGGCTCCAAAGATAGCCACACTCACACATGCCCAAATCCATATAAGACACATACATACATATGTTATTTTTTCAGTCTTATAAAAAGAAAGATTATCTGTGCTAGAAAAATTCCCAACAAACAACTGAGTGGTTCACTTAGCATCACCATAGTAGAGTGACACCAAGTCCCCATAAGGTGAGACCAATATGATTACACACAGCACGCTAATGTAAACAGCACACACTGCCTGAATTTATACCAAGAGTTAAGATTCTTGGCAGTCATTTTTCAGAAGCTATTAGAAGTGAAATTTGAGGACAGCTTTTGGGTCACTGGAATTCTCTGTTTAGAATTTTCAACTAACCCCAGATATCTCAGTACTTTGTTACCAAAAGAAGAAAAATGAAAGAGGAGAGGGAAGGCAAGGAAGAGAAGGAGGTAGAGAGAGAAAATCCACCAGTTTGTTGTTGTTGTTGTTGTTGTTTAATCCAAAATCCAGTCAAATTGGCAACCAAAATTAGTCACCAGGGTAAGAAATCATGTTTCAAAAACACCACACCACACATACACACACACCACACACACACATACACACATGCATATCATACCCACAAACACACACACATACATACACACATACCACACACACAAGCACACATATACATACATACCACACCAGACCACACACACACATATACACACACACATATTCACACACATATGCACACACATGTAGTCAGAACAGCACCTACACTGTTAGACACCTTTTTCAAACAGCAAACCTTTATTGGTCACTCACACAGTAAGCACCATCCTTGCTTGCCAGTGATTACATTTTTCTATAAATATAATCTTTAGGAGATTGTACTTGTTTACAATGAGCAGGAGAAGACACTGTAGCTGGCTAGTCAGATCTGATTGAATAAAACCCAATTCTCCCAAGTATTGCAGAGCCTTCAGTGCCAAGCCCACATTCACGTTGTTCAGAGGGTGAAGTCCCCAACCGAAGCAGGCTGTGCCCACCTTGAATGCTTCCTAGTAAGTGTATTATTTTTCTCCCTCGTGCATGTTCACTGTACACAGTACTAAGTTTTATAAGAACATTCTCATTCAAATATTCTCCTCTCTATCCCGGTACCCACCTTGGCCTCCACTCCTTGTAGTCCCCCTTGCTACCGAAGATAGTTCTGCTTACAGTTCCATGTATGTGTACATAGACAAATATATCGACATAAAATCTTGTAATCCCAACTGAGAGAAACTCTGCTCTTGTTGACTGTGACATCATTCATTTGATATGATTACCACCACCTGTGTCCATTTTCTTTCGGATGACACAACTGCATTCTTCCTTGTAGATGCAAATCGTTCCCTCCTATCCACTCTGTTGTTGGACACCTAGCTTGGTACCTTAACTTAGGTGATGTGAGTCAGGCTACAATAAACTGGGATGAGTAAGTATCTCTGTCGAGTGCTGACTGGGTACAGCTGGGTCATGTAGAACAATCTACTGTTAGGGTTTTAGAAACCTTCATACTGACTTGCACAGTGGCTGGACTAGTTTAGATCCATATCAGCTGTGGTTAAGGATCCCTTTTGTCCACATCCTCAGCATCGTTGGTTATTTTCTGGCTGGGCTGAGATAGAGTCTCATTGTTGGCTTGATTTGCCTTTCCCTGAAGGCCAGTGAGGTTGAACAGTTTCTCATGTATTCACCAGCCATTTATATTTCATCTTTTGAGAGCTGTCTATTTCTTTGGTCTATTTACTGTTCAATTTCTTGTTATTTCTCTGAACTATTAGCACATTTTAGATATTAATTTGCTGTCCAATGTATAGTCAGCAAAGATGTCTTTCCCATTCTGTAGGCTGTCTTCCCTGGAATAATTGTAGGTTACAACTTCCATGAAGTGGACAACAGTCACAAATACATTGCCCAGTTTATAATGTATTCTGATATCAGGTATTTCAAAATGTATCTGTGTGTGGGTGGCAGGGCATACCTTCAATACCAGTTCTGCAGAGCAGAGGATCAAGAGTTCAGGGCCGCCAGGCAGTGGTGGCACATGCCTTTAATCCCAGCACCTGGGAGGCAGAGGCAGGCAGATTTCTGAGTTCGAGGCCAGCCTGGTCTACAGAGTGAGTTCCAGGACAGACAGACAAGACTACACAGAGAAACCCTGTCTCAAAAAACAAAACAAAACAAAACAAAAAAGAGTTCAGGGCCACCTTCAGCTGCATAGCAAGTTCAAAGTTTCAACGCCCTCCTAAGCTATATAAGTTCCTGTCTCAAAATAACTAGAAACAAATAAACAGCTACAGTTCAAAGTGTGAAGAGTGGAGAGATGTGTTTAGAATCAGTGAAGGAAAACCAGCCTGCATTAAAAATGGACCCCAGGGCTAGAGAGATGACTGATTCAGAGGTTAAGAGTATTGACTGCTCTTCCAGAGGTTCTGAGTTCAACTCCCAGCAACCACATAGTGGCTCTCAACCATCTGTAATGGAGTCTGATACCCTTTTCTGGTGTGTCTGAAGACAGCTATAGTATACTCATATATATAAGTAAATAATATAAATAAATAAATATTTTTAAGAAAGAAAGAAAATAAGCCTCCTTTTTATAAAAATGGATCCTGGGACCATTGGGATGGCTTAGCAGGTAAAGGCTGTTGCTACTAAGTCTGACAAACTGAGTTCCATCTCTGGGACTCAATTCTATGCTCTGGTCTCAATAGGTGCACCACGACCTGAACACACATATGCATGCATACATGCCCATACATAAAGAAATCAGTAAATAAATTTAAAAAATTTTATATATACACATATACATACATATATATTTTATATAACTCTGTGTGTGTGTGTGTGTGTGTGTGTGTGTGTGTGTTGGTGTTTTCCTAGACAAGAGTTTCTCTGTGTAGTCCTGGCTATCCTAGAACTCACTCTGTAAACTAGGCTGGCCTCAAACTCAGAGATCTCCCTGCCTCTGTCTCTTGAGTGCTGGGATTAAAGCCATGCACCACCATCACCAGGTTCAAATAATGTATTTTTAATTTGTCTAAGATGTAACTCCTTCTTTCCTCTCAGCCCTTCCTTCCTGGGCCAATTCAACAGCCTCTCTATGGTCATCACAGTAGCCTCCTGCCTTCAGCCCTGTGTGCTCTGAACCCTGTGTGCTCTGAGGTGGGCAGCTCTAGATGCCATTAATGTATTCAAAATACTCAAGCAGAAGCTACACATATCTGTAGGACCCAAGACTTCTCGAGCTTTCTACAACCACATGACCTCCAGCCTCTTCTTTGCTATTGTCACCCCAGATGAGCCTTCTTTCAACACACCCACAGGCTGAAGCCTCGGCAAGCCTGTCCCTGAGCAAGGTTAGTCTTTCTTTCAGTAATCTCCAGGGCTCAATTCACTGAACCCACCCTTCCAGCAGGGCCACCTTTGCCTGCCCTTGGACACAGTTGCTGTTACACCCAAACCCTCCTTCCCTCCATTGCCTTATTTTTCTTGCTTGTTGACATTTGCCAGTGTCCCATAGAGCATGTATTTCACCTACATATATAGTACCCACAATGTCAGCGAGTGCCTCCTGGTACACGCTTGTATGATGTCTTTCTTAGGCAATTATAAGAACATATCTGCAGCCAGGGAGATGGCTCAGGGGGTAAAGGCATTTGCCACTAAGCCTGATGACCTGAGTTCAACCCTGGGATCCATAAAGTTGAAGGAAAGAAATGACTCCTGCAAGTTGTCCTGGGACCTCTTGCACATACATATACACACAAATATACACAGGTGTATGCATGCACAAATAAGCAAATGTAATAAGGGATGTTGACGAGAAAAGCTGGTCTGCCTGGGCTAACAAGGCCAGCTGCTCTCCACACATCAGGCTTGGAAGGACTGGGCTCCTCAGCTTCCCTCTGGTCTTCCTGTCTTCCTGCTCACATCCCTAGCCCCGGGCTTTCATGCCTAGATTTCTATCTGCTGTGCTGAATATCCTTCAGACTTCTCTGGTCCTCAGCTTCCCTCTGGTCTTCCTGTCTTCCTGCTCACATTCCTAGCCCCACACCTTGCCTAGAAGAGCTCCATCTGCTATGCAGAGGACCCTTCAGGCATCTTCTGCTGCTATGTCTTCAAGGAAGGGGAAGAACACTGGAGACACGTGTCCGCTCAGGATGACTCAGCACCAAGAGTTTCTACACCCATCCCTCTCTCTTCCGCATCTTAGATCTTTTGTTCAAGAACTCCTTGTTTGTCTGTTTCTCTCAGTCTCTCTCTCCCTCTGTCTCTGTCCTTCCTCTCTCAGCTCAGCTGGGTTTCTAACCCTGACCCTCATCCAAGTCATGCATGACTCAGCCCTCATTCTTCACTTCCGTCTCGCTATGATACGTACATTCAGGCAAACCACCCATATACAGAAAATAAAAATCAATACATCTCAAAAAAATATCATTAACGTGTTCTTGGGGCTAATATCACCTTCATTTTAAAAATTGCATTAGAATTCATTACAACGAAGTCTGTGTCTAATTCCAAAGGGATTATTACAACAGATTAACGTTTCAGATAAGTCTAAGTTTTTGTTATGCTTTTCAGTTTGTTTCTTTGTTGAGACATTATCTGTTCTAGCTCAAGCTGCTGAGAGGTTGAGGGTAGTCTTGAGTTTCTGATCCTTCCATGTTCAGCTCTTGTGCTAGCATTGCTCTAGTTTATATGGTTCGGGAGTAGAACCCAGGGCTTCATACATGTTAGACCAGCACCAGACCTACTGACCTACATCCCCAGCTCTCTGACTTATAACTTAAAGTATCAGAAGCATTACAAAGGGAAGCTTTCAAAATTCTGTGTGATTCTCTGGCTAAAAGATTTTCTAGTCTCTCTCTCTCTCTCTCTCTCTCTCTCTCTCTCTCTCTCTCTCTCT
>NW_021604653.1:2660211-2671305 GCF_004785775.1 Grammomys surdaster
CTCTCTCTCTCTCTCTCTCTCTCTCTCTCTCTCTCTCTCTCTCTCTCCTTGCTTCCTTGAGCTGGTCATGGTGTTGCTGCACGAGTTTAATCATGGCATTCCAGGGGCAGACGCTGGCAGCATCTGTGAGTTCCAAGCTAGCCAGGACCATGTGCTAAGGAGCTTATGCCTTTAAAAAAAATAAAAATAGCCAAGCAAGTTAATGGTACAGTCTTGCATCGATGGAAAGGTTGGACATGCTGATCCCTGGAGCTCCCTGGCCAGTCAGCCTCCTTGATGAGCTCTAGGCCAGGGAGATAGCCTGTCTTTTGATTCTTCGTGAGTTTCACATCATGTACCCCGAGTCCCACTCATCTCTCCATCCCCTCATGGCTGACCTTTGCCATTGCAACCTACCTCCAAAATAAAAGACATAGAAAATAAACAGACAAAGAAAAACAACAACAACAAAGCATAGAAAACATCTCATTGTGGAAGCTGCAGATGTCACAGTGTGTCCCACAGTATATCCCTCTGTCCACACATCTGCACTAGCAAGTGTTCATTGCAATGGGTCATTGGTCTGGTTCGAGATCTGTCTTCTGAGACAGCATCAATACTGGATCCTCACCAAGCCTCCTCCCAGTTATCTGCTGTTGCCCTGTGTCATGGAGATACTGCAGCTTTGGGTCTGCAGGATGCACCCTTTTATGTGTCCAAATCATTTGCAGATGATACAGATTTTGGGATGGACCAACTCAGAGCCCTGGATTTGGGCCTGGGTGGTAGCTGAGCTGGTCAGCATGCTAGCTCTTCCTTATCCAAATCTCCAAGGTGAGCTCTCCAGGACTGTTCAATACTGTCACTAGCAGGAGACAGGGTGAGCTCTCCTGCACCCATTCCCTGGGATGGGCTCACCCACACCCTTGCCTCCAGGGCCAACTCCACTGTGCCTTCCAGTCAAAGCACAGGCCCACTCTCCTAAGTTCTATAACCTGCAAGGGTCTGGGCTAGATCTCCTGCTCTCTCACCCAGGGGGCTAGGTCAACCTTGCCTTCACCATCAGAGCCAGCTCCACTGTGTTTCCCAGGTGAGGTACAGGGTCCACTCTCCAGAGTGCTACAGCCAATGAGGGGGCAAGGCTCTCCTGCTGTCATGGCCAGCTCTCCAGACTACTACAGGAGGAGAGAGGGAAGGAGGAGGGTATCACCTCAACACCCACACTACTTTCTCTCTTGCACTCTGGCCCTTGAGCCAGCTTAACTGTGCCCCCTCCACTAGGGTCAGTTCTATTTTGTTACCCAAGCAAGAGGCAAGGTCTACTCTCCTGAGTGTTACTGCAGGTGAGGGGCAGCGATAGCCTCCTTCGCTCATGACCCTGGGGGTTGGGGGGCAGGGAGATGTGTGGTACAGGGGATAGGGCAGTAGGAGAGGGCTGGCAAGAAATCACCTCTGCGTCTGTGCCATCCCACAGTAGACAAATGGTCCAGTCAGCTCTCCCACACATGCCCTTGGAGCCAGCTCCATTATGCTGCCTGGGTCAGGCACAGGGCCTGCTCTCACTAACGTTGCTGCCAGTGAGAGATGGAGCCAGTTCTGCACCACCCCTGAACATCCCTGTGGTCCCCAGCAGCTGCCCTGCCTTTGGTGGTAATATGAATCACAGACATTGACACTCACCCCTGCCCCAGACATGACACTCAGCAGATAGCCAATCTTTAAAACAGGAAAAGTGGATGGCAGCTGATGTTACTTGAGATTGTCCTCTGGCCTTCATGCACACACACACACACACACACACACACACACACACACACACACAGAGAGAGAGAGAGAGAGAGAGAGAGAGAGAGAGAGAGAGAGAGAGAGAGAGAGAGAGAGAGGAGTGGGGTTGGGAATTATAAAGACAAGAACAGAAATAAAGTAATTTCAGTAAGAAGTCTCCAGTGCAGCTCTCCTGACTGCTCCTTCTGGGAATTCCTTCAAGTGATGACTCAGGAGCAACTGTAACAGAATTGTCACCCAAAATATATAATTACACACACCTTTTCTCTGAGACTCATGAACAGAGCTACAACTGAAGATATAACACCTGGCTCTCCCTCCTCCCATGTGGAGCTGGGGGCTCTTAAGTATTACACATGAAAAAGGCATTTGACCAAAAACGACTCTGTTATATAGCTTATAAATCTGTTAAAAAGAGATACATCTCTTCCTGCCTGCCTGCCTGCTCAATTGTCTGCCTGTGTGTCCTGGTTTTCTTTCTATAAGTGTGTGTGTGCCTTTGTATATCTGTGTGTTTCTGTGTGTGTCTGTGTGCATCTGTGTATCTCTGTTTGTATATGTATGTCAGTGTGTGTGTGCATGTGTTTCTCTATGTGTGTGTGTGTCTGTGTGCATCTGTGTATCTCTGTGTGTGTTTATGTATCTCTGTATATGTGTGTGTGTGTGTGTGTGTGCACTCGTGTGTGGGTGCGCAGGCGCGTGTTCCTGTTTTACATTGGGCAGAGGCTAGAGGCATTTTATGGCTGTGGAAGTCAAACACATGCTTGTTGCTCATCTCTGCAATCCCACATGAGTCACAAGGTCAGCTGACATTTTTTTTTCTAAGATGTCACTAATAATGTTTCTCCTCTTCCAACTGTACAACCTTAGTGGAATCCCATTTTCTCACCAACTCAGCTCTCTCTTCACCATGACCTTCAAGGCAATTCCATACAATTTCTATTCTGAAATCCACATGACGTTCAGTGTCTAGTGTTATATGTCCTACATATGGTACATCCCTTGTCCTCTAGCATCTGATTATTAAAGTACATACACACACACACACACACAAACACACACACACACACAGAGAGAGAGAGAGAGAGAGAGAGAGAGAGAGAGAGAGAAAAGGTGGGAGGGAGGGAGAGGAAATGAGGGGGGAGGGAAGAGGAGGAAAGGAGAGGAGGGAAGAAAAGAGAAGAAGAGAAGAGAAGAGAAGAGAAGAGAAGAGAAGAGAAGAGAAGAGAAGAGAAGAGAAGAGAAGAAACAATAACAAAAACTTTTCACTAGTGTACACACAAGGAAGGCCCATAGGCATGGCACAGGATGTATGTGGAGGTCAGAGGACAACTTTTGGAAGTTGGTTCTCTGCTTCCACCATGTAGGTCCTGGAGGATTAAATACAAATCAGAAGGCTTGATGGCAGCATCTCTACCTGCTGAGCCATCTCACTTATTTCTTCACTGAGATCTACCAACCTAACATTAATTTCCTCACTATGTCTTATATAGCTTTTAGGTACATTCTCTAACTGATCCTGAAACTTGCCAGTTGGTAGACTGTCTGGCCAGTGAGTCCCAAGGATCCTCCTGCCTCCATGCTTCCAACACTGTCATTTCTGGCACACCTATGTATTCATTTATGTGAGTATTGGGTATTTGAACTCAGAGCATCCATCATATTTGTGTTTAGAAACATTTTACCCACTGAGGTATCTCCCAGTCCTGAATTAATGTGCGTAAACTCCCTCTTGTGTCAATAGAGGCACAGCGTGCAGCACTGGGCAAGATCCCCAATAACTGAGTGACATTTGCTGACTTAGCCAGTTTAGGAATGTTACTCCATTTTATAGCACTACAATAAAATACTTGAGACATGCTAAATATGAAAACAAGAGGTTCACTTAGTTCATAATTTTAAAGGCTGACTGTCCAGCATTGGGCAGTCCCGTTGATTCGGCTTCTAACAAGGTCCTGTCAGCCTCATGGTAGATGCACAAGCCTGAGAAAGACATCACATTGCAAATAAAAAAAAAAACAAAAACAGAGTTTTCAGCACTGAGGGGTCAAGTGTGCTTAATAACGCTTCACTCTCATGAGAGCACAGGAGCCCAGCTGGACTGATACAAATCTCCTCTGAAGACAGCTCCACCAAGAACCTGAGGATTTCCCAGTACATCCTGAAGCTCCCACTGTCTCTCCCCATCATACCAGAAACAACACTTCCAACATGGGAAACTTTCAGATGCCCCCACGCAGCATATCTGCATCATAGCAGTGGAGCCCTTGTTGCTATACGACCCTGGGATTCTGAGTTCAAAACCACTTAAGAAGTAGACACAAGAGGCAGATAGTTTGGGCTGGTAGGATGGCTCAGTACCTAAAGGTACTTACTGCTAAGCCCAGTGACCCGAGTTTGATCCCCGAGTTTGATCCCTGAGTTTGATCCTTCCACATGGTGGAAGGAGAGAAATGACTCCTGCAAGTTGTCATTTGACTTCCATTAGTGTGCCATGGTATGCACCCCCCCACACATATTCACATACATACATACATACATACATACATACATACATACATACAAACATAAAATAACATAAAACAATAAAAATACAGGTAGAGGGAAATCAAAGAAGACACCCAACAATGTCCTTCTTTGGCCTACACACAGACACACATAAACATACAAACATGCCTACCCTTACTAGCACACATACAAGGAATCAATTAAAGTCTTAGCATTTCTAAATAGAATTATTTTTCTCCAGAAAGTATAACTGAAAGTAATTTCTAGATGCAAATGCTACCCTATAATTACAAGGACTATGCCAGAAGGGCATATTCAGACTACACTCTTCCCATGAGGTACCAAAGTTATAACAGAGAGAAGAAATGTCCTCTAAAACTGAATAGCCCTTTTTCATGTCCCCCGCTTTGCTGAGAACTATTTTGAGGACTACTTAATTCCAAGCTTTTCTTTCTGGGTGTTGGCACTTTCCCTTTTGGGTTATGAGTTATACTATGCCACTCTCTATTATTTCTGGATTACATGTCAGTGCTGGAAAAGAAATTGAGTGCTTTGAGGAAAGGGAAAAAAAATCATTACCAGCAAGATGAATAGAGCAACTGTACTGGGTTTAAAGGGGGCTCTGGAAAGATCGCTGGTTTGATATTCTGGGAATTATATCTTCTTGGACACTCTTCAGGGCTGTGACAAATGCCTGTAGCGGTAGGTGGGAGGAACGTCTATTGATATCATATTTTCTCCTGGTGCTGGGCTTTTTTGACTGATGGATTCATGCTGACTTTGAAGGAGGCTTTTCTTCTTCAAACAATAACAGTGCTTTGAACTCTGGTTTTAGGCATTTGAAGAAAAGTCAACAGCCAAATGAATTTAAATACTTATTTCCTTTACCCTAAAATTGAGTAATATATTTTTTTCCTAGTTCCACTTCAATGGGTGCTGGAGATGTAGCTCAGTGGGTAGAGTGCTTGAGTAGTATTCATGAAGCCTTGGGTTCCATCCCCAGCACTGTGTAAACTCTGCTGCTCTGCTGAATGCTTGTGAGTTGGAGGCAAGAGGATCAGGAATGCAAAGTCAGTCTTTGATATTCTAGCTTCCGTTCTGTTGCTGTAATAAAACACCCTGACCAACAGCTGCTTAGAGGAGGGAAGGGTTTATTTGACTTACATTTTTGTCACACTCCACCATGAGGGAAGTCAAGGCAGAAATTCAAGCTGGAAATTGAAACAGAAGCTACAGAGATGTTTGCAAACACTTAAGCTATTTACTAGCTTGCTCACAAGCTCACACTTAGCTAGCTTTCTTATACAGCACAGGACCACCTGCCCAAGGAATGGTGCTGCCCACAGTGGACCTAGCAGCTGTGCCTCACTTCAGTTAATAAAATAATCCCCCATAGTCAGACTGTCTACAAAAAAACCTGATAAAGACAGTTAATTACTCAGTTGGGACTCTGCACATGGTTCTAGGCCATGTCAAGTTGACAGTTAAAGCTAACTAGGATACTCAGTTACATAAGGAGTTCAAAGCCAGCCTGGGTTACTAGAGACACTATCTCAAGGGGGAAAAATCATCAATGGAATAGATCTGTTCAACAAATAAGAAATGTTCTAGCTATGTTACAATAGCTTTGTGTTCTTGTCATACTGTACTGAAAGGGGCTGTTATGACCAGGTACCAAATCAGTCTCACAGTTTAGGAGAGTGGATCTCAACCCTGTCACTGGGGTCACCTAAGACCATAACACAGATATTTACATTATGATTTATAACAGTAGCAAAATTACAATTATGAAGTAACAACAAATATAGATTTATGGTTGAGGGGGGTCACAGCATTAGGAAGGTTGAGAAGGATTGAGAAGGTCAAGAAGATTGAGAAAGGGAGGAGATCAGGATAAGTAAGCAGCTCACAATTCAATGTAAGAAAGACCACAGTGAGTACATCTTGGTGTAATGCTGTGCAGACAGGAGAAGTTTTGTTTGTTTGTTTGTCTGTTTGATTGATTGATTGATTGATTGATTGATGTATTTTTATTTATGTGTATATATGTATAGAGGAGGAGCATGTGCAGATGAGTGTGATACCCTGGATGCCAGAAGTGGGCTTAGATTCCTTGGAGTTGGAGTTACATGTTGTTGTTAGCAGCATGGTACAGGTTCTGGGAACTGAACTTGTGTCTTCTGGAAGAGTAACAAACATCTTCATCTCTAAGACATATCTCTAGCACTAGCAGAAGACATCATGAATGAGGTGACTCATAATTATAATTTCAGGAAATGCTAAGTCTTAACCAGAGTAAGAGAGAATGAATAAAGTCCAAGAAATGGGAGAAAGTATAGTGCTTTTGGAGAACTTAGAGTAGAAAACACATGTGTGCAAAATTGGAAGATGCATACATATATGCATACATCCCTCTGCATACATATACAAGTACACACACACACACACACACACACACACACACACACATGTGGAGGTCAGAGGACAACTTGGGTAATGTATCAGGGATGTCTACCTTAATTTTTAGTCAGGGCCTTTCCTTGGCTTCTAACACCAAGTAGGCTAGCTGGCCAGCAAATTCCAGGAATCTACCTGTCTTTACAGTCCTGGCTCAGGTATTTACCAGTATGTGCCACCACACCCAAGTCTTTTTGTTTTTTTACATGAGTTCTTTGGGGATCAAACTCAAGTCTTCATGCTTGCAATGTGAACACTTTCCTACCTAAAGTAGCTTGCCAGCCAATGATATGTTTTTACATAATATGAGGTACATAATGGTTTGGATATGAAGTGTTTTCCCAGAAGGCTCACTTCTAAGAAGCAGGTTTAGGTACCTTTCATAAGTGACTGAATCCTAGGGATTTGACTTTGTGATGATTAGGTTTAACTGTCAAGTTGATACATAGAATCAGTTGGGTTGATTTCAGTTTCAGTAAGGAATTTCTACATTGGGTTGCCCTGTAGGCATGTCTATAGAGGTTTCTCTTAAGTGAATTGATGTCAAGGTCCAGCCCACTGATGGTAGCACTATTCCCTAGGCAGGATATTCTGAATTATATAACAGTATAGCAGTTTAGCGAAACACAAACAAGCAAGCATGCCTATAGTCATTCTCTCTGTCTTAACTGTGAATGTGATCAACTAGCTATTTCAAATTCCTCCCACCTTGACTTCTCTTCAATAATGGACTATAATGGGAAATGATGAGCTAAAATAAGTCCTTTTTCCCCACAAGTTGCTTTTTTTTTTTTTTGGTTGGGAGTGTTTTATCATAGCAATAGGAATGACATTAGAACAGATTTTACCAATCAATGAATTTATAAAGTCATAATTTGATGTCATTACTGAGAGATGATGGAGACTTAGGAAGCCAAACCTGAGTTGAAAGATGTAGGTCACTATGATAGTGCCTTTAAAGAGCATATCTGTTCTGCCCTCCACCACTCCCTCTGCTTCTTGAATTCCATAAAATGAGCAGCCTCCTCTTTCAAATGTCTTCACTACCATGATATTCAGCCTCATTTCTGGCTTGAAGCAACAGATCCATCTAAATTTGAATGGAAATTGCTCTGCAACTATGATTCCAAATAAATTCTTTTCCTCTTAAGTTGATTTGCTAGAGTATTTTGTCATAGCAATGAAAAACATGATTTGTAACAGAAATAGAATGATCAAATGTATTGTTCTGGAAGCCTCTTCTTTTCACTGCTGTTTGGTTGTTTGCTTTTTGTGAGTAGATCAGGAAAGACAAAATTAGGAGACAAGTATAGAAACACCAGCAGGGAGCTGTCTAGGCAGCCAGGTGAGTCAAGATGGCTGCTAGAATTATGTATCAACTGTGGAATGAATGGATGGATGGATGGATGGATGGATGGATGGATGGATGGATGGGTTTGAGGAAAGTTAAGAAGATCCAGTTGGCAGAATGATATAGACGGTGTGAGAAAGGGATGAATATTCTATAACAATATGGTCATTCAAATCTGTAGTTTGTATGCTATAGTAGACACATTTTTTTTTTTTTTTTTTAGTTTTTTTGAGACATGGTTTCTCTGTGTAGCCCTGGCTGTCCTGGAACTCACTCTGTAGACCAGACTAGCCTCGAACTCTTGTACTCAGAAATCCACCTGCCTCTGCCTCCCAAGTGCTGGGATTAAAGGCCTGCGCCACCACCGCCCGGCTAGTAGAGACATCTTTATTGAGGCAGGAAGCCCAGGAAGATGAGAGGTTGAGATCTTGAACTTGGTCTGACTGGAAGTATATGGTAGATAACTATCTATGACTCACTCACATACAACCTCTTTGACCAACTATTGAAGATTAATCTGCCTACAGATTTATCTACATGCAAAGTCCCTTTCCTATCTCTCTGACTGAGGCCACTCTTGGGCCTCTAGAGTGAACTTGGCTTTAGATATGGAACTGAAGACTAGTAACCCCAAGAATGACAACCCACAGTGAGGGATAGGGACGGATTTATGTGCATTCTAGCATTCCTGTTCTCCCTCATTCTGAGACATGTTACACCCAGTTTTTCAGAATATCTCCAGGGTGACAGAGCCCCATGTCCTCAGTAACCTGACATTAACACACTCCTGCCCTCTTTCCTTTCTCTCCTTTCTCATCCCCTTAGTGTTGTAAACTGCTTGCCTGTGGGCTGTTATATTGAAAACTAAGACTGAGACGCTGATGAAATCATTAAGTGAGGGTTCCAAACAAATATAGAAGTCTGAGATTTAGAAACAAAGAGACTCGGGCTGGAAGGATAGACGTGAAACTCATCAATATATGGCTTTCTCCTAGAGATTGTGGCTGTAGATAGTTCACAAGTTTATAGAAAAGTAAGAAAAGGATTAAGACAGTGATTCTCAACCTTCCTAGTGCTATGACTCTTTCCTACAGTTCCTTATGTTGTAGTGAGCACCAATCCAAACATTATCTTGTTGCTACATCATAACTGTAGTTTTGCTATTTTTATGTACCAGATATCACCCCCTGTGGAGGTCAAAACCCACAGGTTGAGTACTGCTGGGTTAAGAAGATATTTCAAGATATATCAATATATTGAGAGTACAGTGGTTACTGAGCAAGCATAAGGACTCAAATTCAAACCCCAACACCTGAATAAGAAGCTGAGCATGACTTTGCGCACACCTGTGACTTACAGCAGCCTGACGAATGGAGACAGCAGGTTTGTTGGAGTTTGCTGACACCAGGGTAGCTCCATGTTTAGTGAGAGATCCTATCTAAAGGTAATAAAGCAGTGAGAGAGAAGACATCTGATGACCATGTGCACATGAGACCACATATACATGCATATATACCACATACATATATTCATCACATAGAGGGAAAGAGGGATGCCCATTCAGGGGTCTCAGAAGTGAAGTGAAAGGCAGGTGAGGAAATAAATAAAATCACTGGACAGAGGGAGAAACAGTACACAGGCTGCATTCTGGGAGACCTGTAAGTAAAGGCCTTAGTTTGATTCAGTTTGGTACAAGGAAGTCATTGATAAACTTGGAGACCACAATGTCACAGAACACAAATGGAAAACAGCCATAATGAATTCAGTCATGACTGAGAAAAGTATGGGCAAGAGAAACAGACAACATTCTCAGGACACTCTATCACCGCCATAAATGGCACATCTATATTCCCCCTCCCCCATGGCCCAAAAAACATCATAGAAGAGGATGCAGGGAGGCTGTAGGAGCTGGGGGATGGGGAGGAGTGCTGTGAATTACTGTCTTCTAAAGATGGCATGGCTGTTGTTCTCATGCACTCCACAGCAGCTGAGGCTATCAGTACAAGACAATTGAGAAAAGACATAAAAGTGAAAGAAACTTAATAGAGAAGAGAGTAGTCAGGAGTGGAGAGGGATGAGAGAAGGGGCAGGGTCAAAGAGACAATCACAATATATTATATATGTGTATACAATTATTAAAAGAAATAGCAGCTGGCAAAGTGGCTCAGCAGGTAAAGATGCTTGCTGCCAAGCCTGAATTCAGATCCTGGGACCTACATAGTGGAAGGAAAGAACTGCTTCCTGCAAGTTGCCCTCTGACCCCCACACACATTCTATGTCACACATGCATATCCAAACCAACACACACACTAAATAAATAAATAAATAAATAAATAAATAAATAAATAAATGTACTTTTAAAATGAAAAAATATCCTAGCTGGGCACTCACTCGCCTTTAATCCCAGCACTTGGGAGGCAGAGGCAGGCAGGTTTCTGAGTTTGAGGCCAGCCTGGTCTACAGAATGAGTTCCAGGACAGCCAGGACTACACAGAGAAACCCTGTCTCAAAAAAAAAAAAAAAAAACAAACAAACAAGCAAAAATCCTGTGCAAAGGCCCAATTTATCATACTTCATTCACAAACCTTACCTGGCATCTGTACTTTGAACTAGATACTCAATATTCCTTCCCTGAAGATTGACATCTCTTCTTCACTTTTACTTTGTGTATTTGCATATATAAGGAAGTACTGATCCATGGCTTAAAAACCATAGGTGATGGGTCCACTTCAATCACGAAAGCCTAGTTTGGTCAACTAGTTACAATTGGGAGCAACTGTCTGAACTGTTGACTCCTCTGTATTCAGTGCTGTGTTTGTTGGTGACTGGGCCCAGGGCTTGGGGGCTTTGCATATGCTAGGAGGTCACACTCTACAGTTGAACAACACCCTTGTTCATCCCTTTATAAATTGAGATAATAATTGCTGCATGGTGTGACTGTATTAAATAGTGCATAACGCCCCTCAGTCCAGAACTCATGCAAAGCCACCAAGCTGCATGGTGTGACTGTATTA
>NW_021604653.1:2671315-2675802 GCF_004785775.1 Grammomys surdaster
CCAAGCTGCATGGTGTGACTGTATTAAATAGTGCATAACGCCCTTCAGTCCAGAACTCATGCAAAGCCACCAAGCCGCAACTAGACTGTCCAGCCTCAGAGACGGTCCTACCTTGTCTCTGAGCACTCAGTGCTCACACCAATGATTACAGATTGATTCATATGTATTCTTCCTTCCTTTCTTTCCTTTATTTACTCCCCCTTTCTCTCCCTCTCCCTTGCTTCATCCCTCCTCTCTCTTCCCTTCTTTCCCACTCCATTTCCTCCTTTTCTCCCTTCTACCCTTCCTTCTTTCTTTCTTCTTTACCCTCCCTTCCTTTCCTCCATCCTTCTTTCCATTCCTCTCTCCCTTCTTTCTTCATTCAGATGGAATCTCATGTAGACCAGGCTGGTCTCAAACTGTGTGTAGCCAAGACTGGCCTTGAACTCATGATTCTTTTGCCATCCCCAGGACATCTTCTTTCCTTGAAGTCAGCTCATTAGAAAATCTTAATCCCATCAGAAAACTTACTTCCTTCTTTCTTTGAAACACAACCTACCCATTGGTTCTGATGACTTATGAATGCCTCCTTTAGCTCTATTCTTTGTTGGTTTTGCTTTGTTCTTATAGTATTGAAGATCAAACTTAGGGCCTTCTGCATGCTAGGAAAGTGCTCTGCCCCTAAGACACATTGAAGACCCTACAGCTCCATGTTTAATTCTATGTTATTCCTGTGCTGCATCAAACTCTAAGACAAAGTGATGACTTTTGTGATAGTCTTCTACATAATACATAAAGTACGGCTGGCCTGAGGGCAAGTAGAGGAGATGTTTCTTTTATTCATAATTTATATAAGAAACACAAAACCCAAACTTTGAAGCTAAATAGTAAATACATTCTACGGTAAGCCATATAAATATTCATGGGATTTTTCACTTAGTCTTCCTTAAAATGACAAGGCTGTATGTAGCTGGAGTACAAAGAAGCAGTGAATATTAAATTCCAGTGGAAGCCACAACTACCTGAAGACTCCAGCATACAGATCTTTACAGATGTTTCTTCTTCAGATAAAATCTAGCTCCAGAGGAGGTTTCCTGGAGTTGCACCTATAAAGCGTCACTAAGTTCTCATCCACTCCGTTTGGCAAGAAAAGAGATAACGGGGGGGGGGGGCAACACATACTTACTGTGCCTAAGGACTTTACACCCACCATGAGACAGGCAGGATGGCAGACAGAATAGGGGTAGGGGAGCAAGGGCAGGGAGATGGTGCAGTAAGAGTGCTTGCTGCACAAACATTGAGGCACCAAGTTCAAATCCCAGGCACTCACATAAACAGCCAGGCAATGTTTCTGTAACATCAGTCCCAGAGCTGTAAAGGGCCAAAACAGGAGAAGAGATGGGGCTTACTGGCTCTATTTTCAGTTGGAGACTCCATTTCAACAGAATAAGGTAGAGACTTATGATGGTTAGTTCTAACTAAATTAACACACATAGAATCACCTGGGAAGGGAGACTTAATAAAGGATTCTCTAGATTAGTTTGGTCTTGTAGGCATGTCTGTAGGTGATTGTCTTGATTAGTGGGAAGATTCCACCTACTGTGGGTGGCTCCATTCCCTAGGCAGAAGATCATGAACTGTATGAGTGAGGAATCCAACTGAGTGCAGACAGACATGTAGTCACTGTTCTCTTTTCCTGATTATGGATGTCATATGACTAGTCCCCACCCCACCCCCAAGCTCCTGCCACTGTGACTTCCCTGCTAGGATGTGCTGTCACCCAGAACTGTGAACTAAAATAAACCTTTTCTTCCTCAAGTTGCTTTTGTCAGAATATTTTATCACAACAACAAGAAACAAACTAGGATAACAGTGATAGAGCAGGATAGCCAAAGTCTTCCTCTGGCCTCTGCACATGTATTACCTCCCTACCACCACCACACACATACATATACAGAAGCACATACACTACACACTCCCATATGCACAGAGGAAAACAACAAAGTGAATAAAGAGAAAGACTCAGCACCTCTCCAACCACTGATAAAGCAAGGTAGTACCTTACCCCAGGCCACCAAAAGTCTGCTGAAGGGACTACCACCTATCACTTACCTGAAATATACTTCTGAAGCCAGCATCTCTAAGCTAAACTTAAGCCATTAACACCTCTATGATAATTAGTTTGCCAGACTGATTGACACTTCACTAAAGAACTAAAAAGTATGGATACTGGTAGAGTATCCCCCAAAGTTAAGACAAAGCAATGGGGGACACCTTTGGAGCATCAGGCATGTCCAACCTTCTGACACTGGGAAATGATATCATCTACACAGCTCCCACTTGAGAACCAGATAATCCAGTTACACACACACACACACACACACACACACACATCAAAGTACATCTGTGATTTTGTGGGGGGACACATTCACAGCTATCCAAGGCATGTGACACACAGACTAGACATACCTGCACCCTTCTGCTTTTTCATGTTCAAATTAAGGGACAGAGCAGAAATGAAAACAGCTGCCATTTCCTGTACAGGTATTGTTAATCATTAGCCAGGATCTAGGTGCATTAGATGGTGTCCTGAGTTTGCATTCTGTCACTGTGATAAAATACTGGCCAAAACCAACTTGGAGAGGGATGGGTCTATCTGGTTTATTGGTTATACTCCATCACTGAGGGTAGCTAAGACAGAAACTTAATGCAAGAGTTTAAAGCAGAAACCATGGAGGAGCACTGCTTACTGACTTGCTCCCTGGCTCATACTCAGTTATCCTTCCTATCCATCCCAAGTCCACTTACTAAGGGATAGTATTGCCCACAGTGGGCTGGGTCCTCCCCCATCAATTAGTAGTCAAGAAAATGCTCCAGGACACCCCATAAGCCAATCGAATGGCAGCAACTCCTCAAATGAGGTTCCCTCTTTCTAGGTTTGTCAAATTGACAAGTATTATAGATAAGGTATGGTAACACAGTCATCACAGGTGCTTCTGGGTTCAGAGAGGTTTAATTACTGTTATTGCTATAATGAAACACCATGACCAAAACAATCTGGGGAAGAAAAGGTGTATTTGGCTTACACTTCCATATTGCCATTCATCATTGAAATAAGTCAGGACAGGAACAGAGGCAAGAGCTGATGCAGAGGCCATGAAGGGGTGCTGCTTACTGGCTTGCATTCCATGGCTTGCTCGGCCTGCTTTCTTATAGAATCCAGAACCACCAAACCAGGATGGCACCACCCACAATGGGCTGGGCCCTCCCCATCAGTCACTAAGAAAATGCCTTACAGCTGGATCTTTTTTTTAATATTCTTTTATTATTATTTTTTTAACAAATGCCCCAGGAATAGGGGACTAGGGGAAGAGAAGAGGGGAGAGAGACTCCAGACCCACAACCCCTCCCCTTTCCCCCTTATATATTTATAACCTATATACAAACCCCCGTTTGGGGGTCAAGGGGAACTCTCTCAGCGGGGTGGGGGCAATCCAGGCTCCTTCTTCTCCCGGAACCCAGGCTCCTCTGGTCTTTCGGGAGGCCTGCCCGTTCCCAAGGCTTCCACCAGGCATCTGGTGAGAAGCCTGCTGGTAGAGGTCAATGCGCTGAGTTCGGAGTACTCCACTGTAGACGGAAGGTAGGGCCTTGAGAAAGAGAACTGAGACCAGAGAAGGGCCTGCCAGACAGGGGAGTCCGCGATGACCCAGGACCCCCAAGGTTGCTTCTCAGCTTTCGGTAATCCTGGAAAGGCTTTAGTTCTACTGGGTGCAGCTCTGCTCGCCCCAAGCTAGCGGGGAAGGGCCTGGCAGGTGAAGGTAAGACCGGAGCAGCAGGAACAGGTGGAGGCCCGCACAGCTAGGTTGGACGGCTGGAGAGCAGGACCCACAGGTAACAGAGAAAGAAGGTGGAGCAGGGCTTAGCGCTGGTGGCAGCGAGCCAAAGTTCACCACTGGCAGCTTACAGCTGGAACCTTCAGAGGCATTTTCTTAGTCCCTCCTTGCAGATCACTTTAGCTTGTGTCAAGCTGGCATAGAACGAAACAGCACAATTACCAACGCTGATATATTTTTTTCCAGCTGGGATTTATTACGGCAGAGCTTATTTAGTTGGTGTGCACATACATGTGGCGATCAGAGCACAGCCTGCCCGAGTCGGTTCTCTCTACTTTGTGGGTTCTGGCTTGGTTGCAACTGCCTTTTTTCCATTGAGGCATCTAGCTGGCCCCAAGCTATAATGAAACGCCACACTTCTGACTCCACAACCCTTCCCTCTTAGCAGGAAACTTCTTCCATTTTGAAACAGCACCACTCTGCAACTGTGGCTAGCCTTTGATCAAGTGTGTAGATCAGGCTGGCCTTGAACTTGTAACAGAACAGTTGTCCTGACTCGGAATCCCAACTGCTGAGACTGTGTGTGCACTCTCAACCCCAGATTATTCGATACAGCTTTTTCTGATGGCTCTCTCTCTCTCTCTCTCTCTCTCTCTCTCTCTCTCTCTCTCTCTC
>NW_021604653.1:2675812-2707321 GCF_004785775.1 Grammomys surdaster
CTCTCTCTCTCTCTCTCTCTCTCTCTCTCTCTCTCTCTCTCTCTCTCTCTCTCTCTTTTGAGACAGGGTTTCTCTGTGTATCTCTGGCTGTCCTGGAACTCACTCTGTAGACCAGGCTGGCCTCGAACTCAGAAATCTGCCTGCCTCTGCCTCCCAAGTGCTGGGATTAAAGGCATGTGCCACCACCACCCCGGCAGAATGAAAGATTTCAAGTCAAGTGAGTTTAGCTAGCAACCCATGTAGCTCAAACTGGCCTCTAATTCAATATGTAGCCCAAGGTGACCTGATCCTCCTTCCTCCGTTTCCCAAACGCAAAGATTACAGGTGTGAAACACCACTCCCGGCTCCAGTGGCTGAAGACGGAACCCACAGCTTTCTGGATGCTAGCCAGCATTCTACCTGACAGCCCCAGCCTGAGCTATTTATATAATGTCATCATCGGGCATAAAGATGTC
This sequence comes from Grammomys surdaster, assembly GCF_004785775.1. NCBI lineage: Eukaryota > Metazoa > Chordata > Mammalia > Rodentia > Muridae > Grammomys > Grammomys surdaster. The sequence goes on from NW_021604653.1 coordinate 2,676,268, forward strand.
ATGCTGTTCCACACCTGTCTCTAGGAAGGCCTGTTGGACCTGATTTTCCTCTCAAACTTGGAAAGCCATACAGTTGCTGTACCGCCGTGGGGAAGCAGCTTGGACTGGAATTGCTTTTCTGGATCCGAGGCTGCCTTGGCATCTACCTATGCTGCATAAGTCTTAGAGCAGCACAGAAGCTGTACTGTGAAAACCATCCTGAGTGAGTTTCACTGGGTGTGTCAGGCCCATGCTCTGTCATCTCTCTGGCTTGTTCTTTCTGTCACATGGGAGACACTTAATGAGTGTAGCCTCTGTATTCCTACAAGACTGAGGCTACAGTCACCTCCCTCTTTTCACCTCCCGCCCCTGTTTGCTTCTTTTTTCTTTCTTTCTCTCCCTTCTTTCCTTCTATTTTCTGCTCCTCTTCTGTTTTGAGACGAAGTCTTAGTACATAACCAAGAATGGCCTTGAGAGCAAGACAGTCTTCCTGCAGCACCAGCCTCTGAATGCTGGATGACAGACATGCTCCACTGCATCCAGAGGTTGTTCCTTGTTGTTTTGCAAGATGTGTATAGAGGGTATGGGCTTTCTGCACTCATATATACACATACACACACACACATATACACACACATACACATACATATATATGTGTGCCACCAATCTCCTTGAGCGTTACTTTTCAATTTAAGATACAATTAATATATATTAGGGTTGTATTTGAATATGGTTTATTTCCTCTCAAGAGAAATGTGAAATTCAGTCCCCCGACCCCCTGTAAGATATTCAGAGATAAAGTCATTTAGGAGATGATAAAGAGCAAAGTACCCAAATAGTATCAATCCTTTTCCTCTTTTCTGCCTTCTCCTAATTTTCTTGTCCAGTTAAGAAATGTATGTTTCATGTAAGCTGTAGAGATGGCTGTTGGTATTGAAATTTGAACACAAACCCTTTGGAATCCAAATGCTTTCTTTGTAATGAACCACGAAGGTTCTTCTCCCTATTTACCACCAAAGCCTCCATAAAGCATAACATGAACATACTGACCTACCTGTGCCCTCCTGAGTGGTGCATGGGTGGGTGATCATGAGAGGTTTCCTAGGTTTCACATAGGCTTCCTGTCCTTAGCTACTAGGGATCTGCCCTGACCTCTGACCTACCTGAGACTCTGCCCCCAAGAGGGTTGTCGCAGATACAACCCCTCCCTGTTTTCTCAGTCACTCACTCAGTTTGGATATGGTTTCATTAGCAACAGAAGAATGTAAAAGTACAGGCTTTCCTATGCCTGCCCTTGCTTTGAAATGATGACTTGGAGAGCTTTATATTTATTAATAAGCTTCAGGCAGATTCTGATCTATCCTAACCCTACAGTGCTGGCCTGGATTACTTGTCAGCCTACTTTCCAGCCACATGGCCATTGCCTGCCATCTTAGTCTTGCTCTGGTATCTCCTTCTCTATTCCTGTCAGGATGGTGATACTCAGGTCACACCTGAAACTTTTCCCCCGTCTGGGCACAGAAATCCCACCTTTTGCTCTCCTGTCCAACTATTGGCTGTTCCGCTCTTTATTTGGCCAATGGGAGATGATAGAGAACAATGTTTTACAAATACTGAGTCGGGAAATGCTTCATAATAATGCCAATACCAAAGTCCAGACTGCAACCAGATCTCTGGGTTCAGAAACAGCCACTGAAAACCCAGTGCACAAAAGCATCCTGCGACAGAAGAGACTAAGTCAAATTTAAGAGAATCACAGCTTCAGGTTTTACCAAAGAAATTAATCTTGACATTGCCCTCTCTCCACAGAAAGGTAACCTTCAGCCTAGTGACATGGCTCAGAAGGTAAAGGCACTTACCAGGGAGCCTGATAATCTGAGTTCAAGCCTCAGGCACCACAGAGTGGAAAGAGAAAACCTCACAATCTGACCTCAATGTAAGCATCTCAGCATGAGCCCTGCCTCCATGCAAATTATTATATGTCATAAAGAAACAACTATAAAAGATAACTTTTAAGACATGCATGGTGGCAAGTCTCTAATCCCCACACTTGGGAGGCTGAGGCAGAGGATCGTGAATTTGGGGTCAGCCTGAGCTACCCCGGAAGGCACCAACTCTGAAAAAGATAACCTTTAAAATGGAAGCATATTTCTGAACATTTCAAATTTGTCTGATCTCCAATTTCCTCCCCATGGTCCTTCTGCTTCTGGAAGAATTTTTAAAAATCACATTGTATCTATATTTGGGGAATTGTTCGGCACAAGCTCTCTCTCCATCTGCTGGCAATCCTGTCAAACAAATGTTCACGTTCTCCCACTGATTGTGGATCATCTAACTCAATGCATTGTCTTCAATTGTATTTATGTTTCAGGTAGGTAATTTCTGCATGGTACACAAAACACACAAATACATATACACACATGGACACACATATACACATTCATGCTATATATACACATATACATAAACATACAGACCACACACATACATAAACATACACACCACACACAGGCGTACAGGCATTCACAAACATACTACATGCATTATATATCTATGCCGAACACACTTATTATGCATGCACACATATAAGCAAACACACACACACACACCTTAAGCACGCAAGTATATCAAGCGAAGGCCCTGTCTCATCTCTGATGCCACAATTTTCTCAACATTCTTCATAGCTAATCTATATTTGCAAAGATAGACATGTCACTGCTTAGTCTTGTATATATACAAACACATCTACAAGTGTATAAATATATATGTGCCTACAAAGTAAAAATAGATGCATTTAAAATAAGAGCATATACAAGCACATTCATGCATTGTCTTTGTGTGTGTGCATGCATGAATATTTGTGTGTGTGTATGTATGAAGGATATGTTCTAAGAGTCATAGTGCTGACAGATTTCTCAGTCTGCGAGAAGGTTTGGGTCACTTTGAACCAAGATAAGCTATTGGTAGGGAAAACAGTACCCTGTGTAAACAAAATCTGTGGGAAAAATCTTTATTCTGCCTTCTTTATAAAAGATGCTGGAATTTTCAATGAACTGTGCATTGGCTGACTTGGCTGTGAATTCCCTATGTCCTGATTAATGTGACTCTCACTTGGGACCCCCATTAACACACTAGACATTGACAGTATGTGTGTCCATGTTGGGGGGGGGGCAGATTGGGTGTTTTTTTCAAATTGCCCTCCTTTTTTTTTTTTTTTAAAGATAGGGTCTCTCACTGACCTAAGCATTGGCAATTTAGCTAGGCTGTCTGGCCAGTGTGTCCCAAGAATCCTCTTGTCTCCACCTTTCCAGTGCTGGGATTATAAATGTGTGCCACCATCCCTGACTTTATTTTGTGTGAATTCTAGCAATTGGATCCAAGTCTTCATGCTTCCAAGCCAAACCCTTCACCAACTAAGCCTTCTTCCCAGGGATGGGCAGATTCCTCTGAGAAAATATGAAAAAATTATGAATAAATGTTGAATATACAGCTTTGACAAAACTGTCTAAATAAAAGGTGAAATGTAAGCCACATTAGTTTTCTGGAAACGCCCCACCCTGGACTCAGTGTCCTTGGGCCTAAAAAAGTCACAGGGAGAGATTTGAGAGAGCTAGGAAATTTCCGTGTGAACTGGGACTTATGAAGGGAGGGGGACTCTGAAGCAGAGCTCTGATCCAGGTGTTCTATTACAAAGCTTGGTGCATGGGTAGCAAGTGTGCTCAGAACCGTTGTTGTTGTTGTTGTTGTTGTTGTTGTTGTTTTTAAAGCAGAGAACACCCCTGTCTGAGTCCTGTAAGGCACACTCACCAAGGCTGGATTGGGGACACAGGGAATTCAGAAGTGGTCCCTTTGCCAAATACCAGGATAAAAGGAACACTGGAACTGTCTTTAAAACTTTTTAAGATTTAAACAATTTTGTGTGTGTGTGTATGTATGAATATATATATTCATACAATGTGTGTGCACACCTAGCATGTATGAAGGCCAGGAAGGACACTAGATGCCCTGGACCTGTATTTACAGATGGTTATAAGTTGCCATGTGGGTGTTAGGAACCAAAGCCAGGTCCCTGCAAGAGCAGTACACTCTCTTAACCACTAAGGTATCTTTAGCCACTAACAATTTTAACTGTATTTATTTGTTTGCTTATTTATTCATTCATGTGAGGGTGGACATGTGGAAGTTAGAGGACGACTTGCAGGAGACAATTGTCTCCTTCCACTAAATGGTTCCAGGGGATCAACCTTGGCAGCAAGCACCTTTATCTGCAGAGTCAAATCACCACTGGGGCTTTTCTTTTTACTCAGTCTTAGAACATCTCACCACGAAAGGAGGTACCAGGCTATCCTAATTAGCTTTAACTCCTCTTGACATAGCCTGGAATCATCTGGCCTTTATTTAAAGGATTATCAGAATCATCAGCTTGTGGCCTGTCTCAGATTGTCATGATCGTTAATTGATGTAGAAAGGCCTCTACCACTGTGGGCAGCACCATTCCCTAAGCAGGTGGTCCAAGACTAGATACAAGAGTTAGCTAAGCATGAGCCTGGGTGAAGCAGCAACAGCAAGTGTTCTTCCAGTTTCTGCCTCAAGCTCTTGCCTTGAGCTCCTACTCTGACTTCTCACAAAGATGTGACCTGTAAGCTACTTCAGCTTTCCTCCTCCATGTTAGAAGTGTTTTACCACCACAGCAGAATAAAACAAGACAAGGAACCTTATGACTTCTGGCAGGACTCTTGGCAGGAAGAGGCAAGGAAATGTAGTTAGTGGACTAATCACCATGTGTTTTAATGACCTGCTGATAAATTATAGCTGGTCCAGAAGGAGGAGGAAGAGGAGGAAGAAGAAGAGATCAAAAAGAGAAAAGGGAGGAAGGCTCACATCTGGGCCAAGCTCAAAGGCTAAATACACTTAGGCCTTAAGGCTGGCTCATTGCTATCTTAACATTCTTTCTTATTTTTATATGGGGGAGTGGGGAGTGCTTCCTGTGCATTGTCCATGGTGTCCACAAGAGGATGTCAGAGCCCTGGATGTAGACTTACATGTCATTGTGAGCCACATAATTCAGGTGCTGGGAACCAAACTCCAGTCCTTTACAAGAACTAATTGAGGAGGGGGGGTGTATCTGCGCCAGTTCCCACTATCTGTTCCTGAGCTGACAACGAACTATATAACTTGTAATATGAAATAAACCCTGTTTCCCAAGATCATTTTAGTCATGGTATTTATCACAGCAACAGACAGCAAGCTAGAACAGTAGGCAACCTTCAAAACAGATTCTTTTTTCCAAGACAGGTTTGTTTTGTTTTTTGTTTTTGTTGTTCTTGTGTTTGTTTGTTTGTTTGTTTGGTGCATGCATGCGTGCGTGCATGCGTGTGTGTGTGTGTGTGTGTGTGTGTGTGTGTGTGTGTATCCTGAAACTAACTCTGCAAACTAGGCTGGTCTCAAACTCACAGAGATCCACCTTCCTCTGTTCCCCAAGTGCTGGGAGTTAAAGACATGTTTCACTATTGCCCCACAGCAGATTTTAATCCTGTTGGAATTCTTGCCTCTCAGCTGGGCTCCATCACACAGAGATAAGAGAACTGTGGCATTCAGGCTATCAGTTTGAATCTCCACCATTTCACAAACGCTTTGGATTTCCTTCTGACCTCTGCTTCTCCTTCTCTTCACAAAGAATCTAGTTCATCCACTGGAAGTGAATTTCTTGACCAGTGATAGGTACAGCCAACCCTTGTGCCATCTTTGTCACCAAGAAAGGGACATGTTACTGTGCCCACTTCAGTGATGTGAGAGTTTAGGAGTATACGGCAGGTCCGAGACTGAACCTCAATGGTTCAAGTCCTAAATATAATATAGGAGTATATGGATGAGAAGACACTGCCAGACACACAGTTTCAGCTTTCTTCCCAACTATCTACTAAAACTTTCCTAGCCTGCCTTTTACCTTCTTTTGTTCATAGTCATAATATATTTGTATACAATGTATTTTGCTCACATTGACTTGCCAAGATTCCCCCTAAATCGTCCCAGATCCATTTCTTACCCCATTCACAGTATTGTGTCCTTTTTATATCCCTCCAACCCCTGTAATACCCAAGTTCAGTTTGTACTGCCCACATGTTCATTGGTAGGGCCATACACAAGAGTGTGTACAACCTACCATGGGCCATGCCTTTAGAGAAAACGAACAAACCCACCCCGAGAAGCCATCACCCATCAATAGCTCCTCAGCTAGGGGTGAGGCCGCTCCTCCTTCAAAGCTGGAAAGGTGACTGGTTTGATTTTGTGCAGGTTTTGTGTAGGTGACCTCAGGTCCTTTTGCTCACAAGTGCCTCAGTCTTGCCATGTCCTGATGACACCGCTTCACTGTGGTCCTCCCTGACCTCTGGCTCTTCCTATCTTTGCTCCTCCTCTTCAGTGATGGCCTCTGTGCCTTAGAGGTAGGAGGTGTGATATGATGTCGTTTATATCGGTACATTCCACAGACATTTAGGCCCTGCAGTTTCTCCAGTTATGAGTTTCTGTGCTAACCACCGTCCACGACACAAAGAAACTTCTGATGGGATATGGGAACTGCATTAATCCACAAATTTAGACCTTCCCAGCTGGCATGGATTCTTGGACAGATTTTTAGTATTACTGTATCTTTTATTTTTTAAAATGATGGCATGTATTCTTTGTTCTGGTTTAAAGCAGTATATCTAGTCAACAGTATTTACATGTACTCCTTTGGCCAAACTGTTGCCACCCTGAATTTTGAGCATCGTGGCTACCCAGAATAACTCTGATTTTCTTTTCTGTCTTTCCCCAGAAAATGAATAGAAGTGTTCCAGGGGTGTGTGGAGCTTTGCCATGAGACCTGGTTGAGGACTGTTCCTGGTTCTGATGTTAGCTCAAGACAAGCCATGTACAGTCAGCTAGGATGAACCCACTTTTGTCCTGACCTATATATATGCCTCTCATTTTGGCTCAAATTGTGGAGCTCCAATTGGCCTTTTTGGTACCTAGGAACATCCTTCCATCAGTAAGTCCCATAATGAATTGTACACCACAGAGATACACAGATACACACACCCTATAAGCTACAGATTATGTATATAAACACACCACACATACAGATACATACACACTACACACACACGCACACACACACACACAGTAATAGTCTGTTTGTTCTTGTTCACTGGAAAATATTTGACCTCTCTCATTAAGGCTCCCTCACACCTTCATGGGATTAGTTACAGTTTAACTATCAAATCCACTGGCTTCCTGCTGCTGCGCCTTGGTAGGAGCCAAAAGAATTAGTCACATCAGAAGCAAAAGGAAGTCAGTGGATTGGGAGAATGTTACAGGGCTAACTGGCTGGAAGGACTGTGGCTTAGAGGTCAAAGTTGTACAGTCCTTTAGGAAGTGTTTACTGAGTGCCCGTTACTCTTGTTGCCTGCACACCTGGTTCTCCTCAGACTCTGTAATCAGAGCAAAGGCCACCACTGTGAAGGAAACAGCCATCTGCTGGGGGGTCTGAGTTTTCAAGGATCGGTGTTGGAGAAAGCAATGGTGTAGGGTGTGTTAGGAACAACAGCCTCTAGTGAGCAGAAAGGGGCATGGTAAAATTAGCTCTGGGCCACATTAACATTGGTACCCTAAAATGTAAGGTGGAAAACCTAGGAAGGGAGGTCAGGAGAGAAGTCGGAAGCCACAGTGTTATCTACCATCGTAAAGCTAAGGGGCACACAGGGTTGTTTCTAAGGGCAGCAGAGAGGGGCCTAGTGAAGCTCTGGGCACTTAAAAAGATCAAAGAGTGACACAGAATTGGTGAAAAGAAAAAGTCAAGCCATTGAGCATTTTATATATATACAATGAATATGAATATTATATATGTGTGTATATGATATATTATATATCGGTATCATATAGAATATATAACACACATAGTTATATATTACAAAATCTCTAAACCAGAAAAAAAGACTAAAAATAATCAGAGTTTAGTTTTGTCTTACAAATTTTTCAGTAAGAAAGGCTTGTGGGTAAAAGTGCCTATGGTCAAGCTTGAGTTTGCTCCTAACCCACGTGGTAGGAAAAAGCCAACTCTTCAGGTGTCCTCTGACTTCCTCATATATGCCATTGCATACACACACACACACACACACACATCATCATCATCATCATCATCTTCATCATCATCTTCATCATCATCATCACAAATCAAATCAAATTAAAATTCTCTGTAAGGAATATTCTACCCAAAATGTTGATGTTTAGATTGTATTGTTCCTTATTCCTCATATTGATCCTTGAAATTTTATATAAATTTTCTAAATGTATGAGGTTTTATCAGTTATAGTATACATATATTTGTGTGTGTGTCTATGTGTGTGCACACGCAAAGAGGTGTACATGTATATGTTCATCTGTCTGTAGGATTCTGTTTGCTCATGCTATTATTCACACCGTGGAGATAAATCTTTTTTATCAACACAGCTATTTTGCCTGTATGGAGTCAATATTTGAACGTGGTTAATGGGGGTGGGGAGAGATGGCTAAGCAGTTCAAAGCATTTGCTGCTCCTACGAACCTGGACTCAGATTCTCAGAACCCACAGACAGTCAGATGTGGTGGTCCATGTCTATAATCTCAGCAGTCCTACTTGAAGACAGAAGGTGAAGACAGAACCCCTGGAAGCGCATGGGCAGGCTAGCCTGGTAGACACTGAGGCTGTCCTGAACCTCCACCATGTGCATCATAACACACATGTGCCTTGCACTCACACCCACCCAAAAATTAGAGAAAAAAAGAATGGTATTTCTGTTTGACTCTTGTGACCATAAAAAAAAAAGGTATGTATGTAAGCCAGTATCTAAATAATATTCAATAAATGCTGTTATCAGGACCAGTTAAGTTGTAGTTAAAGAGGGTATGTTGAGGTTTGAGGTGAGAAACAAGACTTCCTGTGGAAGTTCCTTTTGCATGAACTGTTTTGTAAGTTATCTTAAGTCTAGGAGATCATAGGAATCTTTCTGACATTAAAGGAGGACACTTTTTCCTCCCCCTCCCCCTCCTCCTCCTAACCCCTTCTTCTCTGCTTTCTCCGTTGTTGTTGTTGTCGTCGTCGTCGTTGTCATTGTTATCAGTATCTTACTATGTAGCCCATTTGGGCTTTGAAATCAAACTCTCCAAGTCAGCCTCCCAAGTGCTTGGATTTCCACATCTGCCTCTGTCTTTTCATCATACATTCTACTCTGGACTGGGATATAACTTGGTTGATAAATACTTTGAGGCTCTGTGTTCAGTCCCCAGGGATATGAGTTAGAGTCGATATAGTTGTGATGAAATACCATGACTAAATGAACTTAAAGAAGAAAGAGTTTATCTGGCTTATTTATATATACACTGAGGGAAGCTAAGGCAGGAACTCAGACTGGGCGGGAACCTGCGGGCAGTGGCTGATGTAGAGGCCATAGAGGAGAATGCTGTTTACTGGCTTGCGCCTCATGGTTTGCTCAGCCTGCTGTCTTATGAAACCCAGGAACACTGGCCCAGGGATGGCAGTACCCACGGTGGGCTAGGCCCTCCCCCACCAATAAGTAATTAAGAAAATGTCTTACAGACTTGCCAACAGTACAGTCTAATAGAGGCATTATCTCAGTTGAGGTTTCTTCATCTCAGTCATGTCAAGTTGACATAAAACTAGCCAGCACACCAGGCATAGTGACACATGTAATTTCAGCATTCAGGGGGTGGAGGCAGGAGGATCAGAAGTACAAAGTCATCCTTAGTGGCATAGCAAATTTGAGGCTACCCTGGGCTACGTAAGACCCTATCTCAAAAGAAAAATAATGTGTATATTTAGGTCCCAGAGTAAAATTTTAAGGCACATGTAGTCAAAGGTTATTTGCAGGGAAGCAAGTGAGCACACCCATCATTTACAGTTACCTTTGGTTCCTTTGCTTTTGTGTCCAGAGCAGCTGACTCTACTCACACAGCATGGCTTCCAGAGAGAACTCGTGTTCCTGAGGCAGTGCAGCCGCTCTCTAGACTTTTCATCCTATGTACCTCCTTCTGTAGATCACTGACCTACATTTCCCTCACCCTCCTTATTAGTCCAGAGAGATAGATCACAGGTTCAGACAGAGCACAAGGAGACCCTTCAGATGGAGCTGAAAATGCTGACAACACACACCTCCCTTTTCCTTGGCAGCATTACAGTGCACCGTTGTGTTGTTTGGGTTCCTTCTGGGTGTAGAAAACAGGCCTCTCCCAACCCCCCAAAAAAAGCTACAGAGGAGTAGGACTCTGGGAAAATCCGATTCGTTACACAGTAACACTGACTTACAGAATGATAAGCACCTACCTGAGGTGAGATTTAATCTAATTAGTTAAACAGACTGCTAGAGCAACTGGTTTTCAGAAGCCTGAACTGTGTTTCAGAATTACGTTTTCCGTGCAATGGAGAAGCTGATTAACCTGATAACTATTTGTGAGCACCTGTGTTTCCAGCTCTGCGCTAAAGTGTGGAATGAAAACTGTAATCAGCTGGTTCTGTAGTGTTCCTTACCTTGGTGGATCCGAGTGTGAGATTATGCATGACTAAGCCTCTCCCACAAGTCAGTGCAGGCTGAAGAATTTTCTTATTAAGGCTAGTATGCAATCTGCATTCTAGCAAGAGCACATAGGTGTTTGCAAGGAATCTTCCCAGGCATGTTAAGCCTGTCTTATGATTATGTGTCTCTCTTGATGGTCAGTATTGAATTGCCTCCCCACCTACCCTTTGTGTGTGTGTGTGTGTGTGTGTGTGTATGTGTGTGTGCTTAGAGCTTGGAGGAGGGCATCAGGTGTCCTTTTCTGTTCCTATCTGCCTATTCCCCTGGGGTAGAGTCTCTCCCCGAATCCAAGCTAATGCTGTCTCTGCTGAGCTGGAAAGCATCCAGCTCCAATCAGGCTCCTCCTGTCTCTGCCCCTGGAGCTCCAGGTGCGCACTGAACATCTGGCTTGTTATGTGGCAGCTTGATCTGGAGTCTGTTCCTCATGAGTGCACAGCAAGCACCCTTAACCACTGAGCAGTGTCTCCAGCTCTGCAAAGTGTTATTTTAGGACCACTGTAAATGTGGCCATCTGTTCAGTTTTAGATATATCAAATATCAAATAACAAATAAATTATAAGTTAGGTTCAATTATGAAGCCATTAACACACTCCACATAAATAGAAAATGAAAGGCAGGAGCCGTGTAAAAATAGGAAATTATATAGGCACTTCCATCTTCTCGCTTTTGGGAAACCCCATTTAAACTACTCAATGGAGGGATATTTTAGGGATTGAGTGTCATAAATATAGAAGGCCATCTGAAAGCTGGAAAACTATGATGACATAAACTCACATCCCGATGCAAGAGATCCTGGCACCTGGGAGTCTGTTAGTTACAAATTCAGACAGTGTCTCTGTATGGGCCTGATGGGAGCACAAAGGTCCTTTCACCTACAGATCACTAGGGAAACCAGGAATGTTAAACACACAGGGCCTCTTCTCAGTGGAGGAGATAAAATACTTGTTTTCCTTCCCGGAAGGCTCAGAGTGGATTTTGTCAACAACCTGGTGACCTATTTGCTATCTATAGAGGTAGACCTCACCTACCTTTTATTGTAGAGACGGACACCACCCCCCAAGTTCCCCAGAATGATTATCCCAGACTCTTCCCTCCCTAGACTGTTACCCATCCTTAGAGGAGATGTCACCTGTACTTATAGCCTGCTGACCTCTATGTCATCTTGGTCAGAGACCGGCTCCCTACAGAACCACCCCCCCCACATTGGTCACATGTACTTTGTAAAGAAGTTTCTGTGCAGTCACACCATTAGCTTTATTGTGCACCGAGAATTGGAATGATTGTTATCTGGAAACCTCTTCGAAAACTGTACTATGCTCTAAATATGTTGACCATGAACCTCTTGGCATTAGACTCCCCGAAGTCTGATCCAGGCCAATGAAGTCAATCTGAACTGGATTTTCATTCTCATCTCTTTGAGAATAACTAATGACATTGACACTTGCAGGGTCCCCTTAGAGGCCTGTTCATGTCTATGGATTGTGGGGGGTTGGGGGCGGGGAGGGGAGGCAGCTTCCTCTGGATTCTAACACTGCAGCTCTACGGAGCCTTCTGTGGAAAGAGGCAGATGTCTGGATGGCTCTCCTTATCCACGTACAACACCCAGAGGAGTGCCTTCTTTTTAATTTGGCCAAAGAGTAGTGATTTATTTTTCAGAATTGGAGAAAAATGATGTCTAGACACAAGAAAACCATTGAAATGGAGAGAACGGACTAACAGTAGATGAAATTGATCTATACAGACTCGCTCCTGAGAGAGCCCAAGCTCGGGTTCGAGCCGATTCGCCTTTCTCATCCGTGGACTCAGGATACCTTCACACTCTGGGTGGAACATTGAAGTATCCTCTCTGGGAAACAGGGATTATACGTGGTGAAAGACTCTGACGTTGGATGTGTCTCTATTCACCAAGCCACCCTGATTCTTCTACAGTTGAGCTCACCGCTAACAGGCCGGGCTCATAAATGAAAGCTTCCTACTTTAGTTCTAGAAAATCACCCTTTTAATTTTATTTCACATGCATGTAGTGTCTATGGAGGCCAGAAGAGGGCCTCAGACTGCAGTTACAGATGGTTGTGAGTCATTGTGTGGGTGCTAGAATCGAACCTGGGTACTTTGGAAGGAGAGCGGCCAGTAATCTTAACTGCTGAGGCATCTCTCCAGAAGTCACTCTTAAATATTATCAGATGCAAATACTGCAAGGTATCTTCCCAAAGCCTTTATCGGAAAGATGATAAAATTAAAAAAAAAATGTTAGGGCTTCAGAATCAGCTCAGCTGTGAAGTGCTTGCCTCAAAAGCATGAGGGTCTGGATTCAATTCTCAGTCCCCAAGCACAAAGCCAGACTCAGTGGCATATGCCTGTAAGCCCAGTGTTACAGGGTGACTGGCAGAGATCAGCAGATGCCTGGAAGCTAGAGGGCTAGCTAATCTGCCAGCCGGGTAGACCTCCAGGCCAATGAGAGCTCCTGCCTCAAACAAATGTTACAAGGTGCCCGAGGACTGACACATGATGTGGTCCCCTGACTGCCATGTGGGCACTGTATACTTTTGTACCCACATCTTCCACACTCACAGAAATACATATACGCTTTTAAATGTTAATTCAATAAAGCAGGGCTGGGAAAGTGGCTAAGCTGGCAGAGTGCTTGATTATCGTGAGTAAGCCCCTGGGTTCTGTCCTTAGCACCACATGAATTAAGGAAGGTGCTTCACTCTGTAATCCTAGCACTGGGGAAATGCAGACAGGAGGATCAGAAGTTCAAGGTCATCCTCAGCTACACAGTGAGTTGAGGCTAGCCTTGGCTATAAAAACCTTGCTTAAAAAAAAAAACTGTAGTAAATAATAGCACTGTTTTGAAAGTGGTACCTCTTTAGGAAAAAAAAAATTGCAGGGAGGAAATAGCCTGTAATTGTTCCACAGAAGAAGACAGAACTCTTCCTAACAGCTGCTTTGGTGATAAGAACTGAGAACTTGAATGTCAGGGGTGAGCAAGCAGGAAGAGCGGAATGAAATATAATGTGGTCAGGGAGTATCTGGCAGGCCCAGGCCAAGATACATCTCTAAGTACTTAGCTATGCAACAGATCTGGTATAAAGGGGGGGTTACTCGGGAAAGGGGAGAGGAAGCTAGTAAGCCATGAGGGCAAAGAGGGAGATAAACAGGGCTGGACGGGCAGAAAGGGAGAGACCGTGGGAACAGACAGACGACAGACAGACAGACAGACAGACAGACAGAGACAGAGCTGGGGTGGCAGGCAGTCCTTTTATAATCGATCCACACCTGGTGCACCAGGCAGCCCAGGCAGGTGAGGGTGTCAGATGATGATGACTGTTTGACCTTAAGGTCTTCCTGCCTCAAACTTCAACTTACAATGCACCCACAGTTTTGTCCCAGAGAAATGTGGGATATCCATTCATAGTTCCTAAAGAAAGACACACGGGTTTTGAGCACATGCGTAAAAGTTATAAATTACCTACCAGAGTGCAGGTTCAGAGTGTTTGGGGTTTTTGTCATTTTGTTTGTTTGTTTGTTTGTTTTTATCAGCAAGGGCAAACACTCAAGGAAATTTGATCTGCAAGAGTTTGATCATTACCTGATAGCCTGAATGGTCTTCTAGACATGAATGTGTGGTTGTCTTTTACTATTTTGAACTTGGAATCAACACAAAGGTCCAGAGACTTCATGTAAGGGCTGGAAGGATGAGTCCACAGTTGGAAGTTCTTGGAAAGGACTCCATTTTGATTCTTGGCACCCACAGAGGCTCATAACTGACTGTAATTCCTGCTCCAGGGGATCTGATGCCCTCTTCTGGCCTCAGTGGGCACCCACATGCATATGTATATACCCAGACACATAAAAATAATTCAAGATGAAATAAACCATAGAAGGAGGGAGAAGACAAAGGAGAGGAGGAGAGAAAACCAGAGCCGATAGGTAAAACCCCAGATTTCTGGCTATATTTAGAGACTCTGCAGGAGCTAGCTAAGTGGTCCTTGATTTGCCAGACCCAGTGGTCACTTTAGCAATGACGAGCTCCACCTCATCTGGGTTAGGCTCACTTAGTTACAGTCCTCAGTTTGAAGCTGTCTCCAAAATGAGTCAAAGCAACCATACCTAGTCACAGTAGATGATCTGATATCTACTTCATACTACATCCTGGTCCCACCATTACACTTATTCTCTGCCAGTGCTGCTGAGTGACAGATGACTGGGGATTTGTTGATAGACGAGAAAGCGAGATATGTACCCAGGAGTCACCGTTCTTGGGTATATGCTATACCGGCCAGGGAGTTTCTTGACTCTCTCTCTGCTGACAGCAAGTGCTCTATAGTACAGTTTTGTGGGCTGACATTCCAACTATGTACAGCTTTTCTCTGCTTCTGTGCGACTACTGTTTTATATATGCTTCCTTCAAGCATAGCATTTGAAATCCAAAAAGTGCCCAGCAACAACATGTAACAGGCTTGTTGACTGAGTCAGGGCATATCTGTACACACTCTTCCTTCCTTCCTTCCTTCCTTCCTTCCTTCCTTCCTTCCTTCCTTCCTCCCTCCCTCCCTCCCCCCCCCTCCCCCCCCCTCCCTCTCCCTCTCTCTCTCTCTTTCTTTTTTTCTTTCTATCTTTCTAGCTTCAGTTCTGGGATCCAACTCCCTCGTTTGGCCTCTGTTTACATGGCATAATGTGGTGCATATACAGACCAGCAAGGAAACGTACACATAAATAAAAATAAAATTGGAAACATCTTAAAAGTTAGATTTAAGTACTGACTTAGTTATTGCAAACGAACTAAACAATCAGCTTGTTAGATGACAGTGAGTGGAGAAACAAACGAAGTCCTGACGCAGATTCATAGAGGAGAAACAAGAGTCTGCCCGGTGCAATTTAGCTCAAGGTTAAGTACTTGAGTTCAATTAATAGAGCAACAATGTCTCCGAGGTACAGTTCAGCACAGGGTTAAGTACTGGGCCAAGGAAGTTAGAACTTGAACGTGTCAGACCTTGATTAGAGGTTAGAGCCTTGATGAGGAGTCATCCATAAAGGGACACTTGCTTCTTAGCCACAATTTATTTTATTGTGGAGATTTATTTATAGTGAGGGCTGAAAAGAATGTGGAGGCTGGATGAGTGTGCAAGTGTGTCTGTGTGCACATGTGTGTGTGCATGAGTATGCATGCACCCATGTGCCTGTAGGGATATGCATGTGTGCATTGTATGCAGTGTTCTAAATGCATGTGGAGTCCAGAGGCTGACTACAAGTTTGTTCTTTTAGCACTTCTTTATTTTTTTTTTGAAGCAGGGTCTCTCACTGAACCTGGAGTAATTCATGGATCCTTCCATCTTGGCCTTTTCTGAACTGAGGTTATAACCACATATGGCAACATCTGACTTTTCCTCATTTGCTGGGGGATCTGAACTCAGGTTTGTGTAGCAAGCACATGACTAACTGAGCCATCTCCCAAGACCCAGGCAAAGAACGCATAGCTATCAACAGGGGGGTTTTGAGGCAGCAAAGTGTTAAAAGGCCTCTGTCCAGGCTTCCTACAATAGTACTCTGTGTGTGCAGGACTTAGAAAGGAGAAGTGGTAACCCGAGCGTTTTCCCAGTGAGATAAGATAAAGAGCTTAAATAAATTAATCAGCCTGGTTCTGCACATGATAACAGGTTTGGATGACAGAGGGCGAGGCAGCTGCTGGAGAAGACAAGACGTACAGACGTTTCTACAAGAGAAGTGGGTTGCACCCTTTAGAACATCGTGCTTCGTGGAAAGGAAAACATCAATTAGATGGAAAATTGGACAGAGTTAGGAATATATGTGTGGGGGAGGGGACAGTGCAATTATACATATGATGTCAAGACAAACCCCTATTCTGGTAGAAGAATAGTAACTCCAGAAGTGGATTTCTATTTGAACAATTAATATGTGGATATATTTTTCTTGGAATGACTATAATATGCGTAGGGGCAAAATAAAGTCCTCCCAACTCTTCCCTACCCAGATCATTTTTAAAAGATTTATTTATTACTTAGTGTGTGTGAGCATGCATGTGCACACACATGTCTATGTATGTGTGTATGTGTGTATGGATGTGTCTGTGTATATGTGTGTATACACATGTCTGTCTGTGTGTGTGTGTTTGTGTGTGTGTGTGAGAAAGAGAGAGCACACATGTGTATGCATGTGTTTGTGTCACATGTGCTCAAGGGTCAGAGACAATTCTTCAGGAGTTGATTCCTTCCGTCCACGTCGTTTTGAGTTAGAGCCTTTCTCGTTTCTCCCGCTGCACTGCATACTTCCAGCTAACTCTTATCTCTGCAGTAGGAGTGCTGGGATTACAGAACTGAATATGAGGTTGGTCCCAGACACCAAAATCCTGGTCCTCAGACTGGCACAGCAGTTTCTCTTACCAGCTGAGTCATATATCTCACTAGGCCCCTCCCTAACCCAGTTTTAGACACCCTCCAAGTTTGTGTCTTTCTGAACATTGAAATACAAATATCACACTTGAGCATGAGGATTAAATCGGAAAAGCTTGGGAAAATAATGGGAGTCACTTCCTTTTACTAAGCAAGTGCTGCTGCACTCTGTTTTCCACATAAGGTACTAAATCAACAAATGTGTCATGTGTAACTACTAACTTCTGTTGTGAGTGTAGCAGTGGGCTCAAGGGCATTGCCACCTCCAACCTTGGCACCATTTTCTGCCATAGACTGATAAGGAATGAGAGACTCAGAAAAATGACGCAGCTCACCCAAGGTTACTTTCAGTCAAGAAGCAGTACTGGGTTTGAGATCCAGGTATCCCTTCAAAGCTGAGGTCTCCTTTGATAAGGCTCCCGGGGTTTTCAGAAGCAGTTATTTTGAAAGCTGAAGTTTTCAAAGTATATGACATACCTGTATACTGTAATGTACTTATACTATAATGCTTGTGTGACTATGTCCTACAGCTTACTATCACGTACAATGAACATGCACCAATGAAAATATGAAAATTAAAAAAAAATTAACAAATCAAATTAAGTCTGTATCTCAATGCAGAAAAAAAGAGATAAACATGAGTGGGGCTCTGGTTCCTTTGGTGACTATGGGCTAAAAAACTTGGGGCTGCTAACACAGTTCTGAGTAAAGTGCTTACCAAGCCTGCACAAGGGCCATCCCCAGGATCACATAAACCAGTATGGTGGCTCTTGTTGTGTGATAACCCCCACTCAGGAAGTATAGATATGAGAATCAGAAGTTCAAGGACATCCTCAACTACATGAGTCTGAGGGCAGCGTGGGCTACATAAAACCCTGTCTCAAAACACAGAACTTAAAACAACAAGAACAAAAACCTGTGACTTTGTTTCACCTGGAAGACTAGATGAATTTACTTCTGTGAAATGCCTCACTGGTCAACAGTTTAGGGACAGATAGCAAACAGCGCCAGTGGTGATCATCAAAACAGCTTGCTTAGTGGAGAGAA
Organism: Grammomys surdaster; assembly: GCF_004785775.1. Classification (NCBI taxonomy): domain Eukaryota; kingdom Metazoa; phylum Chordata; class Mammalia; order Rodentia; family Muridae; genus Grammomys; species Grammomys surdaster. The sequence goes on from NW_021604653.1 coordinate 2,694,314, forward strand.
AAACATGAGTTTGATGGAAAAGTGGATGCTGCTAAGGATATACATATAGTATAGGGTAGAGTCCATATACCAGCTCTGCTCTTTCCAAGTTGTACGACTGTGCCTCATTGTGCTCCATCAGTAAGATGGAAGTATTAGTGGGTCTGTGCTCATTAGTTTTTTGCTAACCTGACACAAGTCAGGGTCATTTGGGAAAAGAGAACTTTAATTAGAAATAATGCTTCTATCAAACTAGCCTGTAGCAAAGTCTATGGGACATATTCTTGAGTGTAGATTGTTCTAGGAGGACCCAGTCCACTGTGGGCGGTGCCATCCCTAGGCAGCTGGTCCTAGATGGTATAAGAAAGCAGGCTGAGAAAGCTAAAAGGAGTAAGCCCATGAGCAGCATTCCTCCATGGCTTCTGCTTCAGTCCCTACCTCCAGTTTCCTTTTATGACCTCCAGCCTGGGCTTCTCTTGATAATGGACTCTAACCTGTAAGATGTAATAAATCATTTTTCCTAAGTTGCTTTTAGTCAGTGTTTTATCACAGAAACATAAATCAAGCCAGGACAGGGTCCTGGCCTGTGGTAGTCATAATTCTAAAAGGGCCTCAGGACTGCTATGCTCTATGGTGTGTTACCTCACCCAATTTGCAGGTGAGATGGTATGGCAGTTACTTTTCACTGATAAGACAAAACAACATGGCCAGGACAATTTATGAAATAAAATGTTTATTTTGGCTTATGTTTCCTTGGGGGGGGATCATGGGGAGTTTTGGAGGCAGGTTATAACAAGCAGGTAGAGCAAGAAGTTAAGAGGTCACATCTTCAACTGCAAACATGAACTAGAAAGAACAAACTGGAAGTGGGCAAGGCTATGACCTCAAAAAGGCCACTCCCAGTATGTTACTTCCTTCATCCAGGTTGCACCTCCCAATGATTCCATGACTCCACTAATCAGGATGATCAACTGAACACCAAGTGTTCAAATACCTGAGGCTACAGGGAACATTTCTCAATCAGACCACCACGAGTGGTATGGAGCTTGACTCCTGATGGGATTAATCAAAAGAGGTAACTCTGGGAGATCCTGACATCATCACCTTAGGAGAAGGCAAAGCCTCTGGGAGTCACTTCTAGGCCAGGAAAATGAAACAACCCTCAAGGGGAGGAGCTACTTAGTGAGAAGCTGAGGGTGGTGACTTCCAGGACTTGAAAGCAATCCCTCTTGAGAGTTAGCAACAGAACAAAGACCTTGGCCATCAATCATCAGCCTAGATTGGTCACAATAACAGACTATCTTAGCCTTAATAATTATAAACAACACAAGTGCATTACTTGCAATTCTTAGCTGGGAAGTTCAAAAGCAAATGCAGGAATTAACATGCACCAGGACACCTAGCTGTGACATCTGTGCTCTACATGTCATGATCTCTTCTGCCCCCCCCCCTTTTTAGTCCCTCAATATCTAGTTTCTTCATGTTAACTGACTGGCATACAAGAGAATATGGGAATCCTAGGCATGAACAATTTTCAAATGGCTAAAATTTAGATGGCTTAGCATAGAACCTCTGTACAAATAGAGATGCTACAGAGACAAACAGGCACTGTGTCGTAGAGACACGGTGTGGAACTTACTGCCAATAGTGTGCAGTTTGGGGTTAGGAAAAGATAAGTACTAATGGACATGAGTGAGCAGAAGTCACCAGTGAGCTGAGATCAGAGGTGTGCACAGGAAATCAGAAGACTCGTTAAGAACGGGCCTGGAGGTCACAGTATGACCACCAGTTATGAGATCCTTGAAGTCAATAAGGAAGGAAGTCTGTTGCTCAGAACAGTGACTCCTTTCTGATCACTTCTCTGATGTAGTTCCTCCACATCATTCAGTGTCCAAGAGGTCTGACTCACTCACTTTTCCAGATTTTCCCGGGAGGGTTCTACCATTTCTACAATCTTTTATTTCCATGAACATTCTAACACTAATCCTAGACCATGAACTGAATAAACCACTATTTTTTATAGGCAACTGCTTTATTGGTGGTGGTGGTGTTTTCTTTTTGTTTTCCTTTCTTTCTTTCTCTTTCTTTCTTTCTTTCTTTCTTTCTTTCTTTCTTTCTTTCTTTCTTTCTTTCAGTTAATAAGTTTTCACTCTATAGCCCACCCTGACCTTGAAAATCCTGCTGTCTCTGACACCTGAGTGCTGGGATCACAGGTGTGTGTTATCCTTCTCAGTTCAGATGACCTTAATAAATAGCTCAGTAGTAACATTGATTTATTTCATAGATATTATTACCAAATATTGAGCTACTAGTAGTGCATGTTCTAGTTCTTTTAATTTCTTCACAACCCTGTGAAATGAGTTGCTACAATTTGAGTCTTCTTTCCTTCCTCTATCCCTTCCTTCCCCCTCCCTTTTTTCTTTCCTTCCTTCTCTTCTTCCTCTCTCCCTTCCTTCCTGTCTCCCTCCCTTCTTTCCTTCCTTCCTTTCTTTTTTTCTTTTACTCTTTCATCTCTAAACTAGACTGGCCTCCAACTCACTATGTAGCCTGAAGATGGCCTTAAACTTCAGGATCTCCTGCTTTCACCTCCAGAATGATGACCTTAGAGTCGTGAGCCACCACTCCTGGCTTATTGGGCACTGAGGCTTAAACCCATGTCTCTGTGTACATGTTGGGTGTGTTCCACCAACTGAGCTGCATTCTCAGCCCTTAGTCTGAATCTTTTTGTCCTCTCCAATTTCATGTGTAGACTGAGTAATCCCTAAGGCAGCTCTGGAAGGTAGGGCATAAAAGGAGGGGTTCAGTTTATAAATAGATTAATATTAATATAACAGGGCTTGCTGGAGTGGGTCTCCTGCTCCAGCCCCTCTGCCCCGTAAGGAAGAGCATCCCTCCTCTCTGGAGATGCAGCATCTAGATTTCAACTTGAAAAGGATCCAGTCCTCTTCCCAAAACCTAAGGGTACCTTGATTTTGGATTTCCAAGTCTCAGGACTATAAAAGATAACTTTCTGCTCCTTATAAATTATCCAGTCTCTGGAGTTCTGTTATAGCAGTGCAAAATGACAAAGCCATGGGTTTTAATTTATTCTCATCAGTTGATGCACGAAGAAACCAAGTTTAGAGTATTGAACTTTCGGGTCCAAGATCATATACATCCTACAAGGGTGAAAGCTGATTTAGATATCTGCACTCTCTGAACCCAGCATTATGTCTAATTCCAATAGTCAGAAAATGAGGATATTCTAGGGAGACACTTGTGCACCTCCCTTTGGTTATCAGGCTATTGAGACAAATGTCCCCGAGAAATGAAAATTTCTCAGGGAATCTCATGCTGGAAAGACCTGGTGCTAGCTGGAAGAGGAACTTGTTTCCTGGAAAGAGATTTCATGTTGTTTTGACAATTTGTTAGATCATCTTACAAACAAAAACAAATTGGAGCTGAGGTTGTGATGGGTCAATGACTAGAAAGATCATGCCTTATCCAGGACTGTTTCGTTATGCATTTCTCGTTCCCTCCATTTAAAATGAAACCTATGCCAAGAACGTGAAGATGAACTCGGTCAGTGAGTCTCTGGACCTCTTTGGTCATCTTCCCAAAGTGGCTACATTGAGTAAATCCCCCTTCTCTGTCTCCCGTTGACATGCATCCACTTAACTGGCCTGAGGATTCGTGGTGAGTTGAATGTAACTTGTTAGGTCTGCCAGGGGCTGAGCTCTGACCCTAACAACTCTAATAACAATTTTGGCAAGATTGCCCAATCTCTTTGAATTAGTTTTAGAACAGATCTTAAAGGCCAACTAGGCCTCAATTTATAAAATCAATAATGTAGTGATAATGATGAACAAGAGGGTAATACTTATCACTGATCTCATGTGTCAAAATAAAAGTCAACATGCTTCTAGCTGAAACTCAAAAAGCAGAAGTTCTAGTAAGTTCCCCCAAAGAAATGCCAAGTGGACATTCATTACTAATTTTAATAGCAAAATATATAACTGATGTTTTATTTTAATATATGTTTGAAGAAAACGTGTGGGTTTTCCCAGTTTGATGGTGGCCTTGGTTTTCATAGACTTGTTTTGTTCATAAAGGCCTTTAAGTTCCTTAGTAAGGCATTCTCTCACAAAGGAGTTTCTAGAAGATGAATGTAGAAGTGGAAAAAAATAGCTTTGCATAAAAAAAGAGAAACAAAACTGTAGAGTCTTTTTTTAAAAAAAATATATGCAAGAAAAAGAAATTATGAGTATAGAAAAATTCCAATTCTGAGTATGTTGCAATAACACTTAAAGTTTACTTCCTGGCTGAAGCAGAGATGTTGAGGTGTATGTGTTTGAAAATGAATAACGAGGCAGCCGAGGTGATGGCTCAGCAAGTAGTCACTTGCTTGTCTTCAAAGCTCGCAGACTTTACTTCTGAAAAACGGTTTCATTTATTTCCTGTAAAATTGCAGGGGCACATGGAGGAGAACGCATGTATGTGGAGGTCAGGGAACAGCTTGCTGAGTCTGTCCTCTCCTAGTAAGTGGCACTCGGGAATTCATCTCAGGTCATCAGGCCTCACAACAGGTGTTTTTACCTACTGAGCCATCTCACGAGGATACAAAGACTTTATTTCCTAGAACCTACACACATACACACACACACACACACACACACACACAAAATCTGGGTATGGTGGTATGTGATATAATCTCAGCACTCCAGAGGTAGAGACAGGAGGATCCCTAGGGCTTGTGCTCAACCAGCCTAGCCTACTCTACAAATTCCAGGTTGGTGAAAGAACCTCCACAGATGAAATGAATAATGTTAAATGTGTGTCAGCTCTGCAGGGACATGGACTTTTATATTTCTCTCTCTGCTAGATACTCAGAAGCCAGAGCTGTCTCTGGCATGTACTTCTTGCTCAATAAAAATCTGTTAAATGAAATGACTAGGCAATCAAACTTAAGTGTCCCAGGTGGGGGGTGGAGGGGGAGGGGGAAGGTTTCTCCAAATTTAACTGATATGTGCATTTAAGCAAATCATGTAGCATCTGTTCATTATTTATTTAAAAGGTCTTGCCAGAAGATACGATTTGTCTTGCCAGATATAAAAGCTAACAGCAGAGTATTGTTTAGAAGTAGACAATAAATCTTCAGGACAGACCAGGTTGCTGGAGGACCACTATGATGAGCATACACACCCATGTGCATTCCACAAACCTTTTGTAGTAAAGCATGAAATACAATTAAGTTTTACAACAACCCTATTATCATAGACCAAGCAAGAATTCAGAAACATCAAGCATTTGAGCTTATTTATTTATTTATTTAGCACCAAGGTCTCTCTTTATCCCCTAGGCCAGCCTAAAACTCACTACATAACTCAGACTGTTTTAGAACTTGAGATCCTCCCACCTCAGCCTCCCAGATTACAGGCAAGTAATATTCTGATAAGCAGAACAAGCATCTTTCTAATTTTTTAAAAGACTCCTTTTTATTATTTTTTAATTCTTATGTTCACTGGGGTTTTGCCTGCATGTGAGGGTGTTAGAGCCCCTGAAACTGGATTAAAAGACAGTTGTGAGCTGTCATGTAGATGCTGGGAACTGAACCTGGGTTCTCTGGAAGAGTAGCCAGTGCTCTTAACCTCTGAACCATCTCTTCAGGCCCCAGTAAAACATTTTATTTGAGACTTTTTTTTTTAGTCTTTTGATTTTCTTTTGAGACAGTCTCAATTGACTCTGCAGCTCAATCTGGCCTGGACCTTATTCCATAGAGTACATTAACCTTGAACTCATGGCAATTCTCCAGCCTCAGCCTTTAAAGTGCTGGAATTACACATGTGATACATCAGTGCATGTCTATCATATTTTTTAAAAAAGGAAATTAAAGGGCTAGAGGCATAGCTTAGTACTAAAGTATCTTCATTTGCCTGCCTACCTGAGGTCCTAGGTTTGATGGATTCCCAGCATGAGAATCAAAAGCAGATTACAAAGCTATTAAAGAACATTCACAGATATGTAGGCTTGTGTGTGTGCCTGGGTGGGTGCCTGTGTGTATGCATGTTTGTATGTGTGTGTTTGTTTGCATGTGGACGTCAGAGAATAACTTCAAGTGTCAGTTCTCACCTCCCACATTGTTTGAAACAGGGTTTCTTGTTTGCCTATATACATGCCAAGTTTCGGTAGCTGTAGAACCCCTTGGAATTTACCTGTCTCTACTTCCCATCTTGCTGTAGGGGTGCTGAGATTGTGGTCCTGAAATACTGGACATAGCTTTTTTGTGGGCTCTGGGGATCTGAACGCTGGTCCTCTTGCTTATGCAATGAGTGCTTTACCTTACCCACAATCATCTCAGAAGTCCTCCAGGACTCAGCATGATGGTGACCTTTCTAATTGTAACATAAAACTCAAATTAAATTAAATTTCAAGTGTAATTCATATTTGTCATGAAAGATGCATTGAAAGTTTGAATTCAATATTACATTATAAAATCTTTAAAAAGAAGACATAGATAAGATGAGCACCAGAAGACAAGGAAAGCTATCATATAATTCAGTCTAGGGAATTGTAGAGAACTCCATTGAGAAACTTAAAGTAACTGTTAAGGACGGCAAAAACAGAAAATAACAATATCTTTCAAAATGGAATTTTTATTCTTCCCCCGTTACACATACAAACGGAATAAAGAAGTGACCAAGAGAATTTTAATAAATACAGTGAGCAAGAAAAAAAAAAAGAAGACAGACTTGAGATGGGGATGTAGGTTGCTAACAAAGAGCTTACCTAGTAATGCATAAGGCACTGGGTTTTATTCCCAGCGCCATAATAAACAGGATGAACGAATGAATGAATGAATAACTAAGTGAGAAAAACTAAAAGTGCTTCAAGATGGCTCAGTTCGTAAAGGTGCTTGCTGCCAAGCCTGATGGCCCGAGTTCAATTCCCAGGACCCACAAAGGAGGAGGACAGAGCTGACTCTCACAAGTTGCCATCTCCCAATCCAACAGTGCTAACCCGGAGCAGTCACTTCTCAATCCCCAGTGTCCACTCCCCTCTCAGTGCATTTATCTCAGTCACACGTGAACCCAGGTAACTTTGAAAAACTACCCTGCTTCATCTAACAGTCTATCAGAAAGAAATGTTTCCCAGATGACTGTATCATTTTCAAGTTTGGGGAGAAGCCATTTCTACAATGTTTGCAAAGAGAAAACATTGAGCGAAAAGAAACAGAAAGGAAAGGAGATAGGTTAATCGCAGGATGTAGCAAAGATCAAGGGGTAAATAATTTATCAGTCAGCATGTGACATAGCTCAAAAAGGAATCAGTAACTTCATCAGAACATGTAGTTTTCTTAGGTCTGATTGATCTATTACATTATAGGAAAAACACATTCCCCTCTACAGCGCTGGGGACTGAGCCAGATCTCATATGTGCTGGGCAAGTGCTCTACTACTGACCACATCCTCATGTATTTTTCTTTCTTTTTTTTTTCATATGTGTACACGTGTGTGTGTGTGTGTGTGTGTGTGTGTGTGCATGTAGAGGCCAGAGGCTGAACTTGATGCATCTGTCTCGGCCACTGTCCACCTTAGCTTTTGAGACAAGGTCACTCAGTAAACCTGAGTAGACCAACCTCCCTGCACTGGCTGGCCAGCCAGCCCCAGGGATCCTCCCATGTCCATGTCCCCAGTGCCAGGATTGCAAGAGTACAAGGCCTCACCTGACTTTTGTTATTATTACATTTTTATTTATTTATTATATAGGGACATTGTATGCCTCAGAGTACATAAGGAGATCAGATGACATCTTGGAGGAGCTGGTTCTCTCCTTCTTCCATGTATGTCCTGGGGATTGAACACTAGGTTATCAGAGTTGGCAGCAAGTGCCTTTATTCAGCCAGTTGACCAACGCTGTTTTTTTTTTTTATGTGAGTTTTGGGGGATCAAACTCATGCTGTGTTGCAAGGACTTTACCTACTGACCCATATCTCCAGCCCTCATTTTTCCTTTACATTTTTAAAACAATTTTTCACTGTATAGTTTTTACTATCTACATTTTTAGGCAAGCTGTTGTCAAAATCATATGGACACATGATTATAAGAATGTCCACGACAATGTGTGGTGGTACTTGCCTTTAATTTTAGGACTGGGGAGGCAGAGATAGGTAGGTGCCTGTCTGTGAACTCTAGGCCATCCTGGTCTACATAGTGACTTCTAAGCTAGCCAGGGTTACACAGTGAGACCTTGTTTCAAACACAAATAAAATCTTGGTGCTGAAGAGCTCACTCTGAAAGGTAGGGTAGTAGAGCTTCCTCTTGTCTTCAATCCACACTTTTCCTCCTCCTTAAACCTTGGAGCAAAGTCTGACTTTTTACCATATACAGTGTTTAATCCTTCCAGGCAGTGGCTTCCCTATCGCTAGCAATACATCTACACCATTGTCACTTCTTTATTTATCGAGATGAGGTGTTATCTGGTCAAGACTTCCTTCCTGGTCTCTTAGAGGAGAGCTCAGTTCACTTACACCCCCACCGCTTCACCACGATGGCTCGCTACTTTTAGTTCCCCTATTGATGTTTTAGGAAACTCACTTCAGTTTTCGTAACTTCTGTAATAATCAGCTTTGCTTCCTGTTCTGTTAAATACAATCTATATCTCTCAGCTGCATGTTTTGTGTAAGTGTCTTCTTTCACTTCCAAAACTGTTTTATTGATGTCTTTGTAAGATATCAATAGTTCAAGAAGGGAGGCGGAGACAGAGAGAGGAGGGGATGGAGACCAAGAGGGAGGAAAGGAGGGAGAGAAAGAGACAGAAACAAAAAGAATCAACAACACAAAACTATTTGCACACCAGGCACTAGGCGTAGTAGCACATATCTATACTTCCATCCCTCTGAAGACTGAGAATGGAAGAGAGTGAGTTTGGGACTACCATGGGGCTATACATACTAAGGTATAGTCACAAACAAACAAACAAGACAGTTCAATGGAACAAATTTTAATAATGACCTATTTTTTTTTTTTTTTGTAAATGAGCGAGGTCCAGGGTTTTAGCTTAGCAGAGTGTTTGCCTAGCAAACACGAGGCCTTGGGGTCCACTCGCAGCCAGCACACACTGAGCATGGCAATGCACGTCTATAATCCCAGAACTCAGAGGAAGAGGTAGAATGACCTGTAGTTCAAGGTCATCCTTGGCTACATAGCAAGATCAAGACCAGTTTGGGTCATATGAGGCCCTGCCTAGAAGGAAAAGAGAAAATGTGAACTAGTCTATGTGCTCAGGCAAGAACAGAAAGTGGTGTAGGAACACACATCTACCACTCGGATCTAAATGTGCTTATCTATTCTTATCCTTAAAAATATAAGAATTGCTGATCCATTGATGGCCACCAGGCTCCTCATTATTCTATTTAACTTTCACCACAATCTTTACCACAATATTGAAATCAACTTTATTAACTCAGTACTTATCATTCTTTCTCAATATTCTACACTTTTGAGATGGGCATGGTATATTAGTCAAGTTCTTCAGAGTCACAGAACTTATGGATGTCTCAATATATTAAGGGAAATTTTTGGAATGCCTTAAAGTCCAACTAACTCAACAATGGGCAGCTGTGTCGCTCAATCCCATGAAGCTAGGTGTTTCAGCTGGTCTTCTGTATAAGCTGGAATCCTGAAGAAGTAGGTTTCAGCAGATGTGCTAGCAAGCAGGCAAAAAAGAATGAGCCTTCCTTCTTTCAGTGTCCTTATGTAGTCTTCCAGCAGAAGGTATGGCCCAGATTAAAGATGTGTACTACCATGCTGGGACCTAAGCTATTCTTTACTTGGAATTTGCTTTGTTCCAGGCTGGCCTTGAACTCCCAGACCTACTTGCCTCTGTCTCCTGGGATCAAAGATGTATACCACTTGTCCAGGCTTAAGCTTCTTGTGGCTACTGTGCCTCAAGATCCAGATCAAAAACCTGTGTCTTCTAGCCTCAAGATCTGGATCACAGGTGTGCCCTCCATTTCTGGATTGTAGTTCACTTCAGATGTAGTCAAGTTGACAACTGGGAATAACTATCACACGTGGTAACTCTCACCTATAAACCTATAAACTTGAGGGAATTGCCTTAAGTTTAAAGCCAGATTAGGATGCCTAGTAAATGTGAGGCCACCACAGGGTACAGACTAAGATCTCACTTCAGACAATAGAGCTGGGGGGAGGGGTGTGGCTCAGTTGGTAAAGAGCTTGCTGAACAAGGATGAGGCCCTCAGCTCCCCATATCACAAGTGTAGTCAGACTCAGTAACATGTCTGTAATCCACTCTTCCTACCAGGAGATAGGAAGCAGAAGCTGGAGAATACTTGGAAGCATAAAGGCCCTGTTACCCTGTGACACAAAGAAGAATGCAATAAAGAATCCCTGCCTCAAACAAGGTGATCGGTGAGGAGCAACACCTGAGGTGAGGCTGTCAACATGATCACTGGAGCACATCTACCCTGCATACTGCATATTCTCTCTCTCTCTCTCTTTTTCTCTCTCTCTCTCTCTCTCTCTCTCTCTCTCTCTCTCTCTCTCTCTCTCTCATGCTTGAGCACACACACATACACACACACACACACACACACACAAAACACACACACGGAAAGCCAAAGATTCTATCCTTTTGGACATAAACCGTGGCCTCCAAACACATTATATATTGACTTCTTTTCCCCAGTAAAATAAAAGCACCTTGAAATTGGGCAGTACCTACTTCCAAATTCGTGGGCTCCTTTTCTTCCTTTCTTTTTTTTCCTTTTATTTTCTCTTTCTCTCTTTTCTCATGTTGCTGCTAAGAAAGCGAGGGCTCCTAGGGCTTGGCTCACAAAGTCACAGAGAGGAGAGAGAAAGCTCAAGGAGAACGACTGTCGTGTTGGAGACGCTGTGGGGGTGTCAGGAAGAGGAGATGACATGGGTGTGTTAGGAAGACCTTTTAATTTTCTACCAAGACAGAGCTCAGATTGGGCTATCTGTGAAAGAAACCCAGGTCTGAATAGGAAGTGGGCACCATCTTAGTACAAGCATGGGTGATAGGTGAGGACCAGGGACTGGACGCAAAGCTCATGGTTTGCTCTAGTGACCACACTCAGCGAGAGGAAGCAGGGGTCAGGATTAGCATACAGCCCTTATGGTCTATATGAAGAATTTTAAGCTAGCACATATAACCAAAGCACTGCTCAAGATGGCAAGATGGCTCAGGAGGAAAGCGGATGCTGCTAATTCTAATGACCTAAGTTTGAGCCTTAGGACCCACATGATAGGAGAGAACTGACCCCCACAACTTACCCTCCAACCTTCACATGTGTGCTGTGGCACACTTACCAACACACACACACACACACACACACACACTTTTATAAAAAAAAAAGAAGCACAGTGTCAAACATCCATTTATATCTTATTAGCATATATGAATTATGCATAGTGGGTTCATTGTGACATTGTCATATGTGTATATAACATATCTTGACCATATTCCCTCATTACCCAATTCTGTCCCCTCCTACTCCCACTGATCCCTTTTCTATTCCCAATGACATTCTACTTTCATGGCTATTTACTCATTTTTTGGTGACCCATATGAGTTTAATTAGGGTTTCATACAACAGCATGAGTGAAGAGCTATTTATAGAAGTATGTGCCACTTACAAGTGACTACCACCCTGAAGAAAGTGCATTTTCCATTTCCCAGCCATCATTAACTGCCTATGGCTGCTCAAGGAGGAGTGGAGCATTCATGAATTCCCTCCGCAGGGAATTCAAACATTTATTTTACACATGTGTGCCCAGTAAAAAAGCAGGGATAAGAGTCCCAGAAGAAAGCACAGAAGGATGTGATGACAAAGTTCACTGCCACAAAGATACAAATCCAAAGATTTGTCTTCATTTCTAAGATGGCACTAAGTGTTTTAAGTGGAGTCATTTCTATCTGGCTTCTTTCGATTAGCACAGTATTCCTGAGATTTCATCCATGTTGCTGTTTGGATTTTTAATTATTTGCTTTGTAACATTTCATCGTACGTGTTCCTTGTACACAGCATTATGTTATACACAGGAGCCTTTCACAAGCATGAGAGGATACTCTATGCATGCTCCTCCCATACTTCCCCCTCCCCCCTTTTCACACTTCCTCTGCCCAGAGGCCCCTAATTCCTCTAGATAGTTTCATTTCTAGGGAAAAGGCAAGCACTCAGGGCAGGAGCCCGGAGGCAGGAGCTAAAACAGAAACCACGGAAGAATGCTGCTTACTGGCTTGCTCCCATGGCTTTCTCACCCTGGTTTCTTATAGGACCCAGGGATGCTTGCCTAGTATGGCACAGCCCACAGTGAACTGGGCTCTTCCACATTAATCAAGAAGATGACCCACTGATGTGCCCACAGACCAATCCACTGATGTGCCCACAGACCAATCCACTGATGTGCCCACAGACCAATCTGTTGGAGGCAATTCCTCAAGTGAGATTCTCTCTTCTAAGTTTGTTTCAAATAAAAAAAAAAAATTAACCATGACATGCTGTAAACTAATATGTTTTTGTTTCTTCACAGATTTTCCTGATTTTATACTCTCTCTATATACACAAACACACACATATGCTACAATGTAATATTTACCTCATTTTGCTCATGGTATAGTACACACTCTGAAACACCACATTTAACCACTGATACTTCATCAATTGACACAGTTTCATTCATTAGACTCATTCTCAAGTGCTGTTGTGCCAGATACCCTCTCTTTGTATGCTTTTGTATGTGGAATTCACATGTGTGCACAGGCATGCAGAGCTTAGTGGTCAACCTTGGATGTCATAGCTCAGGAGCTTTCTATTATGCTGCTAGAGCTGACCCTATTAGACTGGCTGTCCAGTGAGCCTATTGTTGCCATTCCAGTGCTTGGATCAGAGGTGTGAGCCACCACTCTACCACTCCTCCACCCCATCCTCCACCCCATCCTCCACCCCATCCCCCCCCCCTCCTCCACCACTCCTCCACCCCATCCTCCACCACTCCTCCACCCCAT
>NW_021604653.1:2707331-2803778 GCF_004785775.1 Grammomys surdaster
CCACTCCTCCACCCCATCCTCCACCACTCCTCCACCCCATCCTCCACTCCATCCTCCACCCCATCCTCCACCCCATCCTCAGCCTCACCCTCTAGCTCTTGCATTTGTTCCACCTTCCCTTCTCTAATACTCCTTGAGCCTTGGAGATGGGGCCCGGATTCCTACTCTTATAACTGTGCAGTCACCATGGACTGGATATGACAAGTATGAGCACGTTCACAAGCTGGAGGCTTGGTCAACAGCAAGTGGGTCTACTCACTGAGAGGTGGTCAGACTGTAATGGCTCTGACATCCTCAGTGTGCATCTATTCATGGGTTCAAGCTTTTATGGCAACTTAGGGAAGGGTAGAAAAGTCCATTGCTAGGGCTCTGATGGGAGACGTGTGGAGCATCTTGTCCTGGCCCTGACCTTGGTCTCTTTCCTTTCTGGATGCCATGAGGTGAGCAACCTCTGAGGCTGTCAGACAAATAAATACCTCCTCCTTTTAAAGTGTTTCTCAGGTGTGTCACAGCAACTTCAATTCTAAGCAGCATCATGGGGTACTAATAAAAAGAATTGTGGGGAACTGATTAGCGCCTCACTCAGTGGCCCAGGTCAGCTTTGAACTTTCAGTCCTCCTGCCATAGCCTCACCTAGCATTCACCACCACGCCTAGCCCATATCTCTTTTTAAATGAAGGAAAGATTGTTCTTGAAAAAGTTGAAGTCTTATCTCCCTCTACAGTCACATGGGTAGCTTAGTTTTTTCACACATTTTAATTTAAAAGTAAGAAAATTTTAATATAAAATTACTTAATCACAAATAATAGCAGCTTTAGTTTAAGGGAGCCAGTCACACCCTACCCGGTCCCATCAGTGACCTTCATTGTTTTAGGTTTATTTTATGTGTAGGAGTATGCCTGCATGAATCGATGCGGGCCATGTTGTACCCTCTGGGGTCAGAAGATGGCAGTAGTTTCCTTTAAACTGGAGCTACAGACAGGTGTCAGCTTCCATGTGGGTGCTGGGAACTGAACCTGTATCCTGTGCAAGAGCAACAAGTGCTCCTAACCGCCGAGCCATGTCTCCACCCCCTAGGTGAACTTCTATACCATCAGAATGTCTGTGCTGAAGCTGTCAGGGTTTGCTTAGGGTTTTACACTTTCCCTAGCAGTTTCATAGTTATTACTCAGCCATGTGGGGTGAGGCCTATGACGGAGTTGAAATTAAAAAAAAATAATAATACCTTTATTCTCACCACCTAATATCATCCTCTTTTAGTCTCCTAAATGTTATGCATACCACACTTACACCTGTTTATGTATCTACATGCATACAGTATAGGCTAGAACCCATGTATGAAGGGGGAACATGTGCTTTCGTTATTTCTGACTTACTATCCATGTAGCTTCTCAGTGATATCAGGCAACAAGAAGACAAGTTGGGTTCAAAAGTGACTATAGTTTAGGAGGACAGAATGGGTGTGAGCTATGTGCTACACAGGAAGATTTACTCTTTATCACAGACTACTGTTTCTAGTCCAGCTGTGATGGTGCCCTATGTAATTATGATGCATTATAGCACACAAAGTGCTTTGGTGGCCTATAAATAAAGACAGCATGGCATACAATTCCATTAGTACTGCTCAACTACCCAACAGTGGGAATGAAACGATGGATAGGTAAATCTCTGCTACTTAACTTCAGCACCTGGGGAGAGGGGTTACTGGAGGAGCATGAGAAATAGCCCTTGGTTCAGTGCAGGAATCTTTGTTGGGTGACACTACCACTAATGTACTTCCAGTCTCTGTTTCATACTAGGAAGACAAATGTGCTAATGACAGCCTGCTGGACATGTCTGGATCTGTGATTTTCATGATTCTCTACTTAATCGGGGTGGTCTTCTGTATATGATTAAATCAAGGTACCATGCAGGTACTTTGTGACCTGCCCAAAAGGGAACTGTGTTATCAGCTTGAGTGCTGACAGAATCCCTGGAGAGATAGCATTTGGTGGCACTATTGGGAGGCATGGTGATTCTCTGTGGTAGGGCTCACCTAGAAGAAGTGGGTCTCTTGTGGACTGTTTGCAATGTACACAGTTACTATATTCTCCCCTCCCCCACCATTAGGTCTCATCCTGGCCTTAAACTGTGTGGCCATGGCCTTCAGATCCTTTTGCCTTCCCTTCACAAGTACTGGAATGACAGGTGGTGTCTTCCCACTTTTTATGCTGTGCTGGAGACTGAGAGCGCGCCACCCGCCCATTTCTACTGTAAAAACATTGTGTGTGCGTGCGTGTGTGTGTGTGTGTGTGTGTTTCTGTATGTGACAGAGTGCATGTGGAGGTGAGACAACTCAGGGGAGTCAGTTCTTTCTTTCCACTATGTGGATTCTGGGACTTGACCTCAGCTCAGCAGCAGCAGGTTTGGCAGTAACCACCTTTACCTGAACCATCTCGTCTGCCTGGGTCGGTCCATTTCTATTTCAGCCATTGCCAGCCTGTCTCCTCCTTTGTGGTGACTCCTACACTCATTCAATGCCTACTACACACCAGGGACTCGACTGTACTTAAAATGTTAGAAAGTGGAAATAAGGGGAATTTATTATTCAACAGGACACCACAGATGTTACTCAATACATGTAAGAGTCAAAGTCAAGTGTTGTCTGCCTTTATAGCCATGTCTGGACCATTGAGATGGCACACCGGGCAAGGGCCTGGAAAGCCAAACGGCCTGAGTTTGATCCTCAGAAGCCACATAAAGATAGGGGGAGAGAACTGACTGACTCTAACATTGCCATCTGACTCCTGCATGCACACCAGGGCACACATCCTCTCCAATAATTACAATAATAACAACAGTGACAATAATAAATAAAATAGAGCCCATGCGATATCCCGGCAAGTAAAGGCACCTGCCACCAAGAAGGGTGACATGATTCAGTCCTTCAGGCATGCATGCTAGAAGAGAACTGATTCCTGCAAGCTGTCTTCTGTCTCCCATACATGAACTATAGTACATACACATATATGTACACTCACACAAATAATAAATTAAGTAATTTAAGTAAGTTTAAAAATGGTTGATAGTCTTTGGTGCCCTAAAATAGCCTTCCTAGGCCATAGCCGGTCCCCTGTTACTAGGGAATGACCTGTATACTTGTCTATGACATAGAGAACCAGATAAGTATTGAAATGTGGGCTTTTTCTAGGTCTTAGGATGTTACCCTGTTGAATAACTTGAAGATACAAAGATCATCAGCGTGATAAGGTCAAAGTAAAGGCAGGAGTTCAAGGTCATTCTCCAATACAGGGCACAAACCAGAGCAGTCACAGATACCGGAGACCCTGCCACAAAACAGAGGAGAAGAGGAGGAGCAGGAAACAGAGAAGGAAGGGGAAGGAAAGGGAGGAGAAGAAAGGAAAGAAAGAGGGGGCAGAGGAAGAGAAAGGAGGAGGAGGGAGGATAATCATGTCCCATGTGTTACTGGCTTTGATGTAGATGGAACAGTAAATAAAACTCATGCTATAGGAAGTTCCCTCTGTGCTGGTAGTCATGTGCACACATGCTGGAACACAGCTGAGGCTCTGCATATGAAAGAGCTTAAAAGAACAAGTGCCCGGATGCTCAGAGTGAGAAAGAAAAGCCCCAAGTTGAAGTTGTCGTTTCTGCCTCTTCTTCAAGCTGGAGATGACTTGAGAGTTGCTCCTTGCTGAAGAAGCAACCCCTCTTGTTTATTTTCTTTTTTTTATTGGATATTATATTTACATTTCAGATGTTATCCCCTTACCCCATTCCCCCCACCCACCCGCCAAGGAAACCCTATCCCATCCCCCTCCTCCTGCTTCTATGAGAATGTGCCCCCCACCCACCCCCATTCCCACTTCCCCACCCTCGAATTCCCCCACACTCGGTGTCCAGCCTTCATGGGACCAAGGATCTCCTCTCCCACCTATGCCCGACAAGGCCATTCTCCCCTATATATACAGCTGGAGTCATGTGCTGCCAGGCTGGTGGTTTAGACCCTGGGGAGCTCTGGTTGGTTGGTATTGTTGCTCTCCTTATGGGGTCACAACCCTTTCAGCTCCATCAATTGTCTCTCTAACTGCTCCATTGGGAACCCCGTGATCAGATCAATGGTTAGCTGTGAGCATCCGCCTCTGAATATGTCAGACTCTGGCAGACCTCTAAGGAGACACCTATATCAGGCTCTTGTCAGCATGCACTACCTGACATCCACATCAGCGTCTAACTTTGGTGACTGCACATGGGATGGATACTCAGGTGGAGTGGTCTTGAGACGGCCCCTCCTTCAGTTTCTGTCCCCCACTTTGTCTCCATATTTGCTCCCTTGAGTATTTTGTTGCTCCTTCTAAGAAGGAGCTATTGGAACAGAGACAGGCAGGAAGATCAATGGAATAGAATAGAAGACCCAGAAATGAACCCACACACCTATGGTCACTTGATCTTTGACAAAGGAGCTAAAACCATCCAGTGGAAAAAGGACAGCATTTTCAACAAATGGTGCTGGTTCACCTGAAGGTCAGCATGTAGAAGAATGCAAATTGATCCATTCTTATCCCCTTGTACAAAGCTCAAGTACAAGTGGATAAAGGACCTTCACATAAAATCAGATACATTGAAACCAATAGAAGAGAAAGTGGGGAAGACCCTTGAATACGTAGGCATAGGGGGAAAGTTCCTGAACAGAACACCAATGGCTTATGTTCTAAGATCAATAATTGACAAATGGGACCTCATAAAATTGCAAAGCTTCTGTAAGGCAAAGGACACTGTCAATAGGACAAAACGGCAACCAACAGATTGGGGAAAGATCTTTACCAATCCTATATCCAATAGAGGGCTAATATCCAATGTATACAAAGAACTCAAGAAATTAAACTCCAGACAACCAAATTACCCTATTAAAAATGGGGTAAGGGCTAAACAAAGAATTCTCAACTGAGGAAACTCGAATGGCAGAGAAGCACCTTAAGAAATGTTCAGCATCCTTTGTCATCAGGGAAATGCAAATCAAAACAACCCTGAGATTCTCACACCAGTCAGAATGGCTAAGATCAAAAACTCAGGTGATAGTAGATGCTGGTGAGGGTGTGGAGAAAGAGGAACACTTCTCCATTGTTGGTGGGATTGCAAGCTGGTACAACCACTCTGGAAATCAGTCTGGCGGTTCCTCAGAAAATTGGACATAGCATTACCTGAGGACCCAGCTATACCACTCCTGGGTATATACCCAGAAGATGCTCCAACATATAACAAGGACACATGCTCCACTATGTTCATAGCA
This sequence comes from Grammomys surdaster, assembly GCF_004785775.1. Classification (NCBI taxonomy): domain Eukaryota; kingdom Metazoa; phylum Chordata; class Mammalia; order Rodentia; family Muridae; genus Grammomys; species Grammomys surdaster. Next base: position 2,712,619 of record NW_021604653.1, read on the forward strand.
GCCTTATTTATAATAGCCAGAAGCTGGAAAGAACCCAGATGTCCTTCAACAAAGAATGGATACAGAAAATGTGGTACATTTACACAATGGAGTATTACTCAGGTATTAAAAACAATGAACTTGAGAAATTCTTAGGTAAATGGATGGAACTAGAAAATATCATCCTGAGTGAGATAACCCAATCACAAAAGAACACACATGGTATTCACTCACTGATAAGTGGATATTAGCCCAAAAGCTTGAAATAGCCAAGATTCAACTCACAGACCACATGAAGCTCTTGTTTATTTTCTGTCTGGCAGGACCCAGGGAGAACAAAAGTAGCCTCTGGGAGAGGAATTCTCCAGAGAGATGAGACTGCAGGGCACTGGTTAGGTGGTTTGAGGAAAATGGATAGCAAGCATGCTAAAGTGAATAATCTAAACCAAACATTCAGCATGGAGACTTCATGCCAGTGAAATATTTTTACCTAAGGAAAAAGAAACACACACACACACACACACACACACACACACACAGAGAGAGAGAGAGAGAGAGAGAGAGAGAGAGAGAGAGAGAGAGAGAGAGAGAGATCAATTCGTGTTTTATCTTTATTAGGTATTCAGTCAGGCTGCTTCCACCTCAGTTCCTTGTGTGTTGGAAAACTGCTCCCCACATCCTCTCGCTCTTTTTTTTCCCGTGTGACATCAGTCATCAGGCTACTTTGAAGCACTATTTTACTATTCCTTTTGCTTCGAACAGCTTTATCCTTTAAGGTGTCTGCTGAAATACTTCCCTTACATGTCTGTCCACACTATGTCTACTCCCTTTATTCTTTCTTACTCTCTTATCCCAGCCTCACCACCTGAGGTGTTCCCACTATGATTCCAAATACAGAACCATTTGCTGTTACTCCCACTAGAAAGCTTAAAATGTCTCTAATTGCACATGTCCTCAATCCCTTCCTTTCCATCACAATTTAGATGGCACCAGCTTTTGACTCATCTGCTATGCCACTTTAAAATTTGCTTTGTCTTTTGAGACAAGGCTTCCACATATCATCCCAGGCTGGTCTCAAACTTGCTTTGCATCAAAGGAAGACCTCACATTTCTTTCTTTTCTTTTTTCTCTGTGTAGCCCTGGCTGTCCTGGAACTCACTCTGTAGACCAGGCTGGCCTCGAACTCAGAAATCCACCTGCCTCTGCCTCTCAAGTGCTGGGATTAAAGGCGTGCATCACCACTGCCCAGCAGACCTCACATTTCTAACCCTCCTGTCTCCATCTCCCTAGCGGTGGGCCTATAGGCATGCACTGCCATGCCTGGTTTATGCAGTGTGGGGAAGGAGCAAAGGGCATCATGCTTGCTACACATGCACCCTACCAACTGAGCTAAATCCTCAGGGATGTGAACTACTTTCAGGAGCTGATTCTCTCTTTCCACCATGTGGGTCCTAGGAATCAAACTCAGGTCACCAGGCTTACAGGTCAGGTGCCTTTACCTACTGAGTCCTCACCTGAGGTTTTTACACAGTTACACTAATAATCATTATAACAGTTGAGGGTGTGCTCACTACCTCACTGGATTCTTTGACCACCCTGTAAATTGCATTGCTGATAATCATCACACAACTATGCAATCTCTGTTGCCATCATGATGGCGACTCCAATTCTCTGCTGGGTGGTAAGATGCAGGTGCTGTGTCCCTGGGGTGTGGTTTCTTTGCCTCTGTTCTGATTTCTGTGATATCTGTGGTAGATACAGGGACTATTCATAGGTTGTTTTGAGGACAATTCAGGTTTAAAAGAATGTTCTGGATTTCTCCACCTTTAAGAGGTTAAGCTGCTGCTGGAATAAGTCCTGGATTCTGATCATTGCCATGCTCATGTCAGTTTTGGGTTTTTTTTTAAGTTTATTTATTTAATTGATGTATGTAAATTCACTGTCACTGTTCTCAGACACACGAGGAGAGGACATCAAATCCCATTACCGATGGTTGTGAGCCACCATGTGGTTGCTGGGAATTGAACTCAGGACCTCTGGAAGAGCAATCAGTGCCCTTAACCGCTGAGCCATCTCTCCAGCCCCTCATGTCAGTTTTCAAGAGGTAACTCTTAAATGATCAAAAATTTTGCAAGTCAGTTGTTAAGTGCTACCATTATTTTTTTGTGATTCATTTCTTTTAATTTTATGTGCATGTCAGTGCAAAGGTGTCAGATCTACTGGAACTGGACTTATAGACAGTTGTGAGCTGTCATGTGGGTACTGGGAATTGAACCTAGATCCTCTAGGAAGAGAGGCCAGTGCTCTTAACCACTGAGCCATCTCTCTGGCCCAAGCACTACCACTGTTATAAAACTAAATAAGCAGCTGGAGAGATGCCCAGTCAGTAAAGTGCCTTCTGTGCAAGCATGGGGACCCACATTTTATCCTTAAACTCATTTGTAATAACTTGGGCATGATAGCACACACTTGTAATGTCAGTGGTAGAGTGGCAGAGCCCGGAGGAGCCCTGGGGATGGCACCTGGGATAACAAGCTGAGATTGTCCTCTGGCCTCTACAGACATGTGGTGTGCATACAAGCACACACACATGCACATACACTGACAGGATGGTGGAGAAGGGCTGTGCAATGACAAAAAACAAAACAACAACCAAACAAACAACCTCTTGGGACTGAAGTGATGGCTCAGTGCTTAAGAGCACGGGCTGCTCTTGCAGAGGACCAGAGTTCAGAACCCAGCACCCATGCTGAGTGGCTCACAACTTCCTGGAACTCCAGTTCCACGAATCTGAAGCCTGGGATCTCTTTGTGCACCTACACTTATTGCATGCACCCACAAATACACACCCTGTGCTGGTTAGTTTCTTTGTCAACTTGATGGAATCTAGAATCTCTGAGAAGATGGGGACCTCAATTAGAAAAAATACCCTCAACTTAAGGGGTGTCTTAATTAGGGTCTTCATTGCTGTGAAGAAACACCATGACCAAGGCAACCCTTATAAAAGAAAATACTTAAGAAAATACTTACAGGTTCAGAGGTTTAAACCATTATCATCATGTTGGGAAGCATGGCAGCATACAGTCAGACATGGTGCTGGAGAAGCCAAGAGTTCTACATCTTGATCTGCCTGCAGAAGAAGGAGACTATGTGACTGGGGATAGCTTGAGCATATAACCTCAAAGGCACCCCCAGAGCTACACACTTCCTCCAACAAGGCCATGCCTATGACAAGAAGGCCACACCTCCTAGTACTGCTACTCCCTACAGGCCAAGGATTCAAACACATAAGTTTATGGGGGCCGTACCTACTCAAACTATCACAAGTGACCTGTGAGACATTTTCTTGACTGATAATTAGTGTGGAAGGTTTCATCCTACTGTGGGATATGCCATCCCTGGGCAAGTGGCCCTGAAGTGTCTAAGAAAGCAAGCTGAGAAATCCACCAGTAAGCCACAAAGCAGCACTCTCCCGTGGCCTCTGCTACAGTTACTGCTTCCAGATTCCTGTCCTGACTTCCCTTCATAATGGACTGTGATCAAGGTGTGTAAGTCAAATAAAACCTTTTCCCAACAAATTTCTCTTGGTCTTGATATTTTATAAGCAATAGAAAGCACTCAGACCTGGTGGGTTCAGATACCTGTGATCTTACCATGTGGGGTGTGGAGACAGGGAAACCAGAAGTTCAAGGTCATCCCCAGTATCATAGTAGGTTCCAGGCCAGCCTGGGCTATGTGAGATTTAAGGCTATCCAAATAAAGCAGACTTTCTGGGTTTCAAGGAGCTCCCTTGACATTTCTCAGGAGTATTCGGCTTTGGGGATGACTTGTGGAAGAGCTGCGAATGCATGTGCCAGGACAGTCTGGTAACCACTGCTGATGACTGGTCTGCCTCTCTCTGGCTATGCCTACCCTCTCCTCGCTCTTCACACAGCTAGTTCCCTCCCCTTCATTGCTTTAAGAATGAATTGGATTCCTTGTTTCCGAGCACATGCACATATGTGTACAGATGCCTGCGAAGGACAAGTTTCCTGCTCTCACAGTCTCTGCCTCATTGCCTTGACACAGGATCTCTCACTGAAGTTGGAGCAAGTTGGCAGCTAGGAATCTTGCTTTCAAAGTTACTGTTAGGAATTCTCACTCAGTCCCAGGCTTGGATGACAAACTCTAATGGGGAGCCATCTCCCCAATTTCAGTCTTGATTTTTTTTTCTTTGCTTGTCAAAATAGACTTTGAAATAAAAATGCATTTAAGAGAAGCCTTTGCCACTCCCTCCGTCTCCTTTCCCCCTCTACCTCCCTCCTCTGCCCTCTCTTATATTTTGGAGAAACAGGTTATTATTATGTAGCCCAAGTTGGCCCAGAATTCTCGGTCCTCCTGCCTCAGCTTCCTGGGTGCTGGGAGACTGGCCAGCAGGACTGTGCCCAGCTGACAGAGCTTTGGCAATTTCAACTACAACATCTGCTACCCCCATCCCTTCCCCCCGGAGCAGTCGGATTAGTGTATGTCAGGGACAGACATTTGAAGTCCATTAGCCTGAAGTGACAAATTCAGGAGAGCCTTGATGGCTTCAGAGAAAGTGGTTTGCAAAGTAGACCAAAGGGGGTAGGGGGAGGTTTGCTTTAAAGCAAGCTCTGACGGGGCTCCCACAGGCTCACAGTGTGGACGAGAAGAGGCAGAATCCGGGAGTAAGGAGCCACAGGGCTCAGTGCTCAAAAATTCAGTGAGTTGAAAAGGGAGAGAATATGGTGGCCCAACTAATGGCAAATGTCTACCTCCTGAAAATAGTAACGGCCCAAAGAGGAAGAGGAATGCCTGCCTTCACCATTAAGACCTGACATTCACCCCTGCAACTGATCAGAAATTTACACACAGATACACACATACACACACACATACATACACACACACACATACAGAGAGAGAGAGGGAGACAGACAGACAGACACACAGACACACAGACATATACACACAGACACACACACACAGAAACACACACAGACACAGAGACACACAGACACACACAGACACACAGACATATACACACAGACACACACACACAGAAACACACAGAGACACAGACACACAGACACACATACAGAGAGAGAGAGAGGGAGACAGACAGACAGACAGACAGACAGACACACAGACACACAGACATATACACACACACACAGAAACAGACACAGAGACACACAGAGACACAGACACAGACACACACACACACACACACACACAGAGGAAGCCTCAGACTCACTTTGTAGCCAAGGATTACCTTGAACTTGTAATCCCTGGACCTCCACCTTGAAAGTGCTGGGATCCCAGCTGATTGTCACCCACCACACAGCTTTATGTAACACTGGGGACAGAACAAAGGCTTTGTGCATGCCTGGCACTCTACCACCTTAGCTACACCCCCTGCACGCTTTTATTTACGATGAGAAGAAAAAAAAAATCAAAGGTTGCCTAACCAGTATTTACTCAAAAAATATCCACATTTTTTATGTTTTCTTTTTGTTATAAGAATGGGTGAGGCCGGGCAGTGGTGGCGCACGCCTTTAATCCCAGCACTTGGGAGGCAGAGGCAGGCAGATTTCTGAGTTCGAGGCCAGCCTGGTCTACAGAGTGAGTTCCAGGACAGCCAGGGCTACACAGAGAAACCCTGTCTCGAAAAACAAAAAAACAACAAACAAACAAAAAAGAATGAGTGAAAAGTATGACTTTTTAAACTTGTTATTTTTAAAAGAGACAACAAATTATGTTTTGGGGGGGTTGGGGTTTTTTGTTTGGTTGGGTTTTGGGGGGTTGTTTTTTGGGGTTTTTTTTTCACTTTTTTTTTGCCATTACTTTATTTTCTTTTCAGAGACTATAAATAGACAGAGACAGCCTCTGTCACTGATGTCTCAGAGGGAAGGAGCTGACCAGACATTTTTCTGGCCACAGGTTCTGCCAAGGGACATCGTGGGGGAGTCGTGTGTGGGCAGCCATGGAAAGCAGGGAGAGAAACAGATGGCGAGCTAATTTGTATAAATGACTGGTATGGGTAGAATTTCTTCCTTCCCCCTCCCAAAAAGATTCACTAAAATACTACCCCTCTAACCAATACCTTCAAACGCGGCCTTACTTGAAGATATTTACAGTGGTGATTATGTTTGAATGAGCTAGTCAGGTGGACCTTTCCCTATAAAGGGGAATTAAGAAAAGTGACAACAGATGTTTCATGATGTCCAGGCTAGACCACCACCAGCAGGAATGCAAGAGATTCCTCTGCTGAAGCCTCCTGAAGCTGGGCTTACAGGCATACATCACCACGATGGGCTTTAAAACTGGGAGGAGAGTGGGAGGAGAGTCAGTGGAATGGCCGTAGACAGAAAGATGTCTGGTAATGAGGGTGAATGAAAATTCCTGGAAGACACAGTATCTTGCCTATAGGCTGATTAGAACTGAAGAGATTGTGGAGAGGTTGGAATGTTGCAAGTCCTTGGTTAGTTTTTATCTGCTTTTTATTGCACACTCCTCTGCTGGCCAAATATCTTTGTGACTAGTAGGTAAACACTTTGAAATGCACGAACAGACCCCAACCGAAAGGCTCAGAATGCAGTAAGATAGCATCTGAGGCCTACAGTAGAAATACTCCCACTTTGCTGTAACCTACCTATCTGATGTTTCCACCAAAGTATTTGAAAAGTGTCATTACTCATGACTTCCTTTGATACGTTACTTTAAAAGTTTCATGAAACCGTTGCCATTCTAGAACACGGCATTTGGGGGAAACCTGGGTGTGTGTTCCAGGGCCACGGTGTTCTGGAATAAATCATCTCTTAACCACTTGAAGGTGAAACCTGTTTTACATAGTAAAAAGGAAGGCAGGGGTCAGGTGACAGGAGGTGGGACAGAGGAGGAAAGAGAAGCATCAAGTTAACCTGGTGAGAAACCAGTTGGCAGAAAGGCTGGAGACCCCGCTCTCCAGGGCTTCAGTCACAAAACAGAGCATGCGCAGGTGCTCCTCTCTCAAGGGCAGGTGCTAGGAAAATGACCCAAGAGCCTTTGACATCCGGTGTTTTGAGCCTCTAACCTGCCCAGGCTCTCTGGCCCGTTTACATTCTGGGGACTGTTTTTTGTTTGTTTGTTTGTTTGTTTGTTTTGTTTTCCTTCCATGTGTATTTCTATCACTATCCATCATTGTCCACTGTGTCTTTGGTTCAATTATTTATTACTTTATACGAGAATCTGGTAATCAGGGAGGTCTGGGAAGTTGGTTCAATGGTTAAAGTGTCTGTTATGCAAACACAAGGTCCAGAGGTCAAAACCTCAGAACCTGTGTATATATTGGGTGGGCGTACTGACAATTACAGCTCAGCCGTAATTGCAGCCTTGGGAGGCAGAGATGGGGGATCCCCAGAGCGAGCTGGTTGGGGAGACTAGCCAAATGACTTGAGTTTGTTTGAGACTCTGCCTCTGTGGATAAGGTGGGAGAGTGATAGACAAGGATTCACAACACCAACCTCAGGCCTCCACACTCACACTCTCAAACACAGGTACCTGCACATACAAATGCATGTAGAAGATGAAGAAAGAACTTGGAAATCTCAGTGAGTGCCATGTGGACTCAGACGTGTGCTTGTGAGGGTGGCACAGCAGCAGTCTCCAGGCCTCCCCAGGCATCAGATTCTGCCTCATGACCCTCAAGGAGAACGAATACACCTGTGCCCAGATTCAGACTTCTGGACTCCCAGACTGAAGCGACAAATTTCTGCCTCTTAAGCCATCCAGCTTGTGGTATTTTTGTCACAACATATGGAGTAACAAACACTTGGGGCAAACATTGAGAAAGATGGCTCAGTGAGTAAAGGAGCTTGTTGCTAAGTCTGATGACCTAAGTTCAAGTCCTGGGACCTATATAAGAATCAACTTCATAAGTGAGCCACAAACCCATCTACACACACACACACACACACACACAAACCAACAAATAAATATATAAATGTAATAACAGACAACAGCAGCATGATGTGCTGCTGGTTAAAGAATAAAGCTGAGGGCGAGCATTGAGCATTGTCTCTCAGTGGCAGAATGCATATCTTGTAGGTATGAGGCCCCGGGTTTGAGCCATACACAGCAAAAAACAGCAGTAAACTCAAAGGAAAAGGAAATAGCAGGCGTGGTGGTACACAGCTGTCATCTCAGTACTCCAGAGGCCAAGTCAGGAGCATTGTGAGTTAAAGGCCAGCTGGGCCACCAAGACCCTGTCTCAGAAAAGGAAGCCAAGCATACAAATATAAACAAACAAACAAACAAAAAACCTTTAAGTTTTATTAGTGGCTTCTAGTTTTATCCAGTTTCTAAGAAAAACCAGAAAAGCATTTGCTGAGAAACTAGACATGGTAAGGCCAATTCCACCCAAGAGTGTGAAACAGCAGCTCCATATCCCATGCAGCACAGAATGTGATTGTGTGTGTATATGGTATGTGGGGGGTGGCACGTGGGGAGTGAGGCAGGGTTTGTCGTGTAGTCCTGGCTGTCCTGGACTCAATCTATAGACCTGGCTGGCCTTGAACTCACAGAGATCTGCCTGCCTCTGCCTCCTGAGTGCTGGGATTAAAGGCGAGTGCCATGATGCTGTTTGATTTTTTTTCTTTTTAATTATTAGTGTGTGTGTGTGTATGTGAGTGTGTTTGTGTGTGAGTGTGTGCACATGCATGCACAATTGCACTCTGGCACATACATGAAGGTCAGAGGACAACTCTGGAGTCAGTTCTCTACTTTCATCTTCATGTGGTTTTAAGATTGAATTCAAGTCACCAGGGTTACTTAGCAAGTGCCCTTATTTGATAAACTAGCTCTATATATGTATTATATGTATATGTAAATGTATATCTGCATATATGTATATGACATATATACATACAGGTATGACATATATATCACTCTATAGTAGAGAGTGACCTTGAGCTTCTAAATCTATTGTGTCTGAGTTCTGGCATCACAAGCATGTACCATTATACCTGGTTATCTGGTGCTAGGGACCAAGTCTAGTGCAAGCACTTTCCCAGCTTCATTGTATTCCAGTACCAGTGTTTATTTTTTTCCCAAAGCCTGTCTCCAAGGATGGTTGCTTTTAGGCCATTTAGACTATTGCTAACCATCCTGGACTTCTCCATATAATAAGCTTAACTTGTATGAATTATTACATTATTGGGTTTATTAAATGACTTTGCATCAGGAAAGGTCCTGTTATGGCAGAGAGAGCAAGTTTCCTAGGGAAATCTGCAGGGGTCTTTAAGGGGCCTGTGATGTTGAATGCATTCTAATACAATTCTTGTGGTGGTTGGCCTTTATTCCCTCTGTGCAGGCAAAGCAACTTGGGGTTATTTTAGGCTCTGCGTGGGCATCACTCCTCATACACGCTCCTCCGTCCCCTGTGGCTCCCCTACCAAAGGGAGATTGCTAAAGAATGAAGATAGGAACTTAATGAACGAGGCTCGGGGAAAAGAGAAGCGCCCCCTTGTACTCATTTCAATAGCACGTTCCTTAGTGACTGAATCTGGCAGTAGCTACATGATCCCTTCTGGGCCACGTTAATCATTGCTCTTTGCCTACATCTTGCTAGGTATTGTCCCAGTGTGTAGGATGGGGTCTTGATGAAGCAGGCAAGCACCTGCATCTGGCTACATAGACTCACATCTCTAAACAATAAGATATCTTTATTTAAAATGAAATTGAGACAGTTTCTATTCTAGTGCATTAACAACATATCCAACAGGGAAAAAAAAATGAACAGTTGGCCCAGCCTGAACTGGTTTTAGGTGCATGGGCAACAAGGTAAAACTGTAAGAATCTTTTAGGGAGAACCCCTTTTTACCACCTTATGTCTATGCATAATTGGGTATGCATGTGGTTAAAATCCAGTATATTACGGGAAAGGATAATGAAGTAGGAAAATGTATGTGTGATCTGAGCTTTAAACCAAAATAGAGAATGAGCCAAGCTTCATCCCTTAGTACGCAGTTCTTTCTTTTGTTGAACTCCATAAAGAGAAGTAATTGGGACCCTTCAACATGCTCACTCCGGTGACTCACTGAGTCATGACAGTATTTCCCTTTCTGGTCTGTACTATCTGTTCATTCTGAATATAAAGTTTTCTACTTTTTCAAATATACGTGAGTCTATTTTCAATCCTTTGCATAGAAGCCCATGAATCTGGGAATACCTGACCCATACCCTGACCACTGGTAACACTGTCAGAGATCAGAATCTTTCTCAGGTAGTCCGCTTGAACCACTTAATAGAGTTATAAAGGTGTTGCAAGGCAAGAAAGTTAGACTGAGGCAAGGTGGTGGTGGGGGGGGGTGTTTCCCAGATGGAAGCCACAGAGCTGGCTCAGTGACTAAGACCACTGGCTGCTCTTACAGGGGGATCCATCATTTCCCAGCACCCACATGGTGGCTCACAACTGTCTGTAGCTCCAGTTCCATGGGACGTGAGTCTCTCTTCTGACCTTCATTGACAAGAGGCTCATAAGACATCCGTGGAAGGAAAACACTAAGGTATACAAAATAAATAAATCTGGGAAAGAGAGATAAAGAATTAAGAGTCATAACTAGGTGTAGGTCTGTATATAATCAATATAATTGCAAATTATAAGTAGAGAGGCTAAAACAGTCTCCTGATGATCAGAGAAAACAGGAAGTTACAGTTACAGATTTTCGGGGTGATTAGACCATGTCAAGATTTGGAGAAATAAAACAATCAGCAAGGGCAAGAGAGTAAGGAAGAGCTCATCACCCAAAGGTAGAAACTCATTCTAGGTAACCAGCTTCCAATGTAGACATGAGAACCTCCAATGGACTATTCTCTTACTTATTGCCAGCACATCTCCCATCTTGTTTTTCTTCCGACCATCTGTGTGCACACACTAACGTGCACACCCATGTTGTGTTCAAGTCTGGAGGCCAGAGGTCAATGTCAGGTGCCTTCCTCAGTCACTCTGCCTTTTCTTTTTAGGCAGGCTCTCACAAGGAACCTGGAGCTCTCTGGCTCAGCTCAACTGGCTTTCCAGTGAGCCCCAGGGATTCTTCTGTCTGCCTCCAATGCTGGGGATCTGAGCTCAGGTTTCTTCCCCACAGAGTCATCTCTGCATTGCAGCTACTTTGTTCCTGTGCACAGCTCATGCCTGCATATGTTTGGGAACTGCGTTTTCAAATGGCTGCTGTTATCTGTATATTTGTATCTTGTTTCTCAAGAGGGGAGATTATGTTGGGCGTTAGAGTTTCTTGAATATTCCGTTGATTTTCTGTATCTATAAGTAGGCTGTTCCTGTCTAGTACTCCAAAGCACTTATATCCAAAAAAGGCAAAGATAATAGGAAATAAACAAAGGAGAGATTACCAAATCTATAGACAGAAGGAAAGTGTAGGCTCAGGGATTAGTTTACAAATGTTCCTTATGTTGTCTTCCCTACGCTATCTGCTCATCGTTTGAGGTAGGGAACAATTTGGGATTCTTTTATTTATTCCATGTATCCCTGTGAGGAAAAAAAAGATAACTATATATTTCAGAAATTATCATAACATTGTAAAGATAATCTCCCTGGGTAGGTGAGATGGCTTGGCTTGTAAGACGCTTTTCACCAAGCTTTAGTTCAATCCCCAGGACCAGTCTGGTGGAAAGAGAAAAGGACTCCAGACATTTTAGTTTTCCTGTGTCCGATGTTCTTGCCCTCAAGTGAGCTGCAGTATGTACACACTCCTCACTCTTCTACAATAGATAAATGTAATAGAACAAGAATACTTGTGCTACCAAATGATATTTTTTCTTGTTCATAAAAGCTTATACGGATAGTTAAACAGAAAATGGTTCCTTGTCTTTAATTCAGTTGAAAGTTTTAAAAATAATTTTTAAGACAAGTGTGCACATGCCTGAGTGTATGCATATCTCTGGTGTGTATGTGTGTACGTGTGTATATTTGTATGTGTGCATGTGTCTATGTGGTATGTGTGGGTGTATTATGTGTGTAGAGCATGTATTTGTGTGTCTAGTGTGTTCATATATGTGTGTGAATTAACACATGTGTGTATTTGTGTCTGGGTATATGTGGGTAGTATATATGTTCACATAACAAACATTTTTTTTGTGAGACCTGAATTAGAACATGTAGGAGATAGTTACTACTACTAATTACAGACATCTGCAATAATTAATGTTTGGAAGAAAGAATTGTATTTTGCTTCATAACTTTGCTCCTTCAGAAATGGAAATAATAAAAGCTTGTAGAATTATGGAAATACAAATTTATATAATTATCATCACAAAATGAGGCCAAAAGCCTACTGAGATCTAATGAGGTTGTTGTGGCTATAATTATCTAGTTAATTAATGCAATTCAGTCACCTAGACACTGTTACTGCGCATCAAGTATGTGCACGCACTATCCCAGGCTCGGAAAGCACAGAGATGAGCCCTGGTCTCTCACTTTAGAAGGTTATTAAAAGCAGAGAGGAAGATCCAGCTATAGGGCTGTAGAAGTGACGAGCAGCAGTGTGCCAGAGTAGGTCAAAGCAGGGATGGCCCAGGGGCAGAGGTCAGCAGGCTCCAGCCTCGGTTCCCAGATCTGGTAAACCTAAGTCTCAGGCTCTAACCCAGAGGAAACTCTCCAGACCCAAGTCCACTTTCAGCTATATCTTTCTGTTGTCCAACTTCCACCAGCTTTCTTCTCACTCTCAGCTCAGGGACTCTCTTCCCACATCCAAGTCACAAGCCTTGTGGATTATACTTCTCTCAACACTTTCTCCCCCCCCCCCCTTCTCTCCAATGTCTTCTGTGGCGCAAATGCTCACCATCCCCGGGGTTCTATGAGAACACTTTCCTACTGGATCTCTCTGTGTCCTGTGTTGAATTGTTCCTATAAGACTTTCCATTAGCAAAGGCTCTGCTTTTAAAACATTCTATCCACATTGCTAGAACCTTCTGCAGATCCTCACTACCTATACACAGTGTAAATCTTAATTAAACCTGGATGTAGTTCTAAATTGACAGTGGATGCTCTTTAAGGTTTTTATTAGTATATATGAATTGTGTGTAGTAGATTTCACATATTTCATATCATACATCTACATAGTGAGCTTTGATCACACCCACCCATCCCCTTCTATGTCCTCCCATTCGAGCTGATCTCCATCTTCTTCCTAATGAATTCCCCTTCTACTTTCATGTCCTTTTTAAAAATTGGATATTTCATGTGGCCTGTGAGTTGCATCTTGGGCATTTCAAGGTTCTGAGCTAATATCCAATAATCAGTGAGTGAATACCACGTGTGTTCTTTTGTGATTGGCTTACCTCACTCAGGATGATAATTTCTAGTTCCATCCATTTACCTAGGAACCTCTCGAATTCATTGTTTTTAATAGCTGAGTAATACTCCATTGTGTAAATATATCACATTTTTTGAATCCATTCCTCAGTTGAAGGACATCTGGGTTCTTTCCAGCTCCTGGCTATTATAAATAAGGCTGCTATGAACATAGTTGAGCATATGTCCTTATTATATGCTCGAGCATCTTCTGGGTATATGCCTAGGAGTGGTATAGCTGGATCCTCGGGTAATGCTATGTCCAATTTTCTGAGGAACTGCCAGACTGATTTCCAAAGTGGTTGCACCATCTTGCAGTCCCACCAACAATGGAGGAGAGTTCCTCTTTCTCCACACCCTCGCCAGCATCTACTATCACCTGAGTTTTTAATCTTAGCCATTCTGACTGGTGTGAGATGGAATCTCAGGGTTGTTTTGATTTGCATTTCCCTGACGACTAAGGATGCTGAACATTTCTTTAGGTGCTTCTCGGCCAAGGCCATAAAGAAGGAAGACCAAGTGGGGGTGATTAGGTCCTTCTTAGAAAGAGCAACAAAATACTCAAGGGAGCAAATATGGAGACAAAGTGAGGGACAGAAACTGAAGGAGGGGCCGTCTGAAGACCACTCCACCTGAGTATCTATCCCATGTACAATCACCAAAGGTAGATGCTGATGTGGAAGTCAGGAAGTGCATGCTGATAAAAGCCTGATATGAATATCTCCTCAGAGGTCTTCAAGAGTCTGACATATTCAGAGGCAGATGCTCACAACTAGCCATTGAACTGATCATGGGGTTCTCAATGGAGGAGTTAGAGTGAAGACTGAAGTTGCTGAAAGGATTTGCGGCACCATGAGGAGAGCAACAATACCAACCAACCACAGCTCCCAGGGTCTAAACCACCAGCCTGGGAGCACTTAGGGAGGGATCCAGGGCTTCAGCTGAATATGTAAGAGTGGAGGGCCCTGCTGGACATAGGTGGGAGAAGAGATCCTTGACCTCATGAAGGCTGGATGCCCCAGGGGGTGGGAATTTTGAGGGTGGGGAGGTGGGAGTGGGGGGCTAGATAGAGGTTACATCCACAGAGAAGAAGGAGGAGGGGTGAGGGGATTGGGGGTTCCGGGGTGGGTGGGGGATGGGGTAAGGGGACAGCATAGGAAATGTAAATAAAACATCCAATAAAAAAAAACGAAAAAAAAATTGGATATTTCATTTACATTTCAGATATAATCCCCTTTCCCCATTTCCCTCCCACCCAGGAATCCCCATCCCACCCCCCCTCCTCCTGCTTCTATGAGGATGTGCCCCCACCCACCCACCCACTCTCACCTCCCTACCCTCGAATTCCCCCACACTGGGGCATCCAGCCTTCACTAGACCAAGGACTTCCTCTCCTACCTATTCCTGACAATCCCATCCTCCCCTACATATACAGCTGGAGCCATGGGTCCCTCCCTATGTGCTCCCAGGCTGGTGGGTTAGACCCTGGGAGCTCTGGTTGGTTGGTGTCGTTGCTCTCCCCATGGGGCTGCAAACCATTTCAGCTCCTTCAGTCTTCTCTCTCACTCCTCCATTGGGAACCCCATGATCAGTTCAATGGTTAGTTGTGAGCATCTACCTCTGAATATGTCAGGCTCTGGCAGACCTCATGTCTTTCTATGTGACCCAGTAAGTTTCACTTTGATAAGTTACTGTTTAAGAATTTTATATGCCGGGCAGTGGTGGCGCATGTCTTTAATCCCAGCACTTGGGAGGCAGAGCCAGGTGAATTTCTGAGTTCGAGGCCAGCCTGGTCTACAGAGTGAGTTCCAGGACAGCCAGGGCTACACAGAGAAACCCTGTCTCACCACCCTTCCCCCTAAAAAAAAAAGAATTTTATCCCCGGCAAAACTAAGTAATGCCTGTCCCTTCCCTTCCTCGTGGTCCCAAATGACAAATTAAAGCTTGAGTCTTCCAAAATTCACCCTGGAGAGCCAATGAATTTATTGGATTTATTGGGCTTACTTACAAAACATGAATTAGAGGTTACTGACAGAACTGTGGGTGACCCCAGAGCAATATCACTGGTGGGTGGTAGCTTCGCATAGATGGTGCCCTCTTTTCTTTGTCTCCTTAGCCTATGTGTTCCAGCCCCTCATAAGACTCCAAGGCCACATTCGCTTAGGGCAAAATTTTATACAGATGGTGGGAGGCGTGGCTGGATCCTCAGGTGAGGGTCAAATGACCACCCAAACCTTCCTTCTTAAGGGAACGTCAATAGTCAAGCAGTCTCCCTGGAATGATCCTGTGCAAGTAGACACAATTTGTCTTATGTTCAGCTCGGAGAGTGGTGCCATACAAGAGTTACTTAAAGGAACATGTGTGAGGGATTGTTTACAGGAGACTGAGCACTTTACCAGTAGCTACACCTCTGGAGAAAATGTCTGTCCCTTCCCCAACAACCATTAACTTGCCTATAAATCCTCATGGAGGGGCGGGACCTTTAGAGCCCCACCTTGATCCATGATGGAAGGTTGACAGGAATTTCCTTTAAACATCAATTCTTTCTGAAGTAAAATTTCCAGAAGTGGGCCTGGCCAATCTGTGTTAACAGTTTCTCCAGATGGCTCTGAATTGGCAGCCTATTCTAGTTGGAAAGCAGGGTTTTGGAGTCACAGTGTGAAACACAAACTTAGCACACAAGGTCTTTCATATGACTCTTCCCTAGTACACACCCTACATAGTCAGACTTGTAACTCATTAACTGTGTCATTCCACAGTGTTCTGGAACTACCCTTTCCTTCCTATCCATCTTGGGA
Source organism: Grammomys surdaster (assembly GCF_004785775.1). Lineage (NCBI taxonomy): Eukaryota > Metazoa > Chordata > Mammalia > Rodentia > Muridae > Grammomys > Grammomys surdaster. The sequence continues at coordinate 2,728,744 of NW_021604653.1, forward strand.
AGCAGGCCCTAAGCCTTCTTTGATATTCTCCCATCTCTCATCTGAGCAGCCCCTACTTCTCACCCCTATGTAAAACCCCTCTCATTATACTCTTCTGTCTCTACCCATCTGTTTCTCTCGCTGAACTTTGACTCCTTTGGGGTGGGGCTGCAAATTACTCATGTTCTTAATTGTGGTACCCACCCTTATTCCTGATTCATAGCTGGCACATTACATAAATACATGAATGAGCAGAAAGCTTGTTACACTAAGACCAGGCATTGGCTGTGTTAAGAAGTGGTTCCTCTTGGACTGAATACTTAGAAAGTTTCTAGTAGATTCTAGTGACTCTAGCTAGCACAAGCTCAGCAGCACAGAGTTGACAGGGAACCTGAAATACATAAATGCTTCTCCATAAATATAATTGTTGCTTTTCCCCAGTGTGGGGTTGATGGACTCATTAAACATTTAGATTAATGTAATGTTTGGGAGATGGCCAATGTTTTTATTTTTCATTTGCTTTGGTATTCATTTAAGGATCAGTCATATAAAATATACACAGAGTACATTTTTATTTTTCCCCAAAGTAGACCTTTTTTAGTTTTATGGTTTTTTCTAATAAAAATATTATGAAGCTCCAACCACTAAGCAAGAACTCAACATTTAATTGTACTATTTTACTGTAGCATATAAACTGAAATGGAATTTTAGTTACAGATTTAGTTTTTTATTTTTGATTATGTATTTTGTGTTTGGGCATGGAACTGTAGGAGTGCAGATGTCCTCAGAATCCAAAAGTGAACACAAGATCTGCTGGGGCTACAGGTGGACTCAGTTGTGAGCTATTCTTAACCACAGATCCATCTCTCCAGCTCCTTGAAATGTTTATGGACTCTTTCAATGGTTGAAGTGTTGTCAACTTGACAGAACCTAGAATTACTTAGGAGACAAGCTTTTCATCCAGCTGTGCTGCATGCTGAGTTTCTACCAGAATTTATACTTGCTTGAGCTCCATGTCCTCAAAAGAAAATAGTTCCATTTTAAAAAGTTAAGTTCGGCATGTTTATATCTGAGTGGTGTGCATGAGGCTGTGGAGTGTCATTCTTGACCACTCCACATTCTCTGTTTACGAAGGGTCTTTGAATTGAACCTAACTTGTCTAGCTAACTGACTTGCTCTGAGGGCCCCACCTCTCCTTCCCAAGTGCTGGGATGACAGACAGCTGTCACACTTGCCTGGTTCTTAGGAATCCAGACTCAGGTTCTCATGCTTGCACAACAAGGTCTTTATCTGCTGAGCCACCTCCTCAGCCTTTTTTATTCTTAAGATGTTCTATGGTTATTTATTTATTTATTTTTTGCTGACTTACTATTAAATATATCATGTCCATTAAGACAGTATACCAGACTTTATATAACTGTTGAGTTTGGTGTTTTCCAGAAGCAGTATGGGAAATTCCAGTGTGGCTTTTGATGTTGTAAAGTTAAGTCAGAGAACATTTGTGCGTTACATGAGCTTAAGTCACTCAGTACTCCTAGTACCCTCTTGATACTCATTTCCTCATTTACATATCATGTCCCTTCTACAAAACTACTGCTGTGCGGAATATTCTAGAATATCCAACTGATATACTGTTAGAGCAATCAACTGACATAAAAGGATTTTCATTTCTTGAATATGAATACTATCGTGGTGTAGACTGCATCAGAGGCTGGGCTAGGCAAAAATTAAAAATTGAAATTAAAAATAAGTAGGAGACAGTTTGATAAATTTTATGTTGGTTAAATCCCAAAGGATAGTTGAATTCATCATATTACTATGATTAGCCTCATCTCTAATTGGGATACTTGTTCCTGAAATGTTAGGATTGCTACGAGATGTCAAATACCAAAAGATGAAAATAGCTGTACCAGAAAAATAAAGGACTCACATTTAGTCCTGCTTGTCATACGGGAACCAAGAGGAGAAGCCTGAACATGCTATATCTTCCATTTTTTAATTCTTAGTACGACTGACTTTAAATGCCCCAGTGAGCTCCACGGTGGCAGTTTCTTACACTATGGAGCACACTTTGATCATGTTCACCTCAAGCTGTAGCATTTTTATATTATAGTGTGTGATGAAACCCAAGTCCCTGGGCATTCTAGGAAAGGTGTTCACAGCTGAGCTGAATGTTCTTCACTAGTGTGTTTTGAAGATAATGACTTAAGACAGAGGTAGTGGGTGGAAAGCAATGGAAATTTAAAAATCTGACCCATTTTAAAACCAGGAGTAGTTTTGGTAAGAATGGCAGAAAGTGTTACATGGAATTAAAATGTTGGGATAGCCACTTTTGGGGTGGAGGGCCTCTCTGCTGTATGGGGCTGTTGCTTTAGGCTTCAGTAAGTCAAAAAATTAGACCATGGTGGAATCTCAAAAAACTAATGATATAGTTCTTTATTTAAATTTCTTTCAGTGTGGTGTGTGTGTATGTGTGTCTGTACACATGCATACAGGTACCTGTGGAGGCCAGAAGAAAATGTCAAAGTACTTGGAGCTGGAGTTACAGGTAATTATGAGCTACCTAACATCAGTACTGAACAGAAGCCAGCTGAGTGAGCCATCTCCCCGCCCCTCATTTTATTTAAATTAAATAAATAAATAAAATATATTAAAATTATTGTAGGTATTCTAGGGCATATTTGCCTCCCAAATGTCATTAAAATTTATATAAATTGATATATATATATATATATATATATATATATATATATATAGTCATTTCAACTAAAGAAAGTCATTACAACTCAATGTTTGTGTTTTCTCTTTCAAATCTATAGTTTCTACTCTGCATACTAATATTAATAGCCTGGGCAGGGGAGATGGCTCAGCAGTTAAGAGTACTCACTACTCTCATAAAGGACCCAAATTCAGTTCCCAGGACCAGAGTTGGGCAGCTCACCTGTAACTCCTCTACACTTTTCTATCCAAGTGGCTTTACTTACCTCTCATTGGCTACAGCTTACTGGCTACACCCATCTGTAGAGGAGTTTGCAGAAGGCAGTGTCCTGGTTTCCCTTCTATTGCTGTGATAAAACATTGACCAAAAACAAGTGAGGAAAGGAAAGGTTTGTTTTAGCTTACACTCCCAGGTCAGAGTCTATCATTGAGGAAAGCCAGGGTAAAAAACTCAAGGCATGAACTCAAAGGCAGGCTTGCTAGACCATGTAGTATCACCCACTCACAAGTTATTACAACAGGAACCACAGAGGAACAGTCTTGCTGGCTTGCTCAGGCTTGTGCTTAGCAAATGTCTTATACTTCCCAGGACTATATGCCTATGGAATGGTACCACCAACAGTGGGCTTGGCTCCTCTGTATCAACTAACAATCAGGATAATCTCCATATAGGCTAATTTATCTATGTAATTCTTCCATCAAGGCTTTCCTCTCGGACGACTCTAGGCTGTGTTTAGTTCAGTAAGGCAAGAGGTGGGTTTCTGGGTTCACTGGCAACAGAAAAAATTCTATCTATCAAAGCCTATTAACCTCAGTGTCTCATCCCTGTGGGTTAATAAACGGAAGAGATGGCTAGTTGTCCCTCAAGCCCCAGCCTTGCTTTCTTCTGATTCAAAGAGCCCCTGAGGCTTACCTGGTGTGGTGGTTTAATAGGAATGGCCCTCATAGACACATGTGTTTGAATGGCCTATAGTGAATGGCACTATTACACAGTGTGGCCTTGCTGGAGTAGGTGTGGCCTTGTTGGAGGAAATGTGCTGGGGGGGGGCAGGTTTTGAGGTTTCAAATGCTCAAGCCACCCTCAAGGGTGGCATTCTCTTTTTGCTGCCTGCTGATCCAGTTGTTGAACATTCGGCTCCTTTCTCCAGCACCATGTCTGCCTGCATGCTGCCATGCTACCTGTCATCATGATGATGATGGACTAAACCTCTGAACTGTAAGACAGGCTGAACTAAATGGTTTCCTTTATAAGAGTTGCTGTGGTCATGGTGTCTATTCACAGCTACAGGAATCCTAACTAAGGCACCTTCTCACAGAGGTACTTGGAACAGATGTTAGACTTTTGATATTTTCTGATTTTTTTTTAATTTGCTAAACTCAAAATTTATTGTCTTTCTCATTATTTTTTTCCTCATTTTTCCTTTTAGTAGCTGAGGATGACCTTGAACTCTTATCATTCTACCTCTACCTCTCAAGTGTTCGAATTCCAATGTGTGACATCACACCCAGTTTTATGTAGCATGGGACACGGAACTCAGGGCCTCATAGATACTAGGTGAGCACATTACCAGCGAAGCCACACAGCCACTCCCTTTACCAGCATTTTCAACGCTTCCAGATTCACCAAAATGGGATTTCTAAATACCATACCCTAAGAGTATGAGGCAAGCTCTCATATACTCCAGGATGGACATAGACATGTCTCCAGCCACAGTTTTAAGTACTTGGGGGTTTTTTAGTGGATAACTTTTTACATTTTACTTTGATTTAGTATATGACTGTTTTGCCTGCTTGTATGCTGTGCAGCTCATGCAGGTGTGGTGTATACAATGCCAGAAGAGAGTATCAGGTCCCCTAGAACTGGAGCTGCAGGCTGTCACATGTCGCCATGTGGGTGTTAGGAACCCAACCTGGGTCCTCTGGAGGAACAGCTAGCACACTTAACTGCTGAGCCATCTCTCCAGCCCCCCTCCCCCCAATTCTAAGTTTTAATGGCTTTCAGTAATTTCTCAGAAAAATGTGAGTACTCTCCACAGCATTTAATGTGTCCACTTTCTTGTGACTTCAGCTATGTTTTCTTTAAAACATGGTTTTCTGGGCTAGGGAGAGGCGCTGTCAGTAGAGTGCTGGTTGCATGAGCATGATGGTAGCCTGATTCCCCAGCATCCACAATAAAAGACTGAGTGTAGTGGCTCACATCCATAATCCCCTTATTCCAGCATTGGAGGAGTGAAAGGAGGTGGGGGGAATCCTTGGAGCTCATTAGCCAATGTAACAGAATCTGTGAGATAGAGGCTCAGTGAGATACTGTCTCAAAAAAATGAGAGTGGTAGAAAACACCCAGAGTCAATCTCTGGTACACACACACACACACACACACACACACACACACACAGAGAGAGAGAGAGAGAGAGAGAGAGAGAGAGAGAGAGAGAGAGACCAGTACACACACACACACATTTTTTTTTCTATTCTTTAACTTAAAAAGATTTCTAGTCAGTGAAATTTAACTGTTTACATAATCAAATCTTTCATCGGACTTCTGTATCACTTACAGTTCTTAAATTGGTGCAGATTGTGCAAACCAGCTGCAGTTAATTTATATCAGAGAGGACTTAGTGGGGGCACAAGAATTGCAGATCCTTGAAATGTGGGGAAGCAAGCAGACTTGGAAATTACTAAGAGCTAAGCATTTGGTTGATCTGAGCTAACAGGAAATTGGGGTGTCTCAAGTGAGCAATGAACCCCGAGTTATCAAGTGAACCCCATCAGCCCACCTTTGTTTTCGTTCTGCTTCTAGCGGGTTGTCTTTGCAAGCTCTTTTGACTGATACCCTCTGCCTCTATCTTTGGAAAAGCGTGGGTAGAAGGGGTGCATATGTAAACAGGGTGGTCAGAAATGCTTTGGCAGGAAGTGTATGGGAAGTTCTCTGTGCAGCTGAGGGAGGCTGACCAACTTTGCTAGCAGCAAACAGGAAGTAAAGGAGATCCTAAGCAAGCAAAATGTTTGGGTAGACAGACCATGAAAAACAAGCATAAATAACATCTCTAGCAAGCACTCCGAGCTTCCAAATGTTTCCAACAGTTACTGCCTTTGCAGGCACAAGACAAGCTTAGCTATATAAAACAGAACGTTAGCAGTTTCCTCATGTTTTAAAAAGTGTTTACTTTTATTTCATTCATTCATTCATTCTCTCTCTCTCTCTCTCTCTCTCCCCCTCTCCCTCTCTCTCTCTCTGTCTCCTCCCCCCCTCCCCCGTGTATGTGCCAAAACATATATGTGGAAATCACTTATCTCCTTAGACTGTGTGGATTCCAGGGATCAGGCTTGTCTCAGATGTGCCTGTGCTTGCTGAAGCATCTTGCTGCCCTTCCCCTCTTCCTGCCAATGCCTTTTCATATGTGGAGGCCACATACAACTAAACCACAGAGGCCTCTGAAGTGGAAAGTACAAAATGGTAGCACACAGGTCAGCTCTAGGGCCTCCAGGAAAGATTTATTGACAATCTGTCATTCTACACAGCCTAAAATCTTCAAAAAGGAAAGCCTTGTTGTAAGAACTGCCTACATCTGACTGTCCTTCAAGCATGTCTATCTATGGGTTAGTGTCTTGGTTGTTAATTTATGCAAGTGGGTCCACTGTGAGAGGCACCATTCCTAGGCTGTGAAAGGTAACTGAGCATGAGCCAGAAAGCAAGCCAGCAAACTTGCTCTGTGGTTTCCGTCTCAAAGTTTTTGCCTTGAATTCCTGCCCTGACTACCCTCAGAAATGGACTGTGACTTGGAAGTATAAGTCATACATACCCTTTCCTCTCCAACTTGCTTTTGGATAGACTGTTTTATCACATTCCAGAAAGAAAAACAGAACACTGTATTTGTCTACTTTTTAAAATAGCTATACTAGAATACACAATCATTTTTTATTATTTATTTTATTTTTTATTCGATGTTTTATTTATTTACATTTCAGATGCTATTCCCCTTTCCCATTTCCCCATTAATCTCCTATCCCATCCTTCCTGTTTAAACCCAATCATTTTTTAAGAGCAGAAAATTATCTGCTTTGTCCTACAAGGCTTGGGTCTCAGCACTCTAGCTAGAGGAGTTGAGGAAATGAGCAAAGGACAGACATAAATACAATGAAGCAGGGATCAGGTAGGCTTCCCTAACTGCTATGGCCACAACTGGGAACCGCACTTAGCCTGTTTATTTGGTATAGCATGGGAGGAGGGGTTAGCTAGTTAATGCAGAGACCCCTAATGGGTCAAGTATTGAGAATCCGTGACTGTTGAGTGCTTACCTTAATTTGGATAGCTGTATCAACTCTGTCCCTTCTCTAAGGCTCAGGGAACATTTTGGATGATGGAATAGAAGGCAGGGAAATAGCATCTTCCAGACATCACACGAACTCACCAGCACTATGGTTATATGCACAAGATCAAACCAACAAGATACGTCAACATTCTACCAGGCAGCATTAATTAAACTCAGAAGGTTACAAAAATCAAATAAATGAAAAAGGAAAGGAAGACAGTGAGGGACTATTTGAAGGTGTCGAGGAGGAGAGGTGTGAAGAATTGGGGGTAGATATAATCAAATAAATTGTATTGAACAAAGAGGGCTAGAGACATGGCTGAGTGGTTGAAAGCATGTGCTGCTCTTGCAGAGGACCCAGCACTCATACTGGATAGTTCACAATTGCCTGTAATTCTAGTTCCAGGGAATCTACCAACCTCTTCTGGCCTCTGTGGGTACCTCATGTGGTACATATACATTGAGACACATACACCTAAAATGAATAAAAAATGAATGAATAGATAAACCTTTAAAATGAAATTCAGAAATCCACTTGAAGACAACAGTATTAATCATTCATGAGGGCCAAGCCCTCAACGCACACTTTAATAGTTCTGCCTCTCCATCCTACCTGGGGGGTGAGCTTCCAACAGATCCACTTTGGAGGATATACTCAAACAATAGCACTTAACAAAGAAACACAGATTTCAAATTTCTCTTGGGAGGAAGGATCTGGTAACATCAGGCTTGCATTCCCACATAGCAACGGTTAGTTACTGCCTTCTGTTGGGTGTGGGCGCTGGGTGTTGCCACATCTTCCTGGTGGCCCACCATCACAAACCAAACCAGAACTAGAAGTTTCTTATCGTTGGCTTGGGATGTAGTCCAGTTGGCAGAGTGCTTGTCAAATAGGCATGAAGCCTGGATTTAATCCTCACCATCACATAAACAGGGCATCGTGGCACAAACCTATCATCATAGCAGTAGTGGAGACGAGGAAGATCACAGATTCAAGGTAATCCTTGGCTATACAACGTGGTCTCCATTAGACACTGCATAAACAAACAAACAAACAAACAAACAAACACTAAAAGCTTCTTGCCTTTCCTATAACTACTTCCTGACAATTGCCTAAAATCAGAATATTGGAAAGTATTTTTGGGGACTCCCAGTCTGAGCTCCATTAGGTGACATTTTGAAGTCCCTTTCTTTATGCCACGTTTAGAACTTTGGTAGGATTTTTTTTTTCAGTCAGACTTAGCTACCCTTAACTGCTGAAAGAACTTATCTGCTTGCGCCTAGCCACAGCTTGTTGTTCTGTCCTAAGTGGTCTCTCTGCCCATTCCCTGCTTGGTGACCCTAACTACTTGATATAACGTGGTCATGGGAAAAGTGGTTAGCACCTTTTAAAATGTATGGGGGAAACCAGCACCAAGGCATCTGAAAGAAGACCCACTCTTCTTGATTGACTGCTGTGAAGGCAACATCTCGCACCCTTCCCTTAGGGCTGCTTAGGATGAGCAGCTGTGACTATGCTCCACACTCACTGCTGCTGCTGTCCTCCTGTACTTATCAGGTCCCAGAAGAGGGCTTCTCCTCCACTGCTCTCTACCTGTGAATTATAGAACATGGTGTATCCACCATGGATCCCGCTGTATCAGCTCTGAACAAAGCAGATGTCAAGTCAAAGAATACAACTGTCACCTCAGAAGGCATAAAAGAGAGTTTATTTTGGAGTCAAATATGAGTAACTTTGGCCCAGGAATACAGGCTTCAATTATCATTAAATTTGTGTTGCAAGGTAGTAACAGTCTCAGGATGTTTTTATAGTAACAGAACAAAGTAAGTCATGAATTAAGATTTATACATACATACATACATACATACATACATACATACATACATACTGGAGGAAACATGAGAGATGTGGCTTACAGCAAAGTGGAGGAAATATGTTAGGCCTCGGATAACATTTCAGTGACACCCATAGCCTATTTGGTTGATGGAAACCAGTGATCTATTAAGTTAATATAATGTAAAAGGTTTCACCTGTTAGTTACAGCACGTTAGGACACACCAGGCATGGGCAAAGGAATGGCTATATAGGGGGCTAAAGATAGCCCCAAGTAAATTGTAGTTAGGCTCTGGACACATTACATTCCAACTTCTCACAGTCAGTGAACTTCTAATTAGTTGACCAGTCTTCCAGAAGGTTCCATGTCAGATACTACTCTTTCCAGAAAGTTCAGTACTCACAGCCAAAACTTTTTTTTTCCTAGTTCTTTTGGTAAGTAAGTTCCCAGTTGCTTTGGGACAAACTTGAGTATGTGTAGAGGTCTCTACAGACTTGTGGGCCACCCTCTTTCTCAGGGTTCATCTTTCATCACATCCTCTTTGGCGTCTTCATTTTAACCACTGAAGGGAAGAAGTCAGACTCCTCTTCCCCAGGGCTGCCTCAGGTCAGGTCCTAGATACTGGCACCTTCTCTTCTTGGGGGCCTCCCTCCCTTCCTTCCTCTGTTTCTTACTCTCCATGGCTGAACAAATTATTTTGTCCAAGTGTGACTGCCCTGCTGTTTTCCAGCTCTTCACTCAGTTCTCACAGTTCTTAGCACTTCTCTGTGGCTCTCGATACAATCTGTTTTTCTACTCATGGGCAGAACTCTGAGATCACACCTCTTATCTAGTCTCTGCGCCACTATATTAAGGGTCAGTATAGTCTCTGCCATACAGAGCAGGTGAGAAATACTTTTCAGTCAAATGACTAATAATGATAAGAGAAAAATCTATATTTTACCCCTCAGGTCAGCTAATCACCTGATAATGTAATATTCTGCCTTGAATGACATATCCTTTCTTAATGTATTATTATGTTCTCATATAAGCAAAGCCTGTTCAAAATAGTGTAGTATGGCACAGAGGTTATGGGCGTGACCAAACACTTCTGGATGAGATCTGAGGCCTGCTCTTCAGAAGGAAATTTATGCCTAGTATGCTGAACTTGTCCAAAAGCTCCATGGCTTAGGAGGTCACAGGCTGTATAGGGAAACCTGTTGCCCTACTCAATGGACCTGTTATAATACTACCTTCTAAACATTGATATTTCTATACAGACTGGTGCTGCCCTTAGCCTTGGCTAGAGAAGTTTCTCTCTGCACTGGTTAGCAGCTAAAGCAGACACAAACCTGGTCAGAGTGCTGTGGAGAAGTGACTACTGAATTCTCAGCCTTAGATGGTTCATCTAAATCGACTTTCACCACTTCACAAAGCTCAGGGAGCATCATGGAGGAGGGGGTAGGGAGAACAGAAGAACCAGAAAATGCTGTCTTCTGGACACAACACAGATTTTGCAGTTATGACATTGCAGCTATGGTTACCTGAAGATCAAGCCAAGATCAGTAAGCATTTCAACAGGCCAAACTGATTGGATTCACTGGATTACAAAAAAAATAAATAAATGAAAAAGAAAAACAGAGGGGACATGAAGGGAGGATGAGGAGAAGGAGGAGGAATATATTGGGATATACAGGGAAGCTAGAGAGAGGGTTATGGGTAAATTCAATCAAGATATAGTGCTTACATTATGGAATTTCTAAAGAATAAATAAATAAAAGACCAGTCTGTTGGGGAGGAAAGTTATTAACTTTCCAGGTTCTTGCTGATGAGAAAGTAAATTCTCAGGTTCTACAGCACATTGATTTTGCAGTATCCCCTGAGAGATGACCTAGCAATGTACTTTAAGCTTTCTATGTCACTCTGATCTATTCAAGTTTTAAAAAGTATTGCTTTTTAAGTCTGCAATGTAAAAAAACACATCTCTTTTTCTATAGTTTTTTTCCACTAGAAAAAGTTGGTATCAAGCTAACAGTACTACACAGAAGGAAATCCATTATCACTCCAACCTGAATAGAGGCCACCTGCACAGTGTATTATGTAGAACACAACCTCTGGGACACTGGCCTTTCTTAAAGGCCTGAGACAATCTCACTACTCTTGGAGGAAGTTTATCATCACCCCAAAACCCAAATAAAGGCCACTTGTGTGGGCTGTGTAGCTCTGGGAAGCTTGCTTTTTTATTTTATTGTTTTACATTTTTTTAATGGGGGGAGGACGTGTGCAAAATCAAAGAACAACTGTGGGGTCTCTTCATTCCTTCTAGCATGTGGATCTCCAGGGATCAAACTCAGGTTAGTGAGTGCAAGCACCTTTACTTCCTAAGCCATGTCACCGATCCAACACTTGCCTTTCTTGAAGGCACAACAGGAATCGCAAAACCCTGAAGAAGGTGGGTTTGTTGTTACTGTTGTTACTGTTGTTACTGTTGTTACTGTTTAATCTAATGTCTTAGATTCTTGCCTTTTTAAAAGCAGGGGCCCACTATTTTGGGAGAGCATGCAAACTACAACGTAATAGTATAACTAACTGACATAAATCTCAGGACACAAATCTTTGTTCATCCCTTTTCTGACTGCTCACCTAGAGCGATAATGGGGGCATGCCGCTGACCACCTTTCCAATGAGCCCTTCAGCCCGCAGTAGAGAAGCCTTCTGTTCAGTCCTCAAGTTAGCAGAGAAGAAACACACTCACACCCACCACCACCAAAAGCCAGCTCCGTTACTAAATAACTGCCTGACTTTTGGGCTTTCACCGGCCAGAAAGTGCGAAGTGGAATTTTCGCAAGCCGGAACCGGAGCCGCGACCCACAGCTGCACGCCGCTGCGCATGTGCAGCCGCTTCAGCCACCCTTCAAGCTCAGCTTGGCTTCTGGGTTCCTAGTTAGCTGAAAACCCAAGGTGGAGTTTCTGGATATCCGGAAGGGAGCCGAGGCCGGGCGGCCGCACACTACAGAGCGCGCGCGTGCGCGCGCACACGCACACTCGCCCCTCCCACCCGGAACCGGAAGTGAGAGCGATCACGGCCTGGGGCCTGGCCTGGCCGGGGCGTCGGCAGCGGCGGCCATCTTGGCTACCCGCGGAAAGGCAGTGTGAGGGGAAGAAGTTGTAGGGTGGGGGCGGGAGTGAGGAGGAGGAGGAGGGCCGAGAGCGGAGGGGTGGAGGAGGAGGCCGCGGCGGGGCAGGGCGGGGACAGCCTGCCGGCCGGCCAGCCTGCTGGGCTTGCGGAAGTACTAGCCTACTGCTCACTCGCTACTGCTCGGGCTTCCCACAGCTCCCTCCCTTCCTCCCTCAGGACCGAGGGCGGCCCAGGCCAGTGCATGGTCAGCTAGCTCACATCTCTATCCCCGGCCTCTTAGCAGCACGGAACGGACGGCAGCGGCGGGCGAGGAGGAAGATGGCGGGACGGCTGCCGGCCTGTGTGGTGGACTGTGGCACGGGGTACGGCGGGTCTTCTGGGTGGGGAAACTGAGCCTGGGGACAACCGGAGGAGGGAGATGAATGGGGTGAGCCGGCCAGACTGGTGAGGGGTGGTGCCGGGAGCCTCCCTGGTTCGGTCGCCTCAGCCTCCTGGGACGAAGATCTTTTCGGGCCCTTCCCTTCTGAGAAGGCCGTCTGGCCCACCTGGCTTTCCTTTCCCTTCTCTCCTCTCCCTGGCTGTGAGCTAGGGGACTCACAGGGGACCTCCTGACATAGGATCAAGGAAAAAAGAGAAGCGCTCCTTGCGGGTTTTGCAAGATCGCGGTGACAACCCTCAATCTCTAGGGCGTGTGGGTGGGGAGAGCGAAGAACCAGGCTGTGGAAATGGGAAGCTAGCATGGGGGCTTTTAAAGAGGACCCACGCGCCGCCTGTTTTCCGCCCACACCCATTCTTAGCCGTCTCCCACTACCCATTGAACCAAGTCCGTTCCAGCGAGGAGGATCTCACGGGCTTATTGCTCTTGCCTCAAAAAAAGTCCCTTAGTGAGCAAGCGCGCTGCAACTTCCTTAGTTTTGTCAAAGCCGCTTCCTGCTTTCCGTCTTTTATAGCCTTATAAGGTAGTTTTTCGTCTCCAACGTTAACACGTCTTATTAGAACTTTCAAAATTAAGCAGGTTGCATAAAGAGTAGATTATGAGCGCTAGGTATCAGTATGTTTGAACTAAAAAAAAAATGTTCCTGTGTCCACGGAGGGAGATAGAGGGAGGAGAAGGGACGCACCCTGGAACCTAAACGTTCATGCTCATTTTGTGACTATGTCTTGAAAACTGAAAGGTATAAAGGAATGTGTTTGATTTAAAGTAGTTGTTCCTGATAGTAGTGTGGTTGACTAAAATGACTTTAAAGTAGTAGGTTTGGTATTAATGACCCTTAAGAGTTACAGCTTGCTCTGTGTAGTGACCTAGAGAGAAGACTACATTTTTTATATTCTACGTTGAATACTTGGTGGAGGAAGAGGCCTGTCTGATCTCGAATTCCCCAAACACATCAGTGATTTTGAGGGCAGTTGCCAACCTTTTTCCTTATTCACCCTACCACAGTTATTTAATCGATGCCTTTTCCTTGACACTAGTTAGTCTGTGTAAATCCCTCCAATCTTAACTCTCCTGTCTTCATTTCTAATTCTGTCAGGCAGCCAGAAACAACAGAAAACTTAATTTTTTTCTTGGGAAACACTAGTTTAGTCTTGGAATGTCTATGTATTTTCTTAGTTTACATATTACTAAAGTTAGGTTTTCTTTCAACCCAGTCTCACCCTTCTGAAGTGTTTAATATGTATGTTTAAGTTTATCCTTTCATTGTTTAATTGATGAGAGTGGGATGTTAGAGCTATTTTAAAAATTAGAATTGGCCAGAGTGAATAGGACTTTTTAAGTGTAATATATTGAAGTGACAGATAGTGCTATGTAATACTTCATGCTTTAGAAATCACTGTCAGTAAAACCATATAGTCATTGATCACCTTATAAATAATGCCATAGCAGCTTAAGTAGGATGTGTCTTCTTACTCTTTTTATGTATCTATTTTCCTCTTTTGAAATGCAGTTTTGGTTATTTTTGAATGAGTAATATTGGATATCTCATTGAAATTAGCTGTCCTTAAGTGACCCTTTTTTCTGAAAGGGCAACCTTGAATTAAAAACACATTCAGAGTGACCAGGAGAAGTGGTACAGCTTATACCTAGGCTACTTCTGTCTATATCTCAGTTACTAAGTCATTACATTAGTATAGTGATCTCTTCTTACACGGAGAGGTTAGCGGGACGGACGTCCACTTATACGGATGAGACGCCTTAAAGTCACCTTCTCTACTCAGTCTGTTTACCTTTGCTTACAGTCTGAATTTCCCAATTTGGAGTTTCTTTATTTTGCTTCTGAAGGTTTGTGTGTGTGTGTGTGTGTGTTTGTGTTCCCCAGTTGGATATTCAAGATAGCAGTTTAGAAAGTCACACCTTGAGCTTTATTAGGAAAGTCTTCTCTCTGTGCCCAAGATAAATAGCGTGTCCAAGAATGACTAGCAGGGAGTTTTATATCTGAAATAACTGTTTCCCAAATCCAAAAGGTGCCCCTTTAGTTTGTGTGCCCCCCCCCGCCCGCCAATGCACTTACCTCTTAGATCTCTCTACGATTACTCTTCTAGAGAAAGTAAACATTTACAGGTTGCCCATCTCATTTCACTTAAGAATTTAGGCAAAAAGTGGTAGTGTGTTAAACTTGATGGTGGTCTTACAAGCTGTAAATGTTACAACGCAAGAGATTTAATTCTGCCGGGCGGTGGTGGCACTCGTCTTTAATCCCAGCACTTGGGAGGCAGAGGCAGGCTTATTTCTGAGTTCCAGGCCAGCCTGGTCTACAGAGTGAGTTCCAGGACAGTCAGGGCTACACAGAGAAACCCTGTCTCGGAAAACCAAAAAAAAAAAAAAAAAAAAAGAGAGAGAGAGAGAGAGATTGATTGATTGATTGATTTAATTCCAAAACTTTAAATTAAGAATCCTACAGCACAATTCATCATTGTGACCTAGGTTCAGGTTATGAAGTATTTTTCAAATACCCAATGAATTAAAGAAGTTCTTCCTTCATATCTGTCAGGTCAGCATACCTCTTTGGTCTGTATTGGCAGAGTATTGTAGAATAAAATTCCTGCTCAGAGAGCTGGTTGCTTTAAAACGTAGAGCTTGGGACTGTAACTAAGGGAAAAGTCCCTCATTAGCATGCACAAGGCCCTGCTTCAGACCCCAGTCAAACAGGCTGCAGAATAGCCATGAGAAAAGCAAGTTTTAAAGCTTTAAAAGGATGTAATGCTTCTGTAAGTAAAGTTATCGTAAGAGAGTTTCATTTTGCTTGTTTTGCCCTTTTCTCCAACAGTGTATTATGAATTTTTTCTCTCTTTATGTATTTTGTTTTTTACTCATAAACTGCTTTGGTGGCTTATTTCCACTGATGAAATAACAGGTTAGTATACAGCCTTATTTTACAAGTCTTGGATATATTTAAATAAATTACAGAATTTCTCAGATCAAACTTGTTTTTTAAAAGCAGTCTTTCATCTGTAAGCACAAATAATTTTGTTGGCTTTGGTGAAAGTAGATCTTTATTATTCATCCTGTGGGCAGGTCCTAGAAGTTAAGGACAAGGATGCATTTGAGGGCAATGGGAAGCCATGGATGAATGAAGGCATACTTGGGAAGTTTGACCTTCTTGCTTGGACTGTCTTCATAATGTGTTAATGAAGTCTAAAAGGCGGGAACATTCATATTATCTTGATAACAAACATTCTTATTATTGATAACTTGTGTGTGTTTGGAGGAGTAACAGACATGCTGCTGTTGAGAAGTCAGATTCTTAAGACTCCTGCCAGGTTCAAGTTGAAATGTATACTGACTTTGCAGTGAATTGTGTCTAATAGTGACCTTCCAGGTTTATTGTTAAACACAGTTTAGAATTTTTATTTTCAAGATCATAGGGGAAAGGCTGGCTACTGGTGAGATGGCTAGGATTTTAACTTGTGCTATCTTATTTAACTTGTGACAGCTTTTTTTTTTTTTTTTTTTTTTGTAAGTGGTGGAGTAGGTGCTTGAACTAAGTTCTGTATTTAGGCCTGTGAGGTTCCTTGAGCTGCCTCTTAGAAAACTGTGTACATCACTCAGTTAAATTAGTCCAACTTAGTTCTTGCTTACAGTAATATTGAAAAAAGAATCCTACCTTACGGATTTGATTCAGTTAACTAGTGAAGAATTTTTTTGTCTTTCTTGAGTTTTTTATTTTCCGAAGATTTGAGTTTTTATATTATTTCCTTGTTCCTTAAATAATAATAAAAAAGACTCAGGTTTTTCAGGAAACAGCATTTTGTAAGAGCCATGTGGCAAGTGCTGTGTGTCAGCTCCTCGCAGTCCCCTCTCCTTGAGCATTGTTGTTTCTGTAATGTAGACAGAAACTTAAGTTCCAGGTTAAGCCACTTACCTGGGTTTCAGTAACATGTAGCCTGGAGGACCTACCACTGAAGTTTTTGATAGTTTCAGTAGTTTGGATTGAAGAAGGATTAATTTGATAGTTACTTGAGGATGGTTGAGGTTTACTTTATACTTACCAGTAGGCCAGCCACTCTTTGAATTATAGTAAAAGTGTTTAATACATTCTGCCTTCATGAATTTTAATCCTAATTTTAAAAAATTTAAGGGTATGAGTTTCACATCCTGCAACCTAGTCCCACTCATCTCTGGTCCCCTTGTGTCTGCTCTCCACCCTTATAGCCTCCCCTCAAAAATTAAACAAACAAACCCACAAACAAACAAAACAAAGCATAGAAAACATCTTGTAGTAAAAGCTTTAGTGTGTCACAGTGTGTCCCACAATATACTCCTCTGTCCACACATCTTCGCTTGGCGAATGTTCATTGTAGTGATGAGGAGTGGAAATCACTATGCAACTCAGGCCGCCCTTGAACTTACAGTGACTCTCCTCATTCAGTTTCTTGAGTACTGAGTTTACTGTTGTGAGTCACCATAACCAGCTAATACCTCAGTTAATCAAATGTTAAATGGGTGCTTTTCAGATAGTAATAGCTGTTTTCCAGGTTTTAAGGAAAGTAATGGTTGTGGTCAGGAAATCAAGCAAACTGTAATGAATGTCAGATTTGAGCCTTCTTTTCAAGAAGCTGGATAGCTGCATAGGAGAGTATTTTACAAAAGAAAGGAAGGAAAAGTGTGTGCATAGTGCTGATGGGAATGGTGACTGCTTGCCTCCTTTATGAGTTTTGGGCTGTTTGATAACAAAATGTGTGTTTATATTTCACACCGTGAACTAACGTTTATCCAATACCTACCGTATATCAGGTTTTATATAGCAAAATTTTGGTTGCAAAAGAATTCTACTTTATAGGGAATCCAAATTCTGAAGAAGAATAACGCACAGCTTTAAGATCATTTACTGAGTGGAATGCAGTGGGACTGCACGTAGGAGAGGTAGAGGAACAGGACGTAGTGTATAGCAGCAACTCTGATCTGTATTGATTATCCTGTTTTTAACAGTGAATGAACGTGAACAGGAATTAGGAATGCGGCTTTGTTTTGTTCTTTATTTTTTTGATACTGAGTTTTATGTAGCCCAGGGTGGCCTTGCACTTCTGTCTCCACCTCTTGAACAAACTAACGTGCTGGGCTGGGACTGCCACGCCTAGTTAGTATGGTTTTTAAAAACTGCATCAGAGATACTCTGTACACAGTTCGTGGAGTCTTAAGGATTGGGTCTTTACCACTATGTGTTCCACTGGGCTTCTTAGATGATTGTATTTCTGTTTGTTGAGACCAAGTCTCATTAAAGCTCGTCTAGGCAGGAGCTTACTATGTGTCCCAACTCAGAGCAGTCTTCCTATCTCAGTCTCCTAAGAGTGAGGATTGCAAGTATGAGCCAGTATGCCCTATTTCCTAGATGGTTCTTAAGCAGCCTCCTCAACACCAGCTTTGTTGGTGGATACTATATAATAGTGTAGAATTTTGAGTTGGCTTCTGGTGATAGGGATGGAGTGGAAGGTAGAAGTTTAAAGCACTGCTGCTTTTATCTGTACCTTCCCTTTCACAGTTGCATGTTGTTTCTGTATGACTTGTAAGGACTCTGGTCAAGTGTTTGGAATTTAATTCAGGTTCTTCCATAGAAGGACCTTTGACATAGAAGTGCTTTGGACACTTGGAGTCCAAGAGGCTTTATTTTTCTCACTTATGATTTAGCAGTTGTAATTGCCTACCTTATTTATTTTTATCATGGCTTGTTGCAATTATAATCATCAGTTAGCTCCCTGTCTTTTTTTTTTTTGAATTAAAGGGTTTTAAAGAAAAAGAACATCGTGTTTTGTGCTTATTTTCTTATCTCACACAGACCTTGGCCTGCCTGCTGTAGTTCTGTGTGAAGTCAGAGTGGTTTTTGCTTCTTTAAGAGGATGGAAGGGTATACTGCTAGGGTTTGGATTTAGGCTTGTAGATAGAAGAGTGAGGATTCCAAGATTGTGACCTTGAGTGATTAGGACAATATAGGAGTTCAGCTTTTGTTTGTTTTAACATTTATTTTTTGGGAGGTGTGGGTGTAGATATCAGAGAACAACTTTGAAGAGTTGGGTTTTCTCCTCCTACCATGTGGACCCTAGAGATGAAATACAAGTACCTAGGCTTGCTTGACAGCACAGGTGCCTAGACTTGGCAAGAACCTCTACCTACTGGACAGTCTTTTCTGCCTAGGAATTTATTTTAAGAATCTTTAAATTTGGAGACAGAGATGGTTCTGTAGGTGAAGGCACTTGTATCGAGCCTGAAAGCACACACTAAATAAATAAATGTTGAAAAAAAACAGTAAAATTGGAATAGTTGTATTTGTAATGGTATCTGTAGCTAGACATGTCCTTGAGGATTGAGGAAATATAGGCGTTTCCTTAAGTCAGAGAGACGTTCAGAAGGTATGATAGCAGTTTGTAGACTGAAGCTAATGAAATGAGAATTGAAAGAGAAAAGAACAGGGAGACTGAGTATCCGTGCTTCTTTGAACACAGTGTGAAATGGCTTCTGGAATGTCATGATGGGAGTGAGGGAGCCAGCACATGTGGCTCATGAGTCATCATTCTATTTAGTCCTGTTTTCTAACAGGAGGGGGATATCTTTACAGTTTTGCTAAATCCCACTCCCCAACAAGTGACAATGGCTAAAATGTTAGCCTGGAGGCAGAAATGTGGAATGGGTAAAAGGTAGCTTCCAGCAACATTTCCTGCAACAGAATTCCTCTAGTTAATAAAAGCATTCAGTGTGTGTAATTCTATGGGAACTTGTTAGGGTTTTAATGGCACTACCTGTCTATAATAGCCATATGCATAAAGAAGCAAGAACAAACAGTTAAATGCTCTAAGAACACTGCAAAATGCACTCTCACTCACCAGGCCCGTAAATATTCATGAGTTAGGCAGTGTAAGATAGGTGATGTTACTGTTAGAAATTTGGTTCTTTAGAATAAAAGTGTTGAATATACTTCGTATTTGTTTGTTGTGTAACTATGTGGGCCTTTACATCCTAAGACACAAAAAAGACATTTCGTAATAATTACCGGAGCAAAAAAAGACAGATGACATTCTTATGTTCTCAAGAGGTGTTTTGTGAAATTTTAATGATTTTTTTGTTGTTGCAGAGTTTTTCTCCTAAATCATTCTCGATCCATTGCCTTAATTTCAGCTTATTAGCTTTTTCATACCAGTTCCTTGAAACCAGTAAAGGAGTGGCAACGAGTGTGTGTACTGTGTGTCTTTTTTTGGGGGGCAGGGGGGTTGAGACAGGGTTTCTCTGTGTAGCC
Organism: Grammomys surdaster; assembly: GCF_004785775.1. Classification (NCBI taxonomy): domain Eukaryota; kingdom Metazoa; phylum Chordata; class Mammalia; order Rodentia; family Muridae; genus Grammomys; species Grammomys surdaster. Next base: position 2,748,431 of record NW_021604653.1, read on the forward strand.
CTGGCTGTCCTGGAACTCACTCTGTAGACCAGGCTGGCCTGGAACTCAGAAATCCGCCTGCCTCTGCCTCCCAAGTGCTGGGATTCAAGGCGTGTGCCACCACTGCCTGGCTAGTTAGAATTTTTTTTTTTAAAGAATTCATTTACTTTGTGTTATTTTCATAAATTAAGTGAAATTGTGTACTGGCTGGTTTTGTGTGTCAACTTGACACAAGCTGGAGTTATCACAGAGAAAAGAGCCTCCCTTGAGGAAATGCCTCTGTGTGATCCAGCTGTAAGGCATTTTCTCAATTAGTGATCAAGGGGGGAAGTGACCATTGTGGGTGGTGCCATCCTTGGGCTGGTGGTCCTGGGTTCCATAAGAAAGCAGGCTGAGCAAGTCATGGGAAGCAAGCCAGTAAGCAGTACCCCTCCATGGCCTCGGTCTGCATCAGCTCCTACTTCCAAGTTCCTGCCCTGTGTGAGTTCCAGTCCTGACTTCCTTTGGTGATGAACAGTAGTGTGGAAGTATAAACTTTCCTCCCCAATTCCTTCTTGGTCGTGATGTTTTGTGCAGGGATAGAAACCCTAACTAAGACAAATTGTAATGAATTTTTTTTTTAAGATTTAAGTGAAGTACCTAATAATTCACATAGAATTAATTTTAGAGTTGAGCACCCCACTGGAGAGAGGTATATGTAGCGGGGAGAGCAAGCATGCATTACCTGTGAGTGAGTGTGATGAAGCCTTAGACCTGCCCCAGTGACCCACAGATGTTGAATGGGTTGTGGAAATCAGCCATTCTAAGGTCGTTTGTAAGTTTGTTTTTGAGATAGCTATTCCTGTTCAGAAACTTTACAGAAGTAGATACATTTGGTGTATTTACATTTTAAAGGTAAGGATCCTGAGGTACTGAGTAGATCTAGAACAGTGGTTCTTAACTTTTCTAATTCAGCCTCTCTTTAAAACAGTTCTCCTCAATGTGGTGGTGACCTGTGAAAGGGTCCTTTGGCCTCTAAAGGGGTTGTGACCCATATATTGAGAACCACTGATCTAGAGTTTGAGCCCCAAGGTGCAGTCCTTCCAGAAACTGTTCAGGAATATACTGTATTCAATAAGTGATTAAATTTTTAATCCAGTTTTAAAGAGAATTATTCTTAAGCATCCACCCTTTAAAAATAATTACCTAAGTTTAGAACTACTAAATTTAGTATCCTAAAAGCATTTTAATGTTGATGATTTTTCTCTGTCCCTGCTAACTCAAAGGAATGAGACTGAGACTATATAAGATTTATTTAATCAAGCTTTTATGGCAACTGGCATAACTGACCAGTTAATAATCTATTCTAATCTAAACTAATCTGGCTACCTCCTAGCCAAAGTCCCCAAGATACTTGCATTTTAGTATTGGTCTGGCTCTCTGGGTTTCAGGTATTTAGGTGTTTTTTGAGAACCCCTTGCTTGTGGTGAATCCTCTCATCCTCTCCCTGTCTCTTTCCTCCTGGCTGGCAGAAGTCCAGTCCCATTCTCTCCTTGCCCAGTCATTGGCTGATCAGCTTTTATTGACAAATCAGAGAATAAATGGGCAGCAATGTTTATACAAACTTTAAAACAACAGATACTTTGAATAAGCATTACAATGCCTTGTCCTGGTTGCAACAAGATATGAGGGCAGAGAAATCAGCATTTGAATAATGCAAGGATAATCTTTACACAGTGCACAATAACATTATGCCTACAAGTATAAACGTAGAACGTATAAAAAGGTTATAGTGACCTATTACAATTAAAGTTAAATGAAAAATTGTGTGTGGTTCACTTCAGTATTCTGAAAATAAATATTGTATCTAATGGACATGTTGACAATTGCAGGTTAATTTTAGATAGCTCAGTTAGGAAAACAATTTCTATTAGTAGTTAAATTTCAAAAGGAAAGAGACAATTTTTTCATTTTGAGTTTGAAAGCAAGTATATACTGTGCATTGAAAAGGAACTCATCGGGTGGTGAGTGTGTGGTGGAGCACACTTATAACCCCAGCACTGGGGGAGGCAGGAGGGTTAGGAGTACTAGGTCATCCTTGGCTACATATGAGTTTAAGGCTTGCCTGGGACACCTGAGACCCTATCAATCCATTATTGTTAGTAATCATACAAAATATAGTAACATAAATTATCGAATTTAAGAAAAATAAATTTCTTTGGAAAAAGAAAAGTTAACTAAGTTAACTAGACTATGAGGCTTTGTTCTGTGGCTCTGAAATAATGATTGTGTAATTGAAATGAAACTGTTACTGAGTAGTAGGGTTAGATAGATGGCTATATCTGGAGCACATGATGTATTTGGGGCCATTTTATCTAAAAAGCACACAAAGTTCTAATAAAGACATGAACGTTTACTGTTCAAAAGTCTTTGCAATTTTGCTTTATAATGAAAGGGTAGTGGCAACAGCAAGTTTTATTGCCTCTAGAACACCTTTAAAAGACAATCTAATCTGCTGTATAGATTTTGGAAAATTGTCTTTTAAAGCTGAATTCTTTTATCCTGTGGCTGTCCTCGTCAGTATGTGTGAGTGACTCTGCTCACCTTGTTTCAGGTTCTATTGCAATACTGAAAGTCATTTGTAAAACAAAAGAAGATTGAGCTTTTAAAAGGAGATGAGTTTTAAAGTTATTAGGAAAACTGAGAAAAATCAAAAGAAATATACCTTAGTTTTGCTGTAGACATTTTGGATACAGTAACATTAACAAAATTACTCAGGGACTGTAAAAGAAAAGAAATTATTGAGTGCAGGAACAAAGGAGGAGAATCCAGACAAAGATGTGCTGCAGAAACAGCATGGGACCTAAGCTGCACCTTTGCTGCACTCAGGAATCCAAGTTCTGATCAGACTAGCTGGAGTTAGAGCATGTATTGGAGAGTTTGCCCCTGTTGTGTGATGAGTTAATGTCCCTTTCCTCCCACACAAGACTGAGGTTTTACCTCCTACCAAGAGTTAATTCTCACAAGTGCCTTCTGTCAGTTGGGATTGGAAATTAGATTCTGGAAGGGGAAAAAAATCTAGTGCTCCCTACAGTGGAAATGATATGGAAATAAGAGTAATATACAGTGCATTCTGTATGCCAGGCACTGTTCTAGTTGCTTTCCATATGTTAACTTATCATATACCTAGGCTCTTCTCCAGTAAAACCTTCTGGCAGAGATCAGACATGTTAGATGATGTGTAAAGGCTTACACTCGAGTAGTTTTTAGCATGTTCCCTAGATAATACAATCATCAGTCAGTTGGGGGCATTTTCCTCACTCTGGGCGCACTAGCAATTCATTTCTTCTGCCCTCAATACTTCCATATTCTTTTTTATTTACTTTCTGTCTTTATGGACTTGTCAACTTTTGGGATTTCACAAAAGATAGAAGCATATAATTTGTGGCCTTTTGTGATTGGCTTTCATGGGGGAAGTATTTACTGCTGTGATCTGTGATGTTTGTGTTGATGGACAAGTATTGCTTTGTAGATTGGAAATTTTGGAAGAGATTACTCCAGGAATAGATAGAGGCATGTGGGTAAAATATTAAGCCCTAGATCCTAATAGCATGTAAGGAGGTCTATGGGGGACAAGTCATTTGGGAAGGAAAAGCTCATTGATTCATAGAAAGTGAAGTGCTCTCTATTGATACTTTTAATTTTATGAGAGCCTTGTGAACTTAAATATTAGAAGTCAATTTCTGTGATCTTATAGCCTATCATTATTGATATGTGTAGGATCAGGATCTAGAATTCAAATAGTAGAAGCATCTCCTATCTATTTGTTTGTTTATTTAATTTGGTGGTGGGGTCCTTGCTAGGGTAGTATAAGTTAGCCTGAGACTAGCTCTGATCATCAAGTTGGCCTCAAATTCAAGAACCTTCTGCTCCAGCTCTCCCATACTAAGCTGCCAGGATGAGCCATTGTTCTTGTCTTACCTGTGTCCTTTTGATCCTAAGTTCCTCCCAGACTCCAAGAATTGAACTTGAAGGAACTTGAATAGTGTTGTCTCTGTTGACTGAGGGTTCAGATTTGCTCTCAATATTCTACCAGGCGTTTTGTGTAAGGTTGAACATTTACTTGGAGGTAGAGCGAAAAAGCTTGGAGTTAGAAAAGCTTGCTAAGCAGTTATTTATTTTTCCAGCTAATATTTGCTCCGAGTTCTCCTGTGAATTAGCTATGGCGTTCTTACTCTAAAGTTCTTAATTGTGGATTCTACTTTTTGAGTTTGTTTATAGAATAAAGAGAAAGCAGTGGCAGAGTTAAAGCTAAGCTTTTAACAGCAGAGTATATTGGGATTAATCATATCGTAAAACTGTATACAATATATCATGCTATGTAAGGATAGAAGCAGGTTTTTCATAGGCTGTTAGCTGCTAAGAAATTTTAGAAAATGGGTTTCACAGATTCAGTGGGGTGAAGACCTTCCATTCTAATGTGCTATGACCTTGTGTTTGTTGAGTTGTGCTATCTGCTTTAAAGTTGTAAAATGCTGAAAGAAAACTAGTGTCATCTTAGACTCCCTTCCTAACTCTCTGTAATACCAAGGATTGAACCCAAGGTGTGGTTCATAAAGTGTGATTCATATTCCTTTAAGAGGTTTCATATTTATAATCTGTTGGTATTTTCAAGTATGTTATTTGTTAAGAGATGCTTTTGAAAGCAAAAAGGCACAAACTACTGTATTAAGTAAAATAACTTGGTCAACTGGGCTCTGTCTAGTCTTTCTCTTTCTCTTACCCCCTGCTTCCTGAATGCATTCAGGTTTCCTGATTCTTTATCACTGTCATTGTGCTGTTATGTTTCTTCAGTGGTCTTTTTTATAGATAGGATACTTTAAAAAAAAAAAAAACCTAACCTGTTTCTACATGTCCTTGGAATTTTCATGTTTCTCGTGATTCTTCCTTGTTATAAGATATAAGAGTATTCTTTACTTCATAAAAGCAAGTCTAGTGGCCAGTCTTTATATGAAGGCTCACACATTTTGGGATTGTCTTCTGTGTTTCATATGAGGCGTTTACATGGGACTGAATGTATGGCTGATTATATATACTGCTCAGCTCAAGGAATGAGAGGATCCAATCCAATTTTTAAAAAAACTTATTTATTTATTTATTTATTTATTTATTTATTTAGTATATTATGGGCATTTTGTCTGCGTGTATGTCTATACACCACATGTGAGCCCAGTGCCCTCTGAGGTCCAAAGAGAAGTTGGATCATCTGGTACTTGAATTAGGAATGCCTGTAAGTTGCCACATGGGTGCTAAGAAGCAAACCCAGGTCACTGGAAGAACAGCCTGTGCTCTTAACTGTTGACTCATCTCTTCAGCATCTTATTTTTTTGTTTTAATTTGGTGGGGACTTTATTAACTATCTTACAATTGACTAATCTTAGAGAAATCGAAACAAATTCATATTCTTATCTTGTAGGCAGCAGATTATCATCTTCAGATTTTGGGGTTAGGCAGTGATTTGTAGAGATTATACTCTTCTGCTTTATAGGAGTTCTAGACTTGAAGACAGGACATCCTGTTTGAGGGTTTTGGGCTCCTACAGTTTGAGGTTATCTTGTATTAGACAAGTCCTCGAGGTCATATGATGTACTTCATTCCACTTACCCAGCAGAGGAGAAGTGTACCGTAGGCCCTCTTCCATTAGTGTAATGCTTCTCAACCTGTGGGTCGTGACCCTCACAGGATCAAAAACCAGATATCCTGCACGTCAGATATTAATTACGATTCATAACAGTAGCAAGATTACACTTATGAATCTCAGCAAAGATAATTTTTTGGTTGGGGTCAGCACAACTTGAGAAACTGTATTAAAGGATCCATTGCATTAGGCAACTTAATAATAACCTGGACTCTTAAGGTAATGTTCAAATTTAACATTGTAATCTTATTTCTGACAGGATCCTCATGGGAGGAACATGCTTGTCAGTTTATGATGGTTTTTATGCATGCGAGCACTTCTGATTACTGTCTGCAGACCTGTGGACAGTTCAGAAATGTTCGCTTCCAGCTGTTATGGGAGTTTTGTTGTACCCCTGGTTCCCCCCGCCCCATATAATAGTTTGGATTGGAAGAATAAAATACTACTTAGTTGTGAAAGGGTATCAGATATAAACTGCAGTATAAGAGTCTCAATTGGCTTGTAAAATGGTAAGTTTGACATAATTGTATACATTTAAAACTTACGGTATGTATGTGATTTAAGATAGTGTAAGGAGTGGGCAGAGTGGAAAGAATATGTGGAAAGTAGAATTAGCACAGATACTTGTGTGTGCTGTGTAAATAAATACTTTACCGTGCTATCTTGTTTAATCCTTTCGAGAGCCCAGTTAACTTTTTTACAGTCAGAAATTATTAAAAATATAGAGGCAGTTGGTGCATAACCTGAGTTTTGCAAGATGAGCAGGGCTGTAGTGGTTGTGTTGAGTGCTGGAGGGCAGTCATCAGATGTGCTCAGAACAGGGTTAATAGAGGCTAGTGGCATGAGATGAGCCGAGCTCTTCAGAAGCTGTCAGCAGTTCTATGGCTCCAGAGGCTAACACAGCATCAGAGCAGCTGGGAGGGGCTCTTAGGCATCACATTAAAAGAACAGTATCATGTTTGAAAGTTTTGCTTAAAAAAAAAAAAGTATAGAGAGTGGGAAATATTTTAGATGACAAAGCAAAATATGTTTTAGACAATTTGTGTTTCTCCTAAGATTTATGGGTTGAATGTGTTTGGCATACTCAGTTTTTTTTAAACTTAGTTTTGTAGTTAACAGTAACACATCTGTCTTGTAAGTAGCTCTTGGCATGTTGTCCAAGCTCCATTACAATTTCTAACTATTATAATTTTTATTAATATTTTAATAGTTTTTATTGTTTTAATAGTGTAGGTGAATATACTGAATCAAAACATTAAACTTTAGCATAATACTCAAATGATATGAAATGACATACAATTTAAAAAAATCATCCCACTTCTATGTCCTACTTGTTTGCTCCTATAGGTGCAATCAAAATTTCTTACGTCATATATTTTGGAAATACTTTGTGTTTAGATTATCAAATGTATTTCATATGTTCTTATTCTTCTCCTTTGTGTTTATTTTACTTTTATGTAGATATAGCACACTTTGCTTGTTGTTCTGTACCTTGCTTTGTTCAGCTACCCCGGTATATCTGAAAGTGTTCCAATAAGTACATAAATAGTCACAGTACAAACTGAATGTATTTTGCTAGTTTCTCTTTGGACATTTCCAGTCTCTTACCATTACAAACAACGTTATAGAGAAGGTTTTCTTGCCTGTTGATTGAAGTGGTAGTGATTAGTGGGGTGGCTCAGTGAGTACAGGTGCTTGCTGCCAACTCTGATTACCTGTAGACTTCTATCTCTGAATCCTTATGGTGAAAGAGAGAGAGCTTATCTCTGAAGGTTATTCTCTGACCTCCACATGCATACAGTGACTTGTGTACACACAGTGAATGAGTCAACTTACAAAGGCAGAGTGTGTGAGTAAAGGTTCTTGTTGTCAAGCATCATGGTCTACTTTTAGTCTTTGGGACTACATGTTGGAAAAGAGACTCGACTCTTGAAAGTTATCCCCTGACTTGACTTCCATACCTGCATTATGGTGCACGTCTATGCATACATATATGCATTCATGCATACATAATTACATTTTTTTAAAAAGCTGTGGGCATTTGAGTTTGTAGCTTAGTAGTAGAGCACTTGCCTAGCTTGTGGCGAGCCCCATGGTTTGATCCACAATATAGCAGAAAGAAACAGAACTGTAGACGTGTGATCATGATAGTTTCTCTGTGTTACAGTCCTGGCCTTCCTGCAACTTGCTTTGTCAGGCTGGCCTCAAACTCAGAGAGATCTGCCTGCCTCTGCCTCTTGAGTGTTGGGACTAAAGGTATATACCACCGTTGCCCAGCAACTGGTTTTGATAGTTTTCAAGGCAGAGATGCTGAATGAACTAAACTTTTGAGTATGTACGTACAACGAACTCTCACTTTTTAACAAAAATTGCAGAATACATATTGAGATTAGTGAAATTTTATGAAATTTTTATTTTGCAGATATACAAAACTAGGATATGCTGGAAATACAGAACCACAGTTTATCATCCCATCATGTAAGTATTTCTTTTACTCCATGGATGAGCTGATTTAAAGATCTTCCCCATTTCATTATCAAAGTAAAATAAGTCATCAGGCATGCTCTTATATCAGAATCAGGCATTTAGAAACATGATTGCCTGTAAATGGAACCTTATTTCCAACCCTTTTAACTCTTCATTTCAGGTCTTTACCATCTGATAAGTATCTCTTTAAGGAAAACAAAACAAAACCCAGTAGTGAATTGATAATTAAGTAGCTTCTGCTTTGAGGCTATCGCTGCTACCTGTGTGTGGCTATAACTGGTTATTAAGTAGCACAACCCTAGTACCTGTAATTCAGCTAAAGTAACTTTGGCTGGAGGATACCATTACTGTTTGCAAGACCTATCCTATAGACATCTGATGCAAACTCCAATATTTCACAGTGAAGAGCTAGTGATCCTTGACTCAGTAAGTAGCCTCAGTGTTTTCTGATATCCTATAAACATACTGTGCGTGTAACATTGTCTTTGGGAACTTTTGTTCTTTTCTGCTTCTGTTAACCTGCTGGTTGTAACAGTTTTAGTAGATTTAGATTGTTAGAGGTATTTTTATTAGTAAAGATGTATATTATCAGTATTATTTTTGTGTTTCTTATTTTCATCATCTTAAGGCTGTTTGCATAATTATAATGAGTGAAGATGCTTAACTTGAATTCACAAAATTAAAACCTAATTAGATTACATAGCAGGGTTTTTTTTTAAACAGTGTTTTTATTTTTATTCATGTGTATATATGCGGGTATCTGCCATGTGTGTATATGGGTACAATATGTGTGTATGAGACACAGGAGATTATCCAGTCTCCTAGAGCTGGAGTTATGGCAGTTGTGAATTAATCAGTGGGCTGAGAACTAAATGTAAGTTCTCTGGGTGAACTGTATGCTCTCTTAATCACCAAGCCATATCTAGCTCTGAAAAGTACATAATAGATTTTACCTCTGAGAATAGACACAGAATTCTGAAATTATTTAAAGGGATTACTTTTTGTATTTAAGATTAAAATTTAGTAGATCTCTACTGGATAAAATTAAGTAGAGATGTAAAGAAAGCTTGTTTTTAAAAGTTCTTTTTGTAAATTTTCTCCTTTTATTGGTTAGTGTTATTCCTCTTTAATTTCTTGATTATTCATCAAGCTTTATATTGACTTTATAAGATTACAATTTTATTTGTAACTTACTGTGCATATATTGAGTATGGTTGCACAGTTGTCATAAAAAGCATGTAGAGGTCAGAATGACTTTCTTACAAGTCGGTTCTCTCCTTCCATCATGTGGGTTCTGGGGATTGAGCTTAGGTCATGAGACTTGGTGGAACAAGCACTTTTAGCCACTGAGCCATCATTCTGGCAATACAGGGCTCAGAGCTAAGCTAGGGTTGGTAGCAAAGGACTGCAATTCTTATTACTTGGGAAGCTAAGGGAGGCAGGTTCTAAGTTTAAGACTGACTGGATAACTTAGTGAGTTGAATTTCAAAAGTAAAAAAATTTAAAAAGGCTGGGTATATAGCTTGGTGGAAGTATACACCTGTTATGCATGAGACCCTAGTAACACACACACATTCACATAATTAGAATCAAAATGGATTTAATAGTTTTTGGAGATAGAGCTGAAACAATCCCATACTAATACCTTTTTGGGATTTGTACTTGAGGCCTTGTCTCTGAGATGAAGCTGAGGTGTTGGTGTATGGAAGGCATTTTGTCTTCTGGTTTTTGTTCGTTAGTTGACAGTTTTAAGTACTCTGGATCATGTTTATTTGTTTGTTTTTATTAACACTTTACAATTGAAGAAGGCAAGTTAAAAGTTGTTTCATTTGAAGAGATGAAAATTTTAAAATGTATAATTAACTTATTTCAAAGGTATTGCCATTAAAGAGTCGGCAAAAGTGGGTGATCAAGCCCAGAGGAGGGTGATGAAAGGTGTGGATGACCTAGACTTCTTCATTGGTGATGAAGCAATAGAAAAGCCCACATATGCAACAAAGGTATGTTTCTAAGGGGGCTCCAGTCAGCTGGTGACCTGGTTCACTCTGTTGTGGACTTGGTGCTCTCTCAAGTTGGGTTTTCTGTTTTTTTGCTTTAAAATTTTCGAGACAGGGATTCACCTGGAACTGTCTGTGTAGACCAGGCTGGTCTTGAACTCAGAGATTTGCCTGCTTCAGCCTTTTGAGTGTTAGGATTAAAGGTGCTTAAAGCCAGGATTAAAACCACACCTGGCTCTGCTTTTAGCTTCCTAACCATAAACATTTCTCCTTTCCCTTAAGCTTTAATATAGTGAAGTGGGTAGATTTACTTATCCATTCCCATTGCCTCTCAGGGCCTTAAGTAAGAATTGAGTGTTGTTTTCTCTCTACATTGCTATATCAAGAGAGATTTCCTTCTTTGATCAGGTATTCATTTCTTCTAAACCACGTGGGACTATTGTTCCTCCTCTTTGCTTCCCTGCCCTTTCTGTCTCTGTATTGAAATAGAGCTTATACAGTAAAGCAAGTAGTCTTCATTGTGCAGCCTAGAGAATTTATGTGGCTGATTGTACCAGGTAAGAGCAAATCTTGTAACACAGGTCTTCCTTTGTCTTTGTTCATAGCCATGCTCTAGCCTTCTTGGAAGGTAAACATTTCCAAGTATTCATTTTCTCCTTCGTGCTTTTCTTCCTTTGTAATTTTAAATGAATAACTATCCTACCATATGTAAAAATAAAACGTTGCAATTTTGCTTTGTGCTGAAAAGAAAGTAGTAAGAAACAACTTCTCTTCCAGAGATATATTATGAAGTGAGTAAAAGGAAAAGAAAGCAGGATAGGAGGTTGTAGGTGCGTGCCACAGAAGTTGTTAGTCTAGTTGGGGATTTAGCTGTCCTTGAGGGATAAATTACTGAGCTGAGTCTGGAGTTAGGCAAGATGTTCGGACAGTCATTTGGCAGAAGCCAGTATATAAGAAGGCCTATGAGGAAGACAGGGAGCAGCATAGCTTATATGCCTGAAGTCCAGAAACTTCATGAGAGCCAGTTCCACCCACAGGTAACATTCATGGGTATACTGGATCAACAGTGTTAATAAGTTCTGTTTGGACTTTAATTTTGGTTGTTTTTCTTTCTAGCTCTGTGGTATCATTAAATGGTGTAACTTTCTGTAATCTAGTTATTTATCTATACAATGGAGCTAGTAATACTTGAGGATTGTTGTGGACATTGTATAGAGGATGGGTATAAAGAAATTGTTGTAGTGATCAAATACTGAAGAGAAATTATTTGAGGGAGGCATATATATTTCTGAAATAATGATATATGGCAAGGGATGTTTATGACTTGGTCCAAGGCAGAAGTTCTCAACCTTCCTTTTTTTTTTGGTTTTTCGAGACAGGGTTTCTCTTTATAGTCCAGGCTGTCCTGGAACTCAGAAATTTGCCTGCCTCTGCCTCCCCAAGTGCTGGGATTAAAGGCGTGTGCCACCACCACCCGGCGTTCTCAACCTTCCTAATGCTAAGACCCTTTAACACAGTTTCTCATGTTGTGACAATTCCCAACCGTATATTTTGTTGCTACAGTTATGAATTGTAATATAAATACCTGATATATAGGGTATCTGATACTCAACCCCCAAAGGATTCATGATTTACAGACTGAGAATTGCTGGACTAAGGTAAATGTTAGTAAGGATAAAGAGAATTGAAAGGTGTGTGCGTGCATGTGTGTGTGTGTGTGTGTGTGTGTGTGTGTGTGTTCATTCACATGTGTACATTAAAATGTTACAGAAAAATTCAAAGCTAAAAGTAGAATAAAGGGCTGGGTGTGATGCACACCTTTCACCCCAGCCCTTGAGAGCCAGAGGCAGAGACAGGATCTTTGTGAGTTTGAGGCCATCCTGGTATATCTAGCAAGTACTAGGCCAGTCAGAGCTGCACAGTGAGTCTTTGTCTCAAAACAACAATAAAGTAAATCAATAAAAATAGAGGGAAAATATATTGACCCCACACATGCTTGTCACTCAGCTTTGGCAATTACAAACATGTAACTAACTTTACTTTGCAGCAGTTTCATTCCCCAATTATTTTCTAGTCATTCATTTAAAAGTACTTGCCTGTTAACAACATCTTGTGGTTTTAGTCAGAGTTCATTACATTCTCTGAGTGTTTCCTAATTGGTAAATGTTTGGGTCATGGTTAAAATAAGGACTTTACACTGGATTTAGTAGTAAAGTCTCATGAGTCTTCTGCCCTATAACTTCTCTTTCTGTGTATGTATCCTTGTTTCTTGGTTATTTACTCATGGGGAAAAATCAGCTATTAAATTTCTTATTGTGATCTATTGATTGCATTTTATTGTACATTTGCCATGATCCACAATTTCTTGTTTATTCTTTTATTATTGATATTGAAAGTCAGAAGTATTCTAAAGTTTATTTTTTGAGAATATATATAGTGTATTTGAAGAACCTATGAGGCAGCTCACATGTTGCCAAACAGTCTAGTGTGCAGGCTTTGGAACTCAGAAACAAGATGGATAAGGAAGAGATAAGGGAGGTATCAGTTACTTTTGGGCAGTGAATGCTGTCACCTAGAGGAGTCTACAACAGGAGAGAAGCCTAGGAGGTGCACTAATTAGGCTTGAGTGGAGAGGATCAGAGCATGGACTATCCAATAAGATGTATGCTGAGGGACCATTTTTGAAGTATAATGGAGTTGGATGAATGTAGCTTTGTGAATGGTAGTTCAGGAAAGAGTAACAGACGGGATAGTATTTCTTGAGGTTAGGCTGTGACTTGGGGAGGGAGAGATGAAAGGATAAGGGGCAGAAGTAAGAGAAGAGACATTTATTGCTAAATCCTGCTTAGAAAACTGAAAGGGGCACACAACACGGAGAAAGCTGGAGGAGTGCATTGTAGATGGCAAATTGGATGGGGTGGGAGCTAGAGAAATGGGTCAGTGGCACAAGTGTGCACAGTTCTATTATAGGACCCACTGCTTATAACCACTTGGCACTCCAGCCCCAGGGGCTAAGACACTTTTTTTCACCCAGCATTCACATGTACATAACACACACAGAAATAACTATGTATACATAAATATAGGAAGTATTCCTAACATTATAGTAGAAGGTTATAGATTTGGTGAAGTAGATTCAATTCCTTTCTTTAGTTCTCCTTTATTTAAAAAAAAAAATACTAGTCATTACCTGCTGTTCAAGATAAGGGTGCCTAGGGAAAGCTGAGATTGATGTGATCAGAACATTGAAGAATCAACACTATGAAGTGTTATATGAGCAGAGTGGTTAGTGTAGATGGCCTAGACAAGATGAAGCAAAAACATGCTGCCTTAGGTTGGGTTTCTGTTGCTATGAAGAGACTCAATGACCAAGGCAAATCTTACAAAGACAAACATTTAACTGACTTACAGTTTCAGAGGTTCAGTCCATTATCATCATGGTGGAAAGCATGGCAGCGTGCAGGTAGACATGGTGCTGGAGGAGCCAAGAGTTCTATATCTTGATCCGAAGGGAACCAGGAGGAGACTGTCTTCCACAGGTATCTAGGAGGAGGCACCCAGTCATTGCACAATGGGTAGAGCTTGAGCACTAGAAGCCCTCCAAGCTCCTCAGCATGTGTCACTATGTAACAGACATCCTCCAACAAGGCCACACCTATTCCAAAAAGCCCACGTGTCCTAATAGTGCCACTTCCCATGGGTCAAGCATATTGAAACCACCACACATGTCTTCTAAAGTATTGTGGCCAAGGATACTGAGAACAACACTGTGGATAAGTTATCCCTTTATTGCTGCTTAGGTGTTGAATGTGTGAAAGGTAATCTTGTCACAGAGATTTGGGAGCTTTCTTGATGCCTTTTATAAAATTTCAGTAACATTTTCATAGTGACACTTAGATTTTGAAAAAGAATGTATATGATAGTTGTTTATTAAGAAGGAAGCTAGCAAGGTTCAAGCACCATAGTAGCCACATGAAAAAGGCAACTTAAGTTGAAGGAAATTACTTTTCCTTCATGGTTAATAGTTCTCATTGATGTGCTTTGCCTGATAAAGTTGGTTTTTTGTTTTTGTTTTTTTTTGTTTTTTTTTTTGTTTTTTTTCTTTAAAAGTGGATTTGGGTGTGTGTGTACAGTATTTGGTTTTTACGTAGCAACAGCTGGCAATCCAATTTTTCAAAGAAACATTGTCATGAAGGAAGGCAGCACACTCTGATGTTAAAAGATCTAGGCTAGCACATGGTGTGGTGTGTATCCTGTGTATCCTTGTGAATTTTAAGCCTCACAGACATTCTTGTGGATTTACTAGTAACCTAGGATTCCTTGATTCAACACAAACCTATATAGCCTTCTAAATTAAATCCTAAATCCTTAATTATCATTCTAGCTATCAAATAATAAATATTGTATATTTAACAATGTTTTTTTTTTTTTTCCTTTTTCTTTGTTTTTTTGTGACAGGGTTTCTCTGTGTAGCCCTGGCTGTCCTGGAACTCACTCTGTAGACCAGGCTGGCCTCGAACTCAGAAATCCGCCTGCCTCTGCCTCCCAAGTCCTGGGATTAAAGGCATGCGCCACCACTGCCCGGCTCCAACAGTGTTTTATTTACTGTTGTTACTATTATTATTTTGAAGTGACATTTCACTGTTGCCCAGAGTACTCTCAAAGTTGCAAGCTCAAGCAGTCCTCCTGCTTCTGCCTCCTCAGTAACTAAAACAGTGAGTGTGTCCACCATACCCAGATACCAAGTGTGTGTTATACATTAGATATACAACAGTATATGAGCTAATAATTAAAGATTAAGGAAATTAGATTAAGTTTAACATTTTTGACATACTCATGTTTCAACCACCTGGATGTACATTGTAAAAATTATTTCATTTCACTGAGTATGTATATTTTTACTTAAGTATGTATAGCCTCAGAATGACCTTGTGTTACCACACATAAAGAAATACATCTTTTTCTAGTATCTACTAATGAGCTAATAGTCTGGTTTTGTCTCTGGTTCAATTTTTTGACATTAAAAAGACTTAATTTGTGAATTTTGTTTGAATAGTGGCCAATCCGCCATGGCATAGTTGAAGACTGGGACTTAATGGAAAGGTTCATGGAGCAAGTGATTTTTAAATATTTAAGGGCAGAGCCTGAAGATCATTACTTTCTTTTGGTAAGTACACATTATGGGGACTCCCCTTTTTCTAGATGGGATTTGTAAGCCCAGAATGGCTTTAAAGTCAGCATCATTTTCCCTTACCTTCCCAAATGCTGGATTAGTAGGCCTGTATCTTAATGCCTAGCCTAATAGGAAAATTTTTGAACAACATTTTAATGTTTCTGGTATAATTAGCAGTCATACTTTATCATTTAAGTTGTCTTGTCTGAAATGAAAGACTTAGTTATATAAAACTATGTCATTCTTAAGACCATCTGGCTGCAGGTAGAGTAGCAATTTGGCCAAGCACTAAAGTGTAATCTTGTAAATGCTTTTGATAATTAATATGTAACCTGTAAATAATTGCTTTATTTTCTCACTGATAAAATAATATGAGAGAAGAAGGTTTTGTTTCAGCTCAGTTTCTGAGGTTCACATCCATAGTTGTTTGTCTCTCTTTCTTCTGAGCCTGTGCCTGGTGAGATAGAGCATCTCCGTGGGAAGCAGCTTCTCTTAGTTGTTTTTAAAACTATTTGATAAGGACTGCTAACTTTCTAGTAGAATAAATGATCATTTCCTTTTTCCCCCTTTTATCTTCTCAAAACACAAAATGACTGTCTTTTGTGTCTTCTTTTTAACTTGAGTATGAATTTTGCTAATCCAGTGTTGAGTATTTCATTGTGGTGCTTTGTAGCTGGACTCTAAAGTGAAAAGAACATTACTTTGAACACCTATATGCATACAACCTAAGTGTAACAATTAACATTTCAGTATAATTATATTTAGCATAATTGTTTTGACATGCATTGGTTTATCCATCTATTAATCTGTTGCTTTTGAATCACATCAAAATGAGCTATATACAGATGAGGATCAATTCATGCTGAAACACCTAGTTTGTCCATCATTAAACAGTTCATTATTTGTTTATATTTTTTTCATGTAAAGTTTGTTTATTATAAAAATCTCAAAGCTAAATCATTCTATGGATTTTGACCAGATGTGACCAAAAAAAAGGGGGGGGGGGAGCAGATAGTGATAGGTAGCTAGGTAGGTAGGTTGATGTGATAGTTTAGCTAGCTAGCTAGCTAGCTAGGTAGACAGACAGACAGACGGACAGACAAATGGATGGGTACTGAAGAAGCCAGATTAAAGCTTAGCAAGTTCTATTATAGCTATCCAGCTCTACTGTAGAGTGGAAATAGCCATAGACCATATTAATGTAGTGAATGAGTATAGGTGTGTTCCTGTAAAGTAGCTTTTCAGAATTAGATGATTGGCCCACCTTTAGTTTTAATAATTGTAGTTGTGTAAATAACACATTATCAATACCTTTTCTAGTTAATTTATGCTCCTCATTCCTTAGAGGTAACCAGTGTTTCATTCTATTTTAATTTTTTTTCAAGTGAAATTAATCTTGCCTATAGTTGGTTTTACATAGATGAATTCATACAAGATGTGCTATAGTAAAACTTACGTCATGCAGTTATGTATGACATTTTGGCTCTTTGAACATTCTTGTCCTTATAGACACTTAATATCTCTTTTGTGGACTTACTCCGCTGCAGGGCAGTCACTTAACTGGTATAGAACTCTGGCCTAGGGTGACTCTTCATCCACCATTGTAATCGAATTGCTCCTGCATTCTAGCCTGTTGGTCTTTTTTAATTTTACTCATTATGGTTCTTGATTTGGTCCTAATTTGCATTTTCCGGTGACTTGTAATGATATTGAACACTTCAGTTTTTTTAATTGAAAATAAAATTTACAATTATAATAAATATGTTCTGATTACAATTCCCTTCCCCCAGTGCCTTGCAGATCTTCCTGACTTTCCCACCCAAATCCATACCCTTTAATTTCTATCTCATTAGAATATAAACAAGCATCTTTAAAAAAAAAAGCCAGCATGGGACAAAACAAACAGGAAACAAAAAGAGCAAAAGCAGGAGCATGTAGACACAAGAACATATTATTTTCGTATATGTGTAGGTCTGTTTTTACTCTTTCTAGTTTTTCTACCTATAAATTTAGTGCCTTTTAAATTATTTTACAAATTACCTCCTCTTTAGAAATTCCCTATAAAGTACAAAATGATCTAATATTGTCTATTTAAAATTTCATTCAATTCAATAGACTGAACCTCCACTGAATACCCCAGAAAACAGGGAATATACTGCTGAAATAATGTTTGAGTCCTTCAATGTTCCAGGCTTGTACATTGCTGTGCAGGTACGTGACTTATGCTTACTTAAGCTTGACTTTTACATTTTGTCCAGGCTTTATTTTCTCCTAAACCATGCATATCTCTTCCCAGAAAGCTTTAACATAATTCAAATCATACCATACTCTTCTGAGGTGATAACTTAGACCCAGTAGTGCTGTGCTTTGCCTGACTTCCTCAGTGCTTCTCATTCGCTCCTTTAGTTCTGTTCCTTTCTTTGATGTGCAGTGATCGGTAAGATTTTTGTAACCTGGTATATTAGTATATACATATTCTAGTTTGGGATCCTAATTGTTTATAAAAGATGTGTAGAAAATGATCACAAGACAGTTTTTGCCAAAAAAGTATGTTTCTAAATGAAATCTCAAATTTTCTTCTTTTAATATTACGTGAAAGTCTTCTTTGTAAAACCTTTAAAAAATACTGTGTGGTGGTAAGCAGTCATTGTATTATTGAAATGCTGGGGGTTTTTTTGTTGTTGTTAAAATAAGGTGATGAGCCATGGCTGCCATCTCAGGAGTCTGAAGCTAAATGATTGTTGGGAGACTTTTTGTGTTTTGTTTTTCTTTAAAGGAGGATGGTGGACTAAAGACCTCTTGGTTCCTTTTAGTATTACATTGCAAGTGGGCAAAGTCAGTTTTCTCATCTTTTTAGTTACTACTTGTATATTTTGATTTTAAGAAATTAGCTTTTTTAAAAAATTTATTCGGTTTACAAAAGTTACTCTCTGGAAAGAGTTGTTTTGCATTAGGCATGATGAGATTCTTGGTAGGAAAAATGCTATTGTGTGT
Source organism: Grammomys surdaster (assembly GCF_004785775.1). Classification (NCBI taxonomy): domain Eukaryota; kingdom Metazoa; phylum Chordata; class Mammalia; order Rodentia; family Muridae; genus Grammomys; species Grammomys surdaster. The sequence continues at coordinate 2,766,738 of NW_021604653.1, forward strand.
CACTGGTTTCTAGTTAATTCACAGTGTCTGGAAGTGTGTATGACCTTTTCAGTTAGGGTATTGTATACAATGCTAACTGCAGATTGCATTTAGGAACTTTGGAGTTTGAGGTTTTAAGAGTAACACTTGCTGCTCATGTGGATGATGAGCTATCCTCGTAGGTGGTAGTCTGGGTACTGCTCACGTTGCTGATAGGCTATCCTCTGTGGTATTCTGTGGTTGTCTGGGTAAGTTTGACAAGGTAGTGCTGTGCATGTTATGTACATGTTGTGTCACTCTTGCTTGTGTCTCTAGGAAGAGAGTGTTCCTTTTCAACTCTGAACTTTCTAAGTATCCTGATGCAATAAGAGGCCCATGAACTGTAAAAAGTATGTAGTGTCAGTACAGGTTGTTTCTATAGACTTCCACCCTAGGAACTCTTCAACAGTTTATTTTTGTCTGTTTTACCTTTTAGGCTGTTCTTGCCTTAGCTGCATCCTGGACCTCAAGACAAGTAGGAGAGCGGACGCTGACGGGTACAGTAATAGACAGTGGAGATGGAGTCACTCATGTCATTCCTGTGGTAAGTACAGAAAATCGTTGAAGAGAATGTGAAATAGTACACCTGGAGGTAAATGGTAGGAACTGATGAGATCTTTACAAGACTCGAAGCTCTTCCTGGACTACCATCATGGGCTGCAGGAGGAGCGTGAAGATCTTAAGAGCATCAACAGTGCTGAAAGGAGGCAAATTACAGCTCCCTTATGCGATGCCCCCAGATCATAGTTATGTTTGTTAAGTGTGAGAACAGTGTTGTGGACCTCACATAGTACATAAGGCATGATCAACCCCAGATTTGACTTCGCTTAAAGACCTAGGAAAGTGGCAGAATAATCTGTGCTGATGGCCTCAGCTGACATCATGGGTCATGTAGGAGGAAAATGAGAACACAAAGGAGGGAAAGTTTTTAGTGAGCTCAAGTAGCACATGACAGCTTCCAAGTATGGTATACATTATATCTGTCAGCTACAGGCTTTCTGTATGAATGTTGCCTGTTCACCAACTTCATAGAAATGGAATTATATACTCTCTGGTTTTGTGACAGGCTGTGTTCACTTAGACTTAAGTTTTTGAAATTGTTCTTATTATAGCATATATGCTTCTTTATATTGCCAAATCCTAGTTTACTGTGTGGATATATCCCCTTTTTGTTTAGCCTTTGGGTGTCTTTAATATCTTATTAGGATGTGCCTAGCATTTAATAGCTTTGGGTAATGTACTTGATAGCTCTTTCTTTCTTTTTCCTTTGTGGTATCTAAAATAATTGTTATGGGATTGATGAAGAATTGGTAGATAAGAGAGTTTGTTAAGTGTGAAGACCAGTGTTCAGATCTCTAGTACCCACATGAAAAGCAGGTCATAGCTGTGCATGCCTAAGCACAACAGTGGGAAGCAGAGACAGTGTAGATTCAAGAACTCAGTGGCATAGATAAAAACAGCAAGTTTCTGGTTTAGTCAGAGGCACTGTCTCCAGGCAACACCCTTTTAGATGCTGGGATTTTAGCTATCTTGTCACATCTTGCTAAGAAATGGATCTTAATTTTTTTTATCAATTAATTTTTAGAAATACAATTAAACAAAATTTTATTCAGTAATTAGGTGGAGAGAATGCTTGCGCCTGGGCATATGAGTGGAGTTGGTTTTCTCATTCCACCTTTATGTAGGTTGTAGGGATTAAACTCTGGTTTTCAGGATTCAAAGCAAGTGCTTTCCACACTAAGCATCTTACCATCTTGGGAATATAAAGTAAATTTGACACCTTTCCCCTTGTATGTAGGCTGAAGGATATGTTATCGGCAGCTGTATTAAACACATTCCAATCGCAGGAAGAGATATAACATATTTTATTCAGCAACTGCTGCGAGACCGAGAAGTAGGAATTCCTCCTGAACAGTCCTTGGAAACTGCGAAAGCAGTGAAGGTAAGCTGCACACATTGTGGGTCAGCTGGGGATTAGTCACATGCTTGACTGGGATGGCAAGGAATGCTCCTTACCTAAATGCTCTCATCGAAGCAGTTCCTCTAAGTTGTTTTCTCTGTGTTCCTCACAAATAAATGGTTGATGATCATTTGCTCTTTGCATAGTTTATCAATTCTCTCAAGTTGAGAGGGCTAGCATAAGAGTGTTTAAATCACTTTTGTGATTACTCCTTTTATTACAAGTAAAGATTTATTTTACCCAGAAATTATTACATCTCAGTGTACTCTGAAGTTCTTATTTTACTCCTAATAGTTTTCTGTTACTAAAATTGTTTTGCTGTAATTGGCTTATTGAGCTCTGCAGTATAGATGCAGGATATTACTTAAGTGATGTGGAACATGACAGAAACTGATGGGTATATGAGGTATTTGATTAGGTTTTGACAATATATGCTCTTTTTTATATCATTTTTTGTCATGCATGCAGACAAAATATTTTACTTATTCTTTTTGTATTGCTTTTAGAATTTGTTATTTATCAACAAAGCTGAAAAATTTTGGTATTTCTCATGTTTTGAATATGTAAAAGTGCCTTTGCAAAAATAACTCATTTATTTGCATCTCTTTTTATGATATTTGTGGAGATGTCTCTTTTTGTTTTTTGTTTTTTTTGTTTTTGTTTTGTTTTGTTTTGTTTTTTTCCTGACAGGGTTTCTCTGTGTAGCCCTGGCTGTCCTGGAACTCATTCTGTAGACCAGGCTAGCCTCGAACTCTCGAACTCAGAAATCCGCCTGCCTCTGCCTCCCAAGTGCTGGGATTATAAGGCGTGTGCCACCACCGCCCGGCTGAGATGTCTTTTTCTTTCAAGCTTAGGCATGAAGATGCCTTGACTGCTTCCTGTATATTAAAGAAACTACTAAATGGTTTCCGAACTTTACCTCAAGTTGGTAACCTGAAAACTAAACATATGGAGCCAGGCTCATACCTTCAATCCAGGCACTTGGGAGGAAAGACAGGTAGAGCTCGGAATTTGAGGACAGCTTAGTTTACATAGCAAGTTCTAGGATACCCAACACTATAGAGAGAGTCTCTCTCTCATAAAAACAACCCCCCCCCCAAAAAAAAAAAAAAGACCAACAAAAAAACCCTCCAAACTTCTAAAAATGTAAAAATTTATATTAACACTTATTTTTTTAATTTATTTGGGAAATCTATGGCAGTAAAACAAAGAAAGCAAGCAAAAGACCACTGAGAATTTAGATTTATTGCAAGGAAGACTGCTCAGGCTGAAGATCTTTAAAAAAAACCAAACCCTTCTCAATGAAATTTCCACCTCCAAGATTTGGAGATAGATGTGTGTGATGGTTTGTGTATGCTTGGCCCAGGGAATGGCACTATTAGGTATAGCCTTGTTGGAGTAGGTGTGTCACTGTGGATGTGGGCTTTAAGACCCTGATCCTAGCTGACTAGAAGCCAGTCTTCTGCTAGAAGCCTTCAAGATGAAGATGTAGAACATTCATTTCCTCCTGTACCATGCCTGCCTGGATGCCTGTATGTTCCCTCCTTGATGTTAATGTTCTGAACCTCTGAACCTGTAAGCCAGATCCAATTAAATGTTGTCTTTATAAGACTTGCCTTGCTCATGGTGTCTGTTCACAGCAGTAAAACTGTTAACTAAGACAGAAATTGGAACTAGGGACTGGGTTATTGCTGTGATAGGCCTGACTATGCTTTTGTTTGGAAGAACGTGGACTTTGGGACAGTGGAAAACAGTGGAACGCTTTAAATGGGGCTTAATGGGCTATCCTAGTAGGAATATGGAACACTTTGTTACTTAGAGTGATTTGAATTGTGCAGACCTAGCCCAAGAGATATCACTGGAGAAAAATTTCAATATGTGGCCTAGAGACTATTTTTGTGGTAATTTGGTGAAGAATGTGACTGCGTTTGGCCCTTGTCTGAAGAGTCTACCTGAGGCCAAAGTGAAGAGATATTAATTCCATCAACAAAGGAAATCTCAAAAAAGCCCAGCAGAGACTTTGTTCTCTGGTTAAATCTCCTGAAGTGCATTTTGAACAGGGGTACCAAGCGTTGGAAGGGGAAATATAAAATATATGGCTCAAGTATTAAAGGGGCACCAGGAAGTGAAATGGAGCTGAATCCTGTGTTCTTGGACATAATAGATTAAGGGACACGGAGGCAAGATCCCACCCAGCTAAATTTAGATCTAGACATGGTTGTACACATCTTTAATTCCAGAAGACAAAGACAAAGAGATCTCTGAGTGCAAGGCCAGCCTGGGACAAAGCAGGTTCTAGGTGAAGAAAAGCTTAAATCTTGACATGATGGTACATGCCTTTAATTCCAGCATTACAGGAGACAGAGCCATGCAGATCTCTGAGATTAAGGTCAATCTACAGAACAAGTTCCAGGAAAGCCAAGATTAGGCAGAGAGAGAGTTGGGAAACAGAAAGCTGGTAATAGTAGAATAAGGGGAGCCATGTTCCAGCCCCAGAAAGCAGCAGAACACAGCAGCTTCAGCTGTGTGGCTCAGGCTTTCAAGTGAAAAATAGAAGGGACTACTGGGACAATTGATGCTGATTAGCTGGAGCTAAGAAATTAGTGGTGGTTAAGAAGAGACCAGCATTACTGAGGTTAAATCTTCTGGGAAGTGTTTTCTGAGAGCACAAAGAAGCTGTGTTCCAGAGATAGCCAAGATTGTACCTCGTGCTGCAGCTGTACTTGGTGATGTGTAAGAGTCACCCAGGTGGTACTGGTTTTGAACTTATGAAAGGGTCATGAAGAGGAGTTGAGGCTTGGCACTGTGAGAGGCCATGGAAGGCCATTGGTGAAGGTGCAGCCTCAGTTGCAGTTGACAGTCCAAGACTGAAGGGGTCATGCAAAGGATTTGAGGCCTGGCATCATGAAGAGAGCCCATTGGTGAAGCCTAGTTGCAGTGGAAGATCCCAGTGTATTAGAGATGCCAGTAACATGGAATGATCATGAAGAACAGCAGCAGCAGTGAAGTGGATCAACCTGAGCTTAGAGTGCTACAGAGGACAGAGCTGGAGAAGTGATGCTAGCCTTTTGGAGTAGTTTAGGAGATCATATGTGGATCCCAGACATTGAAACAATCTGTAACATTGAAGTTACCTTGGAGACCCCAAGAAGTTCAAGATACTAGAGCTGTGGGCTGTCTGCTGAGGAAAACTGCTAACTGGTAGTGGAACCAGCCCAGGAGGAAGACATCTGTTGCAGTCAACAAAGATGAAAAAGGTGTTGGAGATTTGAAGACTGCTTTGACATCAGACATGGAGATACAGAGTTTGGAGTTTGCCCAGCTGGTTTCCTGTCTTGTTTTGGGGATTATAGTAAAGTGACTGGATGAATCTCAGAAAAGACCTTGAACTTTGGACTTTTAGCATTGTTGAGACTGCTACAGACTTTGGGGGCTTTGGTAAATGTATTTTTTATTATGCTATGGGTAGGTGTGGCTCCCATAGACTCATGTGTTTGAACAGCCCTTTGGGGGCCAGGGAGTGGAATGTGGTTTGTATATGCTTGGCCCCGGGAGTGGCACTATTAGGAGGTGTAGCCTTGTTGGAGTAAGTGTGTCACTGTGGGTGTGGGCTTTAAGACTCTCATTCTATCTTCCTGGAAGTGAGTATTCTGCTAGCAGCCTTCAGATGAAGACTTAGAACTCTCATCTCCTCGTGCACCATACCTGCCTGGATGCTGCCATGCTCCTGCTTTGGTAATAATGGACTGAACCTCTGAACCTGGAAGCCAGCCCCAATTAAATGTTATCCTTTATAAAGACTTGCCTTGCTCATGGTGTTCGTTCACAGCAGTAAAACCCTGACTAAAGACTGTGTGTGAGATAATGAGATTGTCCTTTTATCATAGAAGCCTTCCTTTTGGCAGAAGGATTGAAACAGGGTGTCACTATGTAGCCCTGGATGGCCTCCAAATCACAGAAGATCCTCCTGCCTCTGCCTCTTCAGTGCTCTGGATTAAAGGTGTGCAACACTGTAATGCCACATCATGACAGCCTTTATATATATATATATTTTTTTTGTTATCTGTGCTAATAATTGTGGCTACATTGAAAGGAGTCTTTGGTGTTCAGAATTATAGGACATTGTGTATGTTCCTCAAAAATTGATAGAGGGATAGAAGCAGTGGGACACAAGTCAGGTAATCATGGGTATTAATTCAGTCTTTCAGGCAAGAGCAGAGTAGCTTACGTTTCTGTATTTCTTTACTCATTGCCTTGATCAGAATTAGTTTTGTTCTAAATGGGTATAAAGGATCTGTGTTAGTTTGTGTTGCTATAGGTATTCTTTCTGGATTTGTGCTTTTTGATTTTTTTTCCTTTCTAGAACATTCTATTGTGTTATTGAGATAGGAGATATTGGTAGATGTTGAAGACTTTAGTGCATGTTTTTATAAAGTAACATTAAAATAGTTAGGGCCAAGTCTAGTCTTTCAGATTTTAGTTGTGTTGATAGATGGGATCAGAAATATGTATGGATGAACCATTTATTTGTACTACACAATATGATATTTTAGTAGTAAAATTTCACCTATCACAATTACTTAATTTTATCTTTTTCATTTCATTGTTTGACTGATACACTATGCACTATCTTTAACTTTACCTAAGATAAGAGAAAAAAATACTTTTATTTATTTGCCTTTAAGGAACGCTACAGTTATGTCTGTCCAGATTTAGTAAAAGAGTTTAACAAGTATGACACAGATGGGTCAAAGTGGATCAAACAGTACACCGGAGTCAACGCCATCTCAAAGAAAGAGTTCTCCATTGACGTTGGCTATGAGCGATTCCTGGGACCCGAGATCTTTTTCCATCCAGAGGTAATGCTTGGTAGTTGGTATTTTTGTTTGTTTTATTTTATTTTAAATGGATCACTTTGAAATATGCAACAGAAAATCAGAAGAAATTTGGAGAGAATCACTCCCAGAAACTTTCTTTAGTGTCCTAAAGCACCAGAGTGAATGATTTCTATCCTCCACCCAACCCCTGCCTACCCCCACCCCCACCCGAGAAGAGGTTTCTGTTAAAGCATCCTTATCTGTACATATCCTACTGTGGGAACCGGTGGCCGGAATGATGGCCACAGTACGGCAGGCTCCAATAACCCGAGAAAGTCCGTGGGTTTCCAAAACGGCTTTATTGGCATGACAGATAATAGTTGACTCTGGATGTTCCCCCCAACCCCCTCATTTAACCCAGAGTGGGCCTGACTTAGGGAGGGGGAAAAGAGGAGGGTCACTTAATTTAGCTATACCCTCTGGCCTTTAGATAACTCATGAATATGGAAATCTCTGGAGGCTGAAGCCTGTAGTCACGCCCTCTACCTGTGTGTGTCGCAGGTTAATGGAGATGTAGACCTCGTGTCAGGAGTCTGGAGTCCAGGGGCGTGGTGAGATATGTGCTGTCCCTACACAGGCAATGGATACCTGTTGGGTCTCCGGCTATCTCAAAACCAGTGCTCTACTGGAGACCAAATCATCCTTTCACAGTCCTGTATCCTACCTGTTTAATCTTTATGCACTTAGGGAGAGCTGAGGTCCTGAAGAGCAAGGCAGAAGGTAGCCTTTCAGGTTTGTAACAGCTTAAATCCTGGGAAAGATTCCAGAAAGCCCCTGTCTCTACTGTAAAATGACTGTTGTATCTAGTAGAATAGTCTGTGGAATTGAAGGAACATAAAAACTGTCATAAAATAGTAAAATAGATGCTTTTGGTAATCCTTAATAATGAATTCTTTGTTTTGTTTGTTTTTGTTGTTTTTTGTTTTTTGTGGTTTTTTTGAGACAAGGTTTCTCTGTGTAGCTCTGGCTGTCCTGGAACTTGCTCTGTAGACCCAGGCTGGCCTTGAACTAAGAAATCTGCCTGTCTCTGCCTCCCAAGTGCTGGGATTAAAAGGCATGCGCCACCACCGCCTGGCAATAATGAATTCTTCAGGTAAATTGATATTAGGAATTTAACTTTACTAGAATTTTAATATTCAGTACCTGCTGTGCTTATTCAGCATCAAGAACAGTTATTTTCGGTAAATGCTTTTTCTTTTCTTTCTTTTTTTTTCTTTTTTCTTTTTTTAGACACTTAGTATTGGCTATGACTTTCATGGTCTCAGATTGAGTACTGACTATCGAAAGCTGAAAGATTATAAGAAAAGTAGTTTAGTTGCTTTAACAGATGGACATATCTGTTGAGTTTATAGAAACAGCCCAAGTCTGCTTGGGAGAACCAGGAAACTTCTCAGAGGAATTAACAAATGAAGTCAGCCCAACAGTTGGGTGGGTAACTCTTACCTGCTGGAGAATTCATACTGTGTGGAAATGTAACATGGAAATGTATATGATATGATACATGGTTTTGTATCAGAACAGTGATTTAGATTGGGTTGGAAGTAGATGAGTTTGTTGTAGTTTTTCAGGTGAATAAATATCTGTCATGGAGAAAGGAGGAGAAACAAAATTGGGGTTTTATGGTTTAGTAAATATTTAGATGTGAGAGGGCTAAGAATATGAGGGATCTGTAACTTGAGTAACTTAGATTCTGTCAAAGGAAATGTGGTATAGCAGTCAGAGTGAGTAATGAGATCAGAGCAAATGAGTCCCTGGAAACTTCAACTCGGCTGTGCATGATGCTGCAGTTCAGTAACCTCGTCACTCTAGAAACTAAGACACAAGAATCTAGAGTTTGAGGCCTTCTTGGGCTCCATGGTGTGACCTTCTGTCTCTCCAAAACCAAACCACCAACAGCGGAACTGGAGTTCTAGGAATTTGCAGCCTTGATTCACGCCCTTCCTCCACTCCCACCCCCCCACCCCACCCCCCACCTCACACCGAGTTTTAGGTATTTTTAATTGACTTTGAGCTATAGAAGGTAACTTCCTCTTCTCTTCTGCTCTTGTCCCCATGTGTTCCCTTTGTACCCTGATAACCTTTTCAGCATGTCAGTCAAAGTCTGTCAGTCCTTCTGTCTGCGTGAGCTGTGTACCTACCTACAGTTCATTTAGAAGACTTCTGACACCTTCTGTGTGCTTTCATTACTTTAAAGGAGGATAAAAATAACTCAGAAAGCTGTTTTCTGAAGGATAGTCTATTCTTAAGAATTCATTAAGCAGAAGTCTTGATGAGGAGAAAGCATTTGATGGGCTCCTATGGAGAATTGGGGTTGACTATGGGACTGTGTGTCCTTATCTCCTCCTGCCTCGATTTCTAAGCTCCCAGATGTAGTTAGTTCTTTGTGGGAAAGGTCCATTATTATAGAACAATGTCATTCTTGTTTGAAGTCACTGGTGATTTAAGTATAAGGAGGGTCTGCACATTCTCAACAGCCTTATCTTTGGTTGTTTCTGTGTTTTAGATTTTTTCAATTAAAAACTCTCTTTACCAGTGGTTTTAATTTGATGAGAGAAAATTAGATGAATGTAGTTAGTTCACTGTAGTTTCCCAGAATAGAGCTTCCTTGTATGTATGTGTGATGTAGAAAGTGTGTTACTTCCCAAGTGAATATTTGAGATTCCTTCTGTGTTCTAGTTTTCCTGTTAATTGAAGTATTCATTCATTTTTTCTAATTTGGACTAGATGAATGATTGAATGTTTAACCTATCCAAGATTTGAATACAATACTGATGATAAGATATATGAAAGATGAGAGGATTTACTTTTTTTTATTAAAAGATTTTTTTTTTACAACATATTTTGATCATGATTCTTTATCCTCTCCTAACTTCACAGCTCTTTTCCCCAGCTTCCTACCAGCCCAACTGTCTCTGTCTCTGTGTTTCTTCTCTCAAAAAAAAAAAAGCAAAACCAGTAAGACAAAAAGTGTATAATAGTACGTGAAGTCTAAAGTCAAAGTCAGTTTTGTGTTGGCCTCCTGGACATGGATCCTGCCCTCTACCCAGTGGCCTAGCTGATTTTCCCAGTAGATAGCAGTTAAGACAAGAGTTTCTTACTAAGGGGTGGAAATTTATGTGTCCTTCTCAGTGTTGCAGTTTGTCTAGCTTGAGTCTGTGAACATACTGTATTCTGCACAGTCTCTCTAGGTTTTCTGTGTGTCATTCCTATTGTGTCTGGAAGACACTGTTTCCTTGGAGTCAGTCAGCACCTCTGGTTCCTACTCTTTTAGCCTCCTCTTTTTCCCATAATTCCCTGAGCCTTGAGGTTAGGGTATGATTCAGACATCCTGTAGAAAAGTTTATTTTTGAACAGCTAAGTTTACTACTTCCTATATAGAATATAGGAACATGGAGAGCTTTGTAAAGTTCTGTTTTTGTGTGTTCCTGATTAAAAACTAAAAAATAGAAGTTGTATCTGCACCTACAATCCCAACACTCAGTAGGTTAAGGTAGAAGGATTACTGAAAATTCTGGGCCAGCCTAAGCAAGAGTGTGGGTCAATAAAATAAGATGTGAGGAGAGCGTGTGTTGTGCAGAGGATGCAGGCTCAGCTTTGGCATGCACGACCCTGCTCTGGCTTGTTGCTCACAGTATGGCAGATAACATGAGCAAGATTATGGGAACAATTAACCATATATGCATAGGAGTATGTGTGTGTGGCTGTTTTAGGTAAATATTAGAGAGGACAAAGGGCAATGAAGAGACTTTACTAATCTGCCTTAACAGTGGAAAAGTTTTGTAGAAATCAATGCAATAAAAAAGACTTTTCTGTCAAATTGTTACATTCTTTCTAGATTTGGGAAAATTAAACTTTGCTTTAAAAAAGAAAAAAAAAACAAGAAACAAAATAACAACAAAAAAAAAACCCTAAAACCACTGCCAGGTTCTGAAGTTAAAGTATTACCATGGGCTTATTAAAGCACAGTGCTTTGAGAACTAAGGAATCTTCAGTGTTTGCAGTCTAAAGCCAACAAAGATTGTATGCAGTCACAAATGCCATCATGGACAGTAAGGTCTCAAGTTCTGTTTTGGTTTCTGTCACAGTCAGCCTGCTTGCCTCTGACTGCATGTTAGCTTGTCTTTAAATGACATCCAGAGCTAGCCAAGCTGAGCTCTGTTTTCTGTTTCCCTATAATGCAGTGTTGAGATCTACTTTCCAGGTAAAACATGTGGCCTGTGTGTTTGCTTTTGAGCATCACATGTTAGATAGAAATGGCTTTATTTTGGCTGTGATGTATCATATTAAATACATCACTGACTCTTTATCTTCATCTGTTGATAAAGTTCTTGAGAATATTATAAAGTACTGAATACTGAACCATTGCTCCTAAGGGAAGAAAAAGGTTATGTTTCTGTCAGTCCCTCGTCATGTTTTCATCATCCTATCTGCATACTTCTGGTCTACGTGTTCATCTGTTTGAACTAATTGACATCCATACCGCTGCCTAACTGGCACTTCGTTGTTAAGACACACACCCCAGACACATGTGGACTACACATCAGTTTTGTGCCTTAGATGGTGGTCTAAACATCAGGATTACCAGTCATAGTAGGAAAAATACTAACCTTAAATGACCAAAAAGGACAAGTGTTTATAGTGTGACAGCTAAGAAGACATAGTACCACCTGTTTAGCTTCAACCAGGCACGTACACACTTGAAAGTGCTGCTGCCCTGTGTATGTGGAAATAAGTGTTACCTGTTCACATGAGGGTTGTAAGTTAGTTTCCAGATACAGAATCTAATACAGAATCTAATGACAGGGTGTATGGCACCTTACTGCTGGACCGTTGGTGGTTATTTTCACCTTTTTATAGATTTTATTTTATGTGTGTGTTTTGTAAGCATGCATATCTATGTATATGGATGTGCCTGTTGCCTGTGGAGGTCAGAAGAGGGTCATTGGATCCCCTAGAACTAGAAGTAAAGGAGGGAGCCAGCGTGTATGTTTTGGAAACAGACACAGGTCCTCTGCAAGAGCAACAAGTGCTTTATATTGTTGAGCCATCTCTCTAGCATATTTTCACTGTGGTGAAGTTTTACAAAAAGTATATTGATCAGAGTTCCCTTTGGGAACTTTTGAAGAAGAGCCAGTGGTGTGTGGCTCTTTGAATCTTCGTTAGCAGTTGCTAGATTGTTTTCCAAATGGTAATTTTGATGTTCAGGTATTCTCTTCGCTGTGTACAGAAGTTGTTACTACGATGACTACTGTCTCATAGTACAGGCATAGCTTTCTTATTGTAATTGAATCTCACTTGCATCCTCAGTAGCTTTAGTATGTTGACCACAGGATCCTTTCACTCCTGAGCTGGATTGTTACTGACCTGAACCTAACAATGTTAACATAACAATCCTACATCTCATGTATAAAATTTCTTATTTTTCAGTTTGCTAATCCAGATTTTACACAACCTATCTCAGAAGTTGTAGATGAAGTCATTCAGAATTGCCCCATTGATGTCCGGCGTCCTCTTTACAAGGTTAGTGTTTACAGCAAAAACTGGAGTTTTAAGTTTTCTTTTCATAATATTTAATAGCATATTTTAAAAGCCTTTATTCTTGTTCATTGTTGAATATTAGAAAATTGTGTCTTAGAAAGGACACAATGAATTCTTGTGTATTTGTCTCTAGATTGTTTCTCTTTTAAAATAAAGGTCATAATTTTTGGTTTTTTCTTTTTCTACCAACACAGAACATTGTCCTCTCTGGTGGTTCAACCATGTTCAGGGACTTTGGACGTCGTTTGCAAAGAGATTTGAAGAGAACTGTAGATGCCAGGCTGAAGTTAAGCGAGGAGCTGAGCGGTGGTAGATTGAAGGTTGGTTTTCTCAACCATTTGACAGAGAATTGTTATTGAAGTCTGGACAGGAATGTTTGCCAACTTCTCACTTAGGAGCATTAAGACAACCATACCAGATATTCTGATGGAAGGTGGCTACTGTCCCTAGAATCATGGATGCAGTCTGTTGTTTGGTACTTTGATCTGTTTTGAGCTCTGTTGAGTAATGACAAAACTTTACAGCTTAGGCAGACTGCTTATGCAATAGGTTTTTATGTTTGCTTTCCTCCTCAACCACCCAGTTCTCCTGACATACACATATCTCTCCACTGTGTGAAAGGCTGACTTGTGTTTCACAGACATAGTTTTAAATCTGTATAGCGGGGCCTAGTACACACCCAGTGACTTGAGTTTGATCCCTGGAATCCATGGAAAGGTTAAAGGAGAGAATTAACTCTCAGTGTTATCCTCTGACCTCCTCAAGCACACCATGACACACACACACACACACACACTAGCCACACAAACACACAAAATAAGTATCTTCTAAAGAAAAGTTTAAATTCTGTGTTTGGGGGAATTCACACATTGATTATACACATACGATGTGCCTGTTAACCTGAGATACATTTCACCAGTTGATTTAAGAAAGATCCGTCAAGCTAAAGGAAAATAGTAAAATTAAAAACAAAAGAAAACAAAAACAATGGTATATTCAGTCAAAGAACATACACTCCTCTTCCTCCTCTTTTTCCTCCTCTTAATAATTTGGGATGGGGTGTGTGTGTGTGTGTGTGTGTGTGTGTGTGTGTGTGTGTGCATACATGCACCTGTGTGCATGCATTCACACATGTTTCGATCAAAGGATAACTTGAGTGAGTTGGTTTGATCCTCTTACCATGTTGATCCTTTGGGCAAACTCAGATTGATAACAGATGCCTTTTACCACTGAGCTGTCTTGATAGCTTCCCATGTTCCAGTTAAGGAACTCTAGGAATCTTTGGTTTGGTCAGTATCTCCTAACCTGAACATTTTTGAAGAATACAGGCTGTTTATTTTCTGTACTTTTTTTTTGGTGTGGGTCTGTTTGGTGTTCCTTGTGGGTGAGTGTAGTTTGTGCTTTGGTGGTCACATCACAGAAGCAGTATTTGTTGCATTTGATCAGAGGATACATGATATGGACTCTCCCACCTATTAACTTTAACCACTTGGTAGAGTGCTTCCTGCCAGCTTTCTCCTGTGTGTAGCTGTTAACTTTGCATTTCCATGTGTAGGAACTTAGAGGAGACCTGTCAGGCCGTGTAGCTGTTCTGCTCTTCGTCTCACTTTCTTCATCACACTTTTTTCAACCAGCAGTTTTAGCACTCATTGTCGTTTTCTGGAAATAGCTGGGGCTGAGGTAGTTGCCAGAAGTATAGTTAGTTTCTGTCTGCCCTGGTTTTGCCCCATGCATGCCTCCTTTAATGTATTTGATTAGTATGTTTAGTATTTAATTATGCGTGGTTATGGGGTACAGTGTGATAATCGATACATGTGTGCAAGTTGTAAGATCAAAGCAAGGTAATAGCATTTCTGATCTTTAAACACGTATCATTATGTCTGCAGCCTTTCAAGTCCTGTGTAGTAGTGCAGATAACTGCTAAGCTGTGTATGCTGAGAAGTGTGGTCATCTCCATCCTGTTCTATCCTGCTTCCTCCATGGTCCATGTCCACTCTAGATAATCTCAGTTTCTGAGTCATGTCTCTTGCACTTTTTGTGTATATGCATTTAAGCTTAATTGATAGAGAAATTGGTACTTGAATTTACTGTTGAAATGATGTTATCGTGTCACTTTTTAGCCCAAGCCTATTGATGTACAAGTTATTACACACCACATGCAGCGGTATGCAGTCTGGTTTGGAGGGTCAATGCTGGCTTCCACGGTGCGTAAATTTACCTGTAAACTTTTATGTTTTGATAGAAGAATGAGGAACTTAAAAATGTGTGTGGTGTGTGTGTGTGTGTGTGTGTGTACATATACACACACACACACACACACATATTTATGTTTGGAAGTCATTTCACTTTATTGTTCTTTCTACCTTTTCCTTACTAGACATTCTATACTTCAGAGTGAGCTTATTATACTATATTTTAAAATTTATTATAGGGAAAATTCTTTTAAATGTGTAGAAATAATATTCACCAGAAAGTTATTGGTATTTCTTTTTAAATATCTAAAAATATGAAGGAAAATGTTAGGTTTCATTGCATAGTAAGTATAGTGTTTGAAACAGAATAAAGAGAATTATTCTAGAATCCTCTCTCCAGACCAAAACATGCTCCCTTAGAACATGTTCTAATATAATTAGTATAATAAATATCTTGCTATTGTATTAGGGCATGGGCTATTAAAATAAAGAATTTCTTATATGAGTTACTAGATTTGTAATGTTGTATATAAAACCATTTAAAACAAGTAAAGATTGTTCTCTGTCTTAATTTAGTCATCAGCAGCTGTGCTGTGTTTGCCCTTTAGAATGTAGTCATGCACCAGGAGAAAAGAGTAGGCACAGATGTGCTTACAGTGTCACCTTGCTTCTGCTTCCTTAGGCTCTTGCTGTACTTCAGATTCTTGTTCCAATCTAAATCTAGATTTCCTAAGTGGAGAAGCCCAGCCCAACAGACTACATGTTAGAACCCTGCAGAGACAGGTGTTGAACGGTGGGATATGAATTAATGACGCTAGAGTTCCTGAAGATATATCTATTGTAGATTTTAATCTTGGTTTCTAGAGTTCTGAGCTTTGTCCTAAAGCCATGAATCGACTCATACATATTGTATATTTAACACCCATTTTAAAGTCTCTATTTTACAGACTATTGGAAAATAGAATTTGAACTCTAAAGTGCATTGTTCTGTTTTGTTTTCAGCCTGAGTTCTACCAAGTATGCCACACCAAAAAGGATTATGAAGAAATTGGACCTAGCATTTGTCGTCACAATCCAGTGTTTGGAGTCATGTCCTAAAATTGACTCCTTGTTTATTGGGGTTAGGGAGATGGAAATGAGATAATCTTTCTGATGACCTGTTTTTTGTCTGAATGGATGGTTCTGAGGTTTTTACCCAAACATGATCGTACAGGAATATTTAATGAGTGTGTCAACATGCAGATGTAGAAGAGAGCCAAGATGATTGTTTTCCTTTAGGTTGAATATTTGAATCTTATGTGTATCAAAAAAGAAATGGGTTTTAGTTCTTTCTGTGCCCTGATATTTTGTATATTATTGACTTCGCCAGTGTGCTGGGCTCTGTGGGTGTGTAGAGAGCTCTGTAATGCCTGATTGGGCACTGCTGAGGGAGCAGTGCCGAAGCTTGTTTATATTTCATACTTTTTTATACTTTGAGGAAAAAAAGTCAAAGAAAAACTGTAGTATTGGAGGGAAACAATGTGACCAAGGAAAAGATGAATTCAACAAGCAGCCTCATGGGACTTGGCGCACACTCTGGGTTCCAGTTATCTCGAGCTGCTCCACCCCTCCCCAGCCCAGCGGTTCTCTCTGCAAACGCTTGGATCTAAGAAGCTAGTCTCCTGGGTTAGCTGATGCCTGCCCTGCTTTCTGGTTACTTACATTCTGTTTCTTGCTTTAAAAGAAAGATAAGACTGTTGGACCAGTATTGCAATTCTGTAGAGTCATTTCTTATTAAAACAATAATGTGATTACCAAAATTGGCATATTTAAGGCCTAATGCCATTCTAATAAAGGCAAAAATTTCTTTTTACTACTTGTTTCAGGCTCTTTGATCTCTTTATAAGTTAACTAATACGTCTATTTTCTTCAAAATCTGCAGTAGCTCTTTAAAAAGCACAGCGGTTGGATAGCAAGCTGACTTTTTTATGTGCTCTGTACAAATAATTGTGAACTTTTAATATGTTGAGTGCTTTCATTTTGATAACTGGATCTCCATTTGATATTTCATTTGTATAACTCATTTGCAGTCTGGATTTTTTTTAGTGCCAGTCCCTGACATATCATGAAAAGTTGGTTTTCTTTGCATTTTCAAATATCTGGATCATGAAGAAACGTGATGACAATAAATTAAAATTGAATTATCCTTCCTGATGGTTTTTCTTCATGCAGTGGAGTTCAACTGGCTGGCTATTGTTTGATGAGATTTCTGTTTCTGAAGAGACAGTGGCATTTGTTTAAGTCTCTGGCATGTGTGTGGTAGAGAATTTCTTGTGAACATAAGATTTTCCAGTTATTTATAGGACAGCAAATGGGATGTGTTTTTTAATCTTGAAACACTTAAAACAGCACTGTTGGGAATAACACCATAATATACAAAACACAATAGAATTAGGTATGCCTTCATTACATGCCCGCTTTTGTGGTCTGTTAAATCTACAGAGACAAACTTGGGGACTGAACCTTGATTCTTATGTGGAGCATAACAGGATACTTATAATTTTATTGTAAGCAGTTGAATCATGAGTTTGATGAGCTTGTTCCAGAAGCATTAGAGTGGGTTTCTCCCTCACCCTTGGCCTCTGGTGTGGTCATTTCGGGCCCAATAAGATGTGGTCAATGTAGAAGAGTGAGCTGCAAGGCTGCAGAGGAGCCTCGGTGCCCTGAGCACTTGTCTTCTTGCAGAAGCCACTCCTTTAGTTCCCAGCACCCATGCTGGGTGGCAACAGCCTGCAACCCCAGTTCTAGGGAACAGGCAGAACACATGCAGTGATAAACATATAATACTTCCAGAGAAACTAAACACATATTTAAAAAAAAAAAAAACCCTTTACAATTACTCTCTTTGGGGGGTGGGAGAAGGAATGGTAATCTAGAATGGCAATTTTAAAGAATCATGTCCTCTAACTCTGAGAAAAATGTGTCAAACTTTTGGACATGGATTGTTGGAGTACACAGGAAGACCTAGGCTCTGCTGTGTTTCCCAGGATGCAATTTGGTCTGTGTCTGGAGGAATAAGCTGTACCATGGTTGATGTTTGTCTGTATGAGCACCTGTACCTGTGTGCATGCAGGAATGCCAGGAGGCTCAGGTACCCTCTGAGGACTTGGCACCACTTCTTTTTGAGCAGGTTCTCTCCCTGAATCTGGGACCCAGGTTCTCTTTCTAACTAGGCTAGAAGCCAATAAGCCTTAACAGTTCTCCTTCCACTTTGCCTTTTTGAAGGTGGGGTTACAGATGTACCAGCATTTCCATGGGTGCTTTTACTTCCAAATCTTCTTACCAGCTCCCACAGATGTATTTTGACTCCCTACTTTGGTCCAAGCTTTGTGCATGAATACTAGGAAGCATTTTGACTTCTGTTGAGAGGCTATAGTAGAACAGTCCTGTTCAAAAGTTATCTCTGATGTATCACTTTTGAGCTTTTTTTTTTTAAATTCTCTAGGTTATATCTGTTCTTAAATAGGTCACGTATTTGGTACTTTATATACTTAAAAATCCCCCATAAAATTTATCCCTTTTCAAGACTATCAGGTGAAAACAGATCAGCTCTTGTCTTCATTCCATTTCCTGTTACAGTCATAAAATACCCTGGAAAATAGAAGGAGGGTGTGTTTGGCTCACAGTTCCATGGCTCTGTTGCAGGGATGTCAAGGTGGAAGGCAGGAACCTGAAGAAGTTGGCCACATCCTGTCCAGTCAGGAGAACTGAAGGCATGTGCTCACGCATGCGTGCTTCATAGGTTGTAGCGCCGGCGATTCTGAATTGTATCATGGTGGCGAACACTGAACCACCACAGCTCTTTCGTTTACATTTGGTCTGAGCAGCACTCTCTTTCTGTACTTACTTCCCACAAAATAGAAGATGGTCTTGCTTGGAGGCACTGGAAGCATGAGTAAATGTATTTAAATGCTTTTGTCTTACCTATATAGGAAATTACTTGGTAAGCCCATTGCTTTTTCATCCAACCGTTAGGATTCTGGCACTCTATTTTTCGTCTTTGTGTATATATATAATGTATACATGCTTGTGTGTGTACATGAGTCTGGGGGTGCCTGTGCAAGGAAGGGTCTGTGTGTGTGCATCATGGAGGTCAGGGAACAACCTCAGATGTTAGTCCTCACACTTCACCTTGTTTGAGACGGTTTTATGCTTGCCACTCCGGGCTAGTTCAAGAGCTTTTTCCAGGGACTCTTCTGTTTCTTGTTTCTCACCACTCCAAATGAGTGTTAATGGTACTGATATTACTGCATCTGGCTTTATGTGCTCTAGGGATTCAAACTTGTCCTTGAGTTTGATGGCAAACACCCTTACCTACTGCATTGTCTCTGTGGCTTGGATTTTGTTTTTCACAATGGGGTAGGTACTTGTCTTCAACCCATTTCACAAGAAATTACTTTTTCCACAATGTGTGCCAGGAGGTAGGACTGGCAGCTATAGCTGCTGAGCTTAGTCCTCCCATCTGCCAGCTGCTGGATTTAGTCCTCCCATCTGCCAGCTGCTGGGCTTAGTCCTCCCATCTGCCAGCTGCTGAGCTTAGTCCCTCCCTCTGCCAGCTACTAAGCTTAGTCCTCCCATCTGCCAGCAGCTGGGCTTAGTCCTTTCCCCTGCCAGCTGCTGAGCTTAGTCCCTCCCTCTGCCAGCTGCTGGGCTTAGTCCCTCCCTCTGCCAGCTGCTGAGCTTAGTCCCTCCCTCTGCCAGCTGCTGAGCTTAACCCCTCCCTCAGCCAGCTGTTGAGCTTAGTCCTCCCAGCTGCTGAGCTTAGTCCCTCCCTCTGCCAGCTGCTGGGCTTAGTCCTCCCATCTGCCAGCTGCTGGGCTTAGTCCCTCCCTCTGCCAACTGCTGAGCTTAGTCCCTCCCTCTGCCAGCTGCTGAGCTTAGTCCTCCCATCTGCCAACTGCTGGGCTTAGTCCTCCCATCTGCCAGCTGCTGAGCTTAGTCCCTCCCTCTGCCAGCTGCTGGGCTTAGTCCTCCCATCTTCCAGCTGTTGGGCTTAGTCCCTCCCTCTGCCAGCTGCTGAGCTTAGCCCCTCCCTCTGCCAGCTGCTGAGCTTAGTCCTGCCAGCTGCTGGGCTTAGTCCTCCCGTCTGCCAGCTGCTGCTGTTCCCTATGCTGCAAACCCAAAGCAAGTGAAATCACAGTTACCAGAATAATACCTCTTCTTATCTGAAGAATATATAACTTCAGGGAAAATGGAAGTGTTCCTTAGGCTCTTATCATACGCAGTGAGATTTATTGGTTGGCATTTGGAATGTCTAAGGTGATAAACACTTTTCCAGATGCTGGACACACAACAGTGAACAAAGCAATGTCCATCTGCAATTTAAAATTTCCATCTGCAATTTAAAGACTGTTAAGAATGTTCTCCCTTTTGTGTGTGTGTGTGTGTATGTGAGTATGGTTGTGTGTGTGATTGTGTGTGTGTGTGTATGTATATATACTTTATTTGTGTGTGTGTGCCTATGAAAGCCAGAAGAGGTGTCAAAGCCCCTGTGGCTGGTGTTAAAGGTGGCTTTTAAGTTGTATGACATAGTGCTAGGAACCAGACTGCTTCTCTGTAAGACCTGTGCATTTTAACTGCTGAGCCATCTCTCCAGGCCAAACACATTTTCTACTTGTGACTATCAAGATGGCTCAGCTATTAAAGGGTTTTGGTGTCAAGCCTGGTGACCTAAATTTTAGGCCCTAGTTTGAAGAAGACAACCAACTTGTGTAAGTGGTCCTCTGACTTCATGTACACTGTGGCTCAAACATACACATAATTTTTAGAAGAATGTTTTCATCTAACGTTTGATAAGTACTATATACTCTGCTCACAAAATCCTATCGTACCCAGAATTATGAAGTACACATTACAGTGTTGTGCCTGAGTTGTGTGAATAGCTGTCTCTTGTGCTCTCTGTTCTGGTTTAGACCCCTCCAGACCAACACAAACAACCCCTTGCAGTGTGTTAATATTAAAACGTTTTGTTTGTTCAGAGATACAAAGGGCCTTTGCTTAAGGGGGCACTGTGGGGTTAAGCACAGCGCTCCCTCACAACACTTTCTTTTTGTTTTCTATAGTGACTGTGATTGTTTAATGCTGACATATTAGAGCTGAAATGTCTGAATACACATTTAAGCAATAAAAAATATTGAGTAGGAAATAAAAAAATATGCTTATAATAGAACGAGACAGAAAAGGCCCTCATTATCCTCATACACACAGAGACAAAATCGGAAGGATGCTGGTTTGAAAGTGTTCTTTTCCATAAATGGGATTTACAGAGAAAGCCACATGTGTAGCTCTCTGTTTTCTTTGGGGAGGGGGAGGTTTAAAAAAATCACCCTTGTCAGGGCTGAAAAGGCTCAGTGGTTGTGTGTGTGAAGGCGTGATGATCTTAATTTGATCTCCAGAACCCAAATTAACAAGAAGCAGCTGCTTGTGGGGTGTGTCTGTCCACTCAGCTCCCCGAATCAAGACAGGAGCAGAGCATAGGTCAACCAGCCTGGAGGACGTGGCAAAGGTACGTTAGCAAGAGACACCCTCCCTCATAACCAGGCAGAAGGCAAGAACTAAGCCCCTAGAGTTCTCTACATATGCAATACGTAATTTTTAAAAAAATAAAAAGAAAATTCACCTTTGTATGAGGAATGACTCTGCTGAATGAATTCCTAATGTAAGCCTGGTGAACGGTAGTTTCAGCTGGGGAAACAACTCTGCCTTCATCTGGCATAGGGAGGCCTTGTGGCAGCTCTCTAACCTTGAGTTTCCTGGGTGTGATGTACTTGCTTTGAAGCCATTGAAACATTGTTACTTCTTTCTTGTAATTAGGTTCAGGCTCTCAGTCCCACTAAAAGAGCAGAAGGAGCTCTTCATTGCTGAGTCATCTTTCCAGTCCCTTAACTAAACCTGCAGAGATACTTCAAAGAGTCATTCGCATTAATAGCCACTATTTTTAAAAAATATTTAATAATTGCACATGTGAGATCAATAAACATGTTTTCCCCCCTATTTTGGTACTTCTGAATTTAACGTTAAATATACTGGTGTGTATATATATGTAGCATCTCATCACACACACACACACACACACACACGTTTGCTTTCCCTATCCTATAATTTTCCACTTTGATTGGTTTTGTGTGTAGGCACTTTTTTCCTGCAAAAGAATACCTGCCTCTTAATTTTGTCTTGGTCTTGGCCAGCATTGGCCGTAGGGCAGGCAGAGGTTGAATAAATACTTCCTATTTGGCCCCAAGAAGCATTTGCTTTAGTTATTTCCATGGCACTGTCTCCAAGCTTGGATGGTAACAGATGCTGTGTGGTAAGTACCCTTTTGATTGAAATCCCATCTCTGCTAAAGCACACATCACCTTTAGTCAACGAGGCCCTGTACAATTCCAAGCATTTTATAGCCCCGCTGTCTGCAGTCACCAGAATGTCGATGGATAGATACATTCATCCCAATATGTGCTAAGCGCTTACGAGTCACCATGGGTAGCATCCTCATAGATGAATTTGAGTTACAGGAGGCTGTAAACTATCAGCTTACACCCCAAGGAAACACAGGGTGTCATCGCCAGTTGAAAATGTACAGAAGTGAATAAGCCATCATTTATCTCAATTTGTTTTCCAAACTTCTGCATGTTTACATTTGGTTTTCAGTGTGAAAAAAAAAACAAACAAACCCATTGATTATCAATTAACAAGGTTTCGGGGGCGGGCTCAGTAGGTAGGTAAAGTCCTTGCCATGCAAGTCTGAAGACCCAACTTTGATCCTCAGTACACAGGTTAAAGCTGGGCACTGCAATACATGCTTGTAACCCCAGCTTGGGGGAGGCAGAGACAGGATGACTCCAAGGGTTTGCTGGTCAGCTAGTGTAGCCAGTGAACTTCAGATTCAATGAGAGATCTTGTTTAAAAAAAAAAAAAAGCCAGGCAGTGGTGGCACACGCCTTTAATCACAGCACTTGGGAGGCAGAGGCAAGCAGATTTCTGAGTTCCAGGCCAGCCTGGTCTACAGAGTGAGTTCCAGGACAGCCAGGGCTATACAGAGAAACCCTGTCTTGAAAAACCAAAAAAAAAAAAAGTACCGGCAAGATGTCTCAGCAGGTAAAGTTCCATTCTGAACAAGCTTGAAGACTTATATTTAATCTTTAAACCCACAAAAAGGCTGCCCTCTGACCTCCACATGACCTCCACATGTGCACTGTGGCATACATGTCCCAACTCTAGCATAGCAGGTTACCAGGCTTTGGGGCAAATGTCTTTACCCACTGAGCTTAGCCCAAGGGAAACATTTAAAATTTTCCACTTGCACTGTGGTTGGAGAGACAGGTGGACCAGGGCAGGCTATGCAGATGAACCAGGAATAAGGTTTGAATAGTCACCAGCATCCTGGAGAGAACAGCCAGGGAAACAGCCACCCACTGCTGCCTGGGTGAGGGACTGTGGACAGAACTGTGAGCAAAAAATTAGTGACAAAACAAAACAGAACAGAAACATCACCAATTCAGCAGCAGCAGAAAGGCTGCCTAGGGCAAAGGTGAACACAAGTAAGCAGGCCGTCCATACTCTGGGGCACAAAGAGATCAGGACCTACAAAAAGCCCAATACACAAAACATAAGAGACAAATGTTAACTGGGTGGCAGTCAGTGCCTGATTGGGGGATTCCACTAGAAAGTGGATCCCACCCAGGGCCAGTGAGATGGCTCAGCCTGCAAAGGTGCTTACCATCAAACCTGATGACCAAAGTTGGCAACCTAAATTCAATCCCTGGGATCCACAGGGTGGAAGGCAAATACTGATTCCTACAAGTTGTCCTCTGATCTCCACCGATGCACCCCTCTCCCAGTAAGCAAAGTAAATGTAATAATAATGATAACAATAACTATTGACACTTATTTTATAATTGGTTATGTAAATACATAAATAAATGATAATATTATTATAAAGTAGAGGCCCATGCGGAAACCCCCTTCAGTAGGAAGGACATACATACTTTGTACTTGTTTGAATTACTAAGGCTGGCAGCCCATCCCCAACCTGCAGACATGCCTAAAAATGACATCCAAGGAAGAAATACTCCAGCCCAACCTGGAAGAAATTCTGCTGAGGCTGTACCGTTTTAAAAGTTTTGTGCATGATATATATATATATGTGTGTGTGTGTGTGTGTGTGTGTGTGTTTACCTGTGCTTGAATGTGGAGGTCAAGAGCCAATTAAAGTAACTCTGCTCTCTACCTTGAATTATTTTCAAAGCCAGGGTCTCCCTATGTAGCCTATGTAGCTGGCCTGAAACTTGTTATGTTAACCAGGCTGGCCTCTTACTTCTGTCTCTTGAGTGTTAGGATTAAAGACTTGCATACCAATGCTTAGTAAAAATGTACCCCAGGCTGGCCTTAAACTTGTGATCCCCCTGCCTCCACCTCTTCAGCATACTCTACCAGCACCATCACAAGTAAGTCCACCATAATTTTTGAGGTAGAGGCTCTTGTACCAGGGCTCACCATTTTGGCTAGAATAGTAGGCCAGCCAAGCCCCCAGCTGCCTTCTCAGTCCTCATGGTATTAGTTACTTCCTGTTCCTGTGATAAAACACTGTGACCAAAGCAGCTTATAGAAGAAAAAGTTTATTTTGTATTTACTGTTCCAGAGCCTTAGAGTCCGTGATGGGGGTGGGGGGAAGGTGAAGGCATGGTGGCAGGAGCAGGTAGCTAAGAGTTCATATCCTAACCACAGAAAGTGAACTAGAAATGGCTCTCAGTAGAGGATGCCTTTATTCCCTCAGGGACTGGATTGCGGGAAGGGGATGTTAGTGGGGTGGAGGTAATACCCAGAGGGTCGCTTTCCCTCCTCAAGAGATTGGGGAAGAGAATTTGCGTGAGGGGGTCTTGGGAGGAGGGTATTGGGATATAAAGTAAATAAATAAATAAAATAAAAAAAAAAGATTGCCCTCGGTGATGTAATTTCTCCATCAAGGCCACGCCCTAAAGCCTTCTCAAACAGCGCCACCAACTGGAGAACTGGAGATCAAATATTTAAGTTCCTATGACTGTGGGGGTATTCATTCAAACCACCATGCCTCACAAGCCTTTCAGTTTGACCCCTGGAACCTATGTAAAGGTGGAAGGAGATAACTGACTCCATAAAGATGTCCTCTAATTCCACACGCACACTGTAGCGTAGGTCCTGATGCTCCTCTGCAATAATAATAACTGTTAAAAAAAATTGGCTCGTGGGATGGCTCAGTGGGTAAGGGTGCTTGCTACTAAGCCTGTGATCGCTATTTTAGCTGTCAACTTGAATACATCTGGAGGGAAGGAAAGCCCCAAAATAGTTGGGCACACCTTTGAGGGATTTTTGCTTAATTAAATCATTTGAAGTGGGAAGACCCACCTCTAACCTGGATTTTTGTAGTGAGAAGACACACCTTTAGTCCAAATCTTTCGAGACTGGAAGACAGACATTCAACCTGGGCCATACCTTCTGATGGACCTATATAAAGATGGAGAAGAAGGAAGCCTAGTTCTTTGTCTGCTTGCCCTCACTAGCAAGTTCATTACTCTCCCGACATTAGAGCCTGCTTCTTTGAGATTCCAGCATATACTGAATACCAACTGAGACATCCAGCCTCATAGACTGAACAACTACTAGATTCTTGGACTTGCCATTCATAGATAGTTATTGTTGGACTAGCTGGACCATAGCCTGTAAGTCATTCTAATAAAGCTCTATGTGTGTGTGTGTGTGTGTAATGTAATTTGTTTTTCTGTCAAAACTAAAGATCCAAAGAAAGATGGAGAGATAGTCTATCTATCATCTATCTATCTATCTATCTATCTATCTATCATCTATCTATCTATCCATCCATCTATAATGTGTCACATATATAATGTATATCATCTCTCATATATATATCAATATATGATATATAATTATATATAAGTGTTATATACAATTAAGTTCTGCCTGATATAATAACATATTCCATAAATATACATATATATTTTATAACTTTTGTCACTCTAGAGAACCCCAACTAACACAACGACTGACCACCTGTTTCCTATTCCTGAGACCCAGGCAGAAGGAGTGAACTGACTCCTGCAAAGTTATCCTCTGGCCCCTACTCACTCCCTGAGATACACATGCACATAAAAATAAACAAAAATATACTTTAAAAATGATGAAGGAATCCCTTAAGCTACTGTGGGTGACAGCATGAGGTTGTGCTTCTGTCCCTCCCACCCCCAACCAAAGGCTATCTTGAATCCAGAAGTCAACCTGTAACCATGACACTGCTTTTGTAGCAACTGGCAGCAAGCCCCCGGTTAGGAAGCAAACTAAGCCATGCTAATAAGAGACACTGGGAACATGTCCTTTGATCAGATTAATTTGGGACCGAACAAGGCATTAACAATTAAGACCAGCATTGGCTGGGTTGCTTGGGAAGGAGAGACTGGGAAATGCCAGGCTTTGAATCCAGCCGTGTTCTTGTTCGCATTCATTTTCAGAATTAATCTTTAGTGCAGAAGGAGCTCCCAGCAGATCACATTGGCTTCACGGTCAGCGGGATGCTTGCAAGCATACCATGCTAGAATTAGGCCATGACTTTTGGAGGCATAACAGCTGGGAGGCACTGGAACTGGGGTGTTTTTATTGCCTGTATTCCAAGGATCTAGTGGTGTTCAGGATGGTTGGAATTACTAGAAATAAATCCCTACTCCCTCTCCCTCTGTCTCTCTCTCTGTGTCTCTTTTATCTTTTATTTATTTTTGGCAATTTCATGTCAATATACAAGTTATTTTAAACATATACGTCTTCAGCTCCCTCTACCATTCTGGTATTCCTCCCCGAAAAGCACCCCCATCCTCACCTCTGTGTCCACTCCTTTTTAAATTTTCTGATAATCCCTGAATCCACGTAAGTACTGCCTGATGGAATAATGACCGGTCTTGTTGGCTTAGTCTTGTGCTGGTAATTAACAACTAGACATGGATGTCTGCATAGCTCTTAAAGAGACAATGCAGTCCTTGAAAACATTCGCAGCTGTTCTCGCTATTCTTAGTGCAACAGACCTAGATCTATGCATATGGAATATAGATACCTGAATGTGTTTGTTGATGCTTTAGGCAGAATGCATTGGTCTGAGACTTCTCTACTCCCTCACAATGTGGTAGAGGCAAGTAGTTTTTGTTGTTGTTTTGGCTTAGATTTGGGGTTTTCTTTTGGATGGAGCCTCATGTATCTCAAACTGGCTTTGAAATCATTGTGTAGTGGGGGTGGCCTTGAACTCTCTATCTTTCTGTCTTTATTTCCCGTGTGCTAGCTTTACAGGTGTGTATCACCATGTGGTGCTGGGAATAGAACCCAGGGCTTCCAGCATGCTAAGCTTGTACTCTACCCACTGAACTCTGCCAACTCAACTCTGAGCCCAATGTGGTAGTTTCTTTACATGATTTTACTGACTTAATCATTGATGTTTTTAGGGAAAAGGGAAGCACTTAGCACCTCCCACAATTCTGTAGGTCTTAAGAATAAAAAAATAGTTGTTTATGTGTATGATTGTTTTACCTGAATGCATGTCTGTGTGCCATGTGCATGCCTAGCTCCTGTGGATGTTAGAAGAGAGCATAGGATTTCCTGGTACTGGATCCCCTGGAATTGGAGTTATGGACGGTTGTGAGTTGCCATGTGGATGTTAGGAAGCAAACCCAGCTCCCCTAGAAGAGCAGCCAGCCTCTTAACTACTGAACCATCTCTCCAGAGCTGATCTTAAGGATTTTAGTGCTTGCTTCTTCTTTTAGCAAAACAAAAGACACTTGTGGGTGTACTACATATTATCATACAAAAGAATACACAGAGTATTTAGGAAGCTTTATTGCATGTGCACACTCGTGTGTGTGCGTGTGCGTGTGCGTGTGCGTGTGCGTGTGTGTGTGTGTGTTTGTTGGCATAGGTATGAAGGTCAACAGACAACTTTTAGGGATCAGTTCTTCCTTTCCATGGTGGGACCCAGGGATCTAACTCAGGCTCTCAAGTTTGTCAGCAAGCATCTTTAGCTCTTAGCTGTCTTGCCTGTCTTAGAGACTATTTTCTTCCCAGGAGCTTGCTGCACTGGAAGCTACTAATTTTTCTAAATGTTCACAGATATGTTTCTGAAATTTCATCAGTACAAATGGAGCATACTGGAGGTCCTCTGCTGGCCTCCCACCTTCAGCCTTCCTTTTCCTTGCGGGCGCTAATATGTGATTGCATCTGGCTACAGTTGGACCGGTCCATTGCTGAGCTCTTGGGAGGAGTCACATGCCGAGTCTCTAAGAACTGCAAACAGAATGACAGATGGTGGCAAATTAAACTGGCAATTGAAAAAATCAGAGGGTTTCCAGGACCTGTGCTACAGGAGTTCCTTCAGAGAGGAAGATAGGGAGGTGGAAGGTAGCCCTCCACACACCAGCAAACACTTCCAGAACACCTATGTAGAAGAACCTCCAGACCCTGAAGGTGACATTTAAAGAAAGGTGACCTATCTTATATCAAGGAGACTAATAGTGTGAGGGTGGCCAGGGTCAGCTTTAGGCTGGGCAGGAGTGGGACAAAGGCTTATCTGAGGATGATCTCCTAGTTATACTGTCTTTCCATGGTGTTGGGATGTGTGGGAATGAATGGCCTTAAGTGGCATGATATAGATAGGGGGGCAGAAACCCGGGATGGGTGAGGACCCTGGGGCTGCTTTGGGTTACCCATTCACATTACTGAACCTTTATTTTTATATGATGTGTGTGTGTGTGTGTGTGTGTGTGTCTGTGTGTATAAGGTCAGAAGATGACTTGAGGAGTTAGTTCTTCCTTCCATCGAGTGGGTCTCAGGGATTGAACTCAAGTCACCAGGCTTAGCGACAGGTACCTTTATCCATGGTGCCATTTAACTGCCCATGCTCTGTTGTAAAAAGTTTTGAGAGAGAGTCTCAATGTGAAGCCCTGGCTAGCCTGAAACTTTGCTTTGTAGACAAGACTATCGTAGAAATCTCATAGATCTGCTTGCTTTTGCCTTCAGCGTATTGGGATTAAAGATATGTGTCACCCAATTAAGAATATTTATTTATTTATATTTATGTATTTGTTTGTGTGTGGTGTATGTGTGTTTATGGTGTGGTGGTGTGTATGTGTATGTGTGTGTGTGTGTGCATGTGTGTTAGGTATGTGCATACCACAACACACATGTGGAAGTTAGAAGACAACTCATGGGAGTCAGTTCTCTCCCTTTAGCATGTGGATCCCCAGGAACTGAATTCAGTTTTCTAGGCTTGGTGACAAGTGTCTTTTACTGCCCAGTCCCTTCATGTGAAGATGAAATTTGCTTTCCTAGCATACATGAAGCCATGGATTTCATCTCTTGTGCCTCATCAACTGGACGTGATGGTATGTACCTGTAAGTCCATCACTTGATGGGTGGAGGCAGGAGGACCAGGGGTTAGACCTTATCCTTAGGCTGGCAAGATGGCTCAGCAGATAAAGGCACTTTCTGTGCATGCCTGAGTTTGCTCTCTGGGACACAGCAGAAGGAGAGAACAGATTCCCATAAAGTGTCTTCTGACTTTTTTGTGCTCTGTGGCATGTGTACATTCTCTCAACCTACAAACACACGCACTAATAATAATAATAAATAAATTCAATTAATCAAGGTCATCCTTGGCTGCATAGTGAGTTCAAGACTCTCCTGAGATACAAGAGAGCCTGTCTCAAAATGATTAAGGAAACAAAAAGCAAAGATAACAAGCTGAGACTGAAGCCCATGTTGTCTATGGTGAAGCTTATCCAGGTGTCAGGCAGGTACTAGGATGAATAGTTCCTAGGAGGAGAGAAGATCCAGCCCTTATTCGGCTCGCTGCTGAGACACTAGGAGTGTTCACTTCCCACAGTCCCATGTTCACAGCATGGTGTTTTCATTCCATCTGACAAATGGGGAAGCTGAGGCAGAAGACTCAAAGTAGAGTTTGGTGGGCAAGGCTTTGTTCAAGGTGTCCCATGACAGTCACTTTTGCATGGCTGTGGACAAATCACCATGACCAGAAGGAGGTCGTCTTAGTCACTGTCCTACTTCTTTGGAGAGACTCCATGTTTCTGAGGTTTAGTCCCTTTTCATTCACCATGACAGGAAGCATGGCAGCACACAGAGAGACATGGTACTGGAGAAGTAGCTGGGAGCTCTACATTCAGATCTGCAAGCAGTGGGAAGAGAGAGAGAGAGAAACAGACACCGGGCCTGGCTTGAGAGTTTGAAACCAGAAGCCTACTCCCTTTGTGGAGGTGTATTATTTCCTCCAACAAGACCACCCCTACTTCAAGAAGGCCACACTTCCTAATCCTTCTCAAGTAGTTCAACTCCCTGATAACCAAGCATTCAAATATGAGCCTCTGGCGGCCATTCTAATTCAAACCACCACACAACTTAAGGAAGTAAAAGTTTACTTTAGCTTGCAGTTTCAGAGGAAAAGAGTCCATCGTGGGTGAGAAATATGGCAACTGGAAGAGAAGACATGGCAGCAGGAGTAGGAAGCTGACTGATCATATTGCAGGAAGGAGGGGGGAAGAGAGAGAGAGAGAGAGAGAGAGAGAGAGAGAGACAGAGAGAGAGACAGAGACAGAGACAGACAGAGACAGAGACAGAGAGACAGACAGACACACACACACACACACACACACACACAGAGAGAGAGAGAGAGAGAGAGAGAGAGAGAGAGAGAGAGAGAGAGAGAGAACATAGGGAGAGCCCTAGCCAGTGAGAATGGTGTAAATCCTTTAAAACCTCAAAGCCCTTCCCCATGACACATTTCCTCCAACAAGGCCACACCTTCTAATCATTCTCAAGCAGTTCCCCTTTTTGGGGGCCAAATACTCAAACATATGGGCCTATGGGGGGTGTTTTAATTCAAACCCTCATCTCTTCCTTAACAGTGTGGGGTGCTTCTTCACCGTTTCTCTGAATGACATCCCTTCTTCTACAGGGGCGCATGTGCACACATGCATACATGCGCACGCGCGCGCGCACACGCACACACACACACACACATGAACATGCATGCTCGGGTGCACACGCACATACACAAGCACACACACACTCAAGTACACACTCATGCACTTTCATGACAGCTTGCTGGACTCCGAAGACATGAATTTCCCTCTTTCATCTTCATCTCCCTCTGCCTGGCACCACCAGGATTTTCAGCTAGCCTGGTGTTTTTCTCTCAAACTCTTAACAAAACTATCCCTGAGTTTAGTCTGCTCTTAAACTCCCTACTTAATGAGACTGAAAATCCAGAGATGGGAACACCTCCCTGGGTACACCTTTATTTCCTCTCCCTCGTTTTTCTTATTCGAACCCTCTTTCTAGTCCCTTTTTGTTCAAATCAAGCATTCCTATTCTTCAACAACGAGAAACAGATAAACGCTGCTTAATTACAGAAAACAGTAATTCATATTTTACAATAAATGATTATTATCTAATTATTCCAGTCCAGTGCTACTGACTCATCTTCATCCCAGCTTAGCCCCAGATGCTTGTCACAGCTGAATTTAGATGGCGTTCTGTCAGGGATCTTCGCTTCATTTCTCCTCTGGTCTGTCCTGGACACGGAAGACATACCAAACATATCGTCTAATTCATGCAAGTCCCTTTGTTAAGAAAGTGAAGTATCTCCTTGCTCCCTTGCTGCCCAATTCAAGGACAAATAGCAGTGGACAGGAGTTAGAGCCCTGCAGGAACCGTGACTTATTAGGGAGGCATTGGGCATTAACCTGGAGTCCCAATGTTATCAGCATAAGAGAACCCTTTAGGATTTTCAGGTAGACCCAGCCTCCACAGCTGCACTGTGCCATGGACTGGACTACTGGAAAGAATCAACTGGAGAAAGCCAGCCTAGCCCCAGCAGTCATCTCTCTCTGGTTCCTGACTCGACACAATGCTACCAGCTGCCTTGGGCTCCTGCTACCATGACCTTCAGCCCCCATTCTCATGGTGAACTGTATCTTAAACTCTTTAAACCAGAATAATTCCTCTCTTAAGTTGGTTTTGTCAAGAATTTCAACACAGCAGTGAGAAAGTAATTATTAACAGTCACTTGATCAAAAAGATTTGATTGAAAAAAAGCACAAACAAATTAAATGAGGGAGGAAATAGGGAATCTGCCTGGCCCTGAGGACTGAGCTCTTCTGTAGTGGTAAGTGACATTTTTGTTGTCACTCTTCTTCTTTTATTTAAAAAAAATGAGAGGCAAGTGTGGTGGTACATGCGGGTGGAGCACACCTTTAGCCTCAGCACTTACAAGCCAGAAGCCAAGTGAATCTCTACGAGTTCAAGGGCAGCCTAGTCTACGTAGTGGGTTCCGGGCTTGTAAGGGCTCCATGATAAAACCTTATCTTGTCAAAATAAATTTACAATTTGAAAGTGGTTGTTTATTTCTTGAAATAAATTTTTTACAAATGTGTGTTGGAGGTGGGTAGGGGCGGTGAAGGAGAGTGAATAGTTAAGAAAGCTCAATGCACTTTTAGAGAATCAGGATTCTGTTTCCAGCACTCATCCTGAGGCTCACAGCCACCTGTAGCCTGCATTACAGACTTACAGAGGGATCTAATACTCTCTTCTGGCTTCTGTAGGTACCCTGAACATATGTGGCATATCCATGCACAGTTACACATATATGCATACACAGAGAAAACACATCTTAGAAAAATTAAATTAGCATACACACTGCTAGGCTTCATTGTGGCATTTTGAAACAAGAGCTACAAAATAAAACTTTGATAGGTTTCAGTTGTACCACTCTGGGGTATATATCATGAGACTCCATATCCTCCTGTATGAGAACCTTATATATTCTTTCTTTAAAAAAAGTTTTGTTTATTCTTTTATTTATATGAATACACTGTAGCTGTCTTCAGACACACCAGAAGAGGGCATCGGATCCCATTACAGATGGCTGTGAGCTACCATGTGGTTGCTGGGAATTGAACTCAGGACCTCTGGAAGAGCAGCCAGTGCTCTTAACCGCTGAGCCATCTCTCCAGCCCATCCTTATATATTCTTCTTCATTGTGTGCACAATAGCAAAGAAATTCACCCAGCCTAGATGCCCATCAGCAATAAATGGATAGTGAAGATGTTGAACATACAACCAAAGGAACTTCATCTAGCTCTAACTGTTGGCATTTTGTCTAGGCTCCACCCCAGTTACCTGGCAACAGCCAGGTATGCCTGACTCACTAAAAAAGGGGCTGCTTGCTCCCTCCTCACTCTCTTGCTCTTGCTCTTCCTACTCCCTCCCCGTCTTCCCTGTCACTTCTGTTCCCCATTCCCCTTCCCCGTCTCTCTCCACATGTTCATGGCCAGCCCCCACCTCCCTCTCTGCCTTTCTCTGTCTCTACTTCCTCAACTGCCCTCCCCATACCCTAAATAAACTCTTTTCTGTACTATACCGTCCTATGGCTGATACCTCAGGGGGAAGGGATGCCTCAGAATGGACCCACAGAGGCACCCCTTACCCCACATCATATCGCACCTCCACCAAACATACCCCTGGCTTCTTTATCCTTTTTATAAAACACAACAGTAAGGAAAATTGAAATCATGAAATTTTGCAGGGAAATGGATGGAAAATAAAATATAAAGTGAGGCAACCCAGACACAAAGACAAAACTTGCTTGTTCCAGTGGTATTTTGACAAGCAAGCTGTCCCCAACTGTTGATTTCCCAACACAAAGCATGTGTAGCAATTTCAAAAACATCCAGCAGATGGTACCTTCCTACCAGGAATTAACTTTCAGGCTGTAGGAATTCACATTGTTTTCCTGCCTTGCAGACATGCTGTGGAATCAGATGCCCATCATGCTTGCCATTAAAGGAAAATAAGTTGTCAGGACAATCCATGATGGACAGCATACAACATTCTGAAGCAGCAGAATCACAAAAAGAACTTGCAGTTTTCTTACTCTGGTATGGGAAGCCATGCATAGAGCAGACTCTTGGATAAAGATATATGTGGAAGAAAGACCCCGAGGGCCTAAGCCTAGAGAAACATGATAAAAGTGCAAGCAACTTGGTGGAAGTAGACATATTCAAAAGGGACACTGTGTCTCTCAATATGACCCTCAGACTGCAGAAGCAATGGATTCCAAAGAGATGGGGATGCCCACAGGAATCTCATGCCCAGAGAAGGAAAACAAGCCAACCAGCCAGCCAGCTGGGGAACTGGTCTCCCACAAATGGACTCACAGTTTGTCAGACCATCTTACAGGGAGACTGAAGCCCAGAGATCGATGGGTCAGTGGTGTGTGGGACCACACTCTTGACTGGGACTGCGTAGATGTTCATATCCTGGGTTCTCTGTTTAAAATTGAATCTCACCTCAGGACCTCAAAGATGGATGGGGGCTGTGTGTGTGTGTGTGTGTGTTTGTGTGTGTGTGTGTGTGTGTGAGAGAGAGAGAGAGAGAGAGAGAAAGAGAGACAGAGACAAAGACACAGAGAGATAGAGAGACAGAGAGACAGAGAGAGGCAGAGACAGAGAAACACACAGAGAGGAACACACACACACATGGGGGGGGGCAACACATACATACGTGGGGAGTGGAGGGAACTGGATGTCTCTTCTTCCCAATGTCGGCACATTAAACTTCTTTTCTTGCTTCTTACTATTAACTTCAGTATTTGCATTGTCTTCTTGAAGACTGGTGGTTGTAAGGATGCATAGTTGAACTTGGCTTCTCCGTGGTACAGGCCGTGACCCCAGGTTCACTAGGGGAAGCATGTGAGGAAAATGGCTCTACAAATGGCAGAGTAGAATCTGTGAGCCTTCCCTTCCCCACTGAAGGAACCGCTAGCTGGGAGAGCCTTAAACTCTAGGAGAATCAGGCAGGTTGGAGCTTGTATAGAGAAGACCAGTCAGAAAAGACCAGAAAGGGGAATTGGTTCCTTAGCAGGCCCAGAAGTCTCCAAGCACCAGCACCAGTGCTATTACCTGGCACTACAGAAGGGCTGCCTGGCAACAGAGCCTTTGACCAGGACTGAAATGGAATCAGCTAGGACTGCAATGATGGTCCTGAATCTGACTTCCGTGGCCCCTATTTCCATAGCAGCAGCCATACAACTGGAAATTCCATTAACAGTGCTTCTCACTAAGGTCTCAGAACCATACACCGCCTAATCTGACCTGCCTCCTTCACACGGTGAAATTACATGTCAGGACACTAAATACAAAGAAACTCACCCTCATGAAACAAGGACTTCTCTCAAATAGATATCCCCACAATCCATTAGCTTATGCTATAGATGGTACTTCAGTTAAAGCCATGTTTCTAGTTTCCTGTAGTCTGCCTATACCTCCCTTGCCCTAGGATATGCCCCTGGGATGAGAAGGTAACAAGTGGGTTTCCAGGTAAAGAGGGAATAGTTGGGGTGTTTTTGCCTATGTGCCTAGTCTACCCTGAGGCAGGATGCTTCTGTCCAGGCTCCCTGAAGATCAAATTGGTTATAGAACTGCACCTGGCCGACTGCTCCTTACTCTGTTTGGAGCCAGCCTTGCACACAAAGCATTTGAGTTCAGGGAACCCAGCTGAGGTTGTCAAGTACATTTACCAACTAAGCTATTTCACCTGTGGAACTATCGTGCCGGCTCCTGCGTTCCTGAGCATCAAAAGGCTCTCATTATTAATTTGTGAGAATGTTAGTCATAGACAGTAAAACAAACCCTACCGCAGTCTCCTTCATTCATAAAAGTATGCTTAATCACAGAAGAGTGGAAAAGATAATCTCTGAATTAAGAATAGTCCTTTAAATTTGGGGAATATGATTTCATGAGGAAAACTTTATTACTCTTGCTTGTCTTCTTTGAAAATGTCACCAGCGATTAGCGTGGGGCCTGGTGCCTACAGGTTTTGGAATCACTGGCCTTAGTTTGAGGTACTCTGCTGCCCTCTATTGGTCAAAGGAGTTGCTGTCTCTGCTCCCAGATCATCTCAGGCAGGGTTTAATGGAACACACATTTTTTCTGTCTTTCCCAAACATTGTGTGGTCTCAACATGACCTTAGGATGGCATACAAGCCAGGCTTTGCTCAAAAGAGCTTTTCCAGAGACATCGATGGTTCAAGTTAAACTTGTCCAAAGTTTGGGGTTTTGTGTTGGGAAGCCAACTTTTCTGCCATTACTTAGAATAACTGTAGCTGTTCTGAGGCCTCAGGTCAAAATATCCTCAGTCAGGATGATAGGCAAGTTAGTATAGGGGAAGTTATTTGGAAACAACAAACAGTCACTGAGTCTTGGTGGCTTATAACAGGATTATTTCTGCCTGATGGTATGTAGCTACTGCAGGCCACTGAAAGACAAGGTCACTGGGCTTAGCAAAGGAAAATATAGAGACACAGTTACATTTAAATCAGGGAATCTCACCCCTAGCTGAACTATTGACAGCAAATTGACTGCTGGGTGAAGGGGAGACACTTCTTAAGGGGTTTGTGTAGCCACTGACCAGGTGCCTAAGTTCCTGCAAGCAACCTGAATTAAACTCATTGGGTCATATACAAAACTATAAAAGGAGACAGAGGAAAGGAGGGTGGGGGCTGGGTGAGAAGAGGAAGATGATAGACAGGAAGGGAGGGACAAAAGAGGTGGTTATGGGGGCAGATGTAATCAAAGTATATTATATACATGTGTGAAAATGTCACAATGAAACCCATTATTATGTGTAGTTAATATATGCTAATAAGTACATTTTTAAAAGAAGAGGCAGACTGAAGGCTTCATTTACAGATGAGGAACTGGAAGGTGGAGCCAGGCAGCTACTCAGCTGCATTACAAAGCCTGGGTTCTCTGGCCTGTGGTTCAGTCTGGTCCTCAGAGCTCTTGGCAATGGAAGCCAGTGGAGGCTGGGTGAGCGAATATCTTCATATCTGCTTCTTGGGAGGGAGATGCTGATGTCCCCACTGTTATTTCTGCAAGGTTTCGGTCAGTGAAGCTTTACTCCTGGGGTTGGGGAGCGGGGGACACAGGACACAGGACAATCAGCCAGTGAGCTCACAAAAGTATCAGGTGTTTGCCTTACTTAAAAAAAAACCCGCCCCATGTATTATTTACTTGCATGTATGGATACACTTGTGCCATGGTGTATGAGGTGAGGCTAGAGGACAACTGTGGGAGTCAATTATCTCCTTTCCCTATGTGGGTCTCTGTGATCGAACTCATGATGCGAGACTTGGTGGCAAGCACATTTCTCTGGCCCAACACTGAGTCCTTTTGTATGAAAAGAGTAAGATCTTTTCCTGAGGCCATGTGACCTATTTTTTATGGTGCATGCATGCATGTGTACGTGTGTGTGTGTGTGCGCGTGTGCATGTTTGTGTGCATGTTTGTGTGCATGTTTGTGTGCATGTTTGTGTGCATGT
>NW_021604653.1:2803788-2834273 GCF_004785775.1 Grammomys surdaster
TGTGTGCATGTTTGTGTGCATGTTTGTGTGCATGTTTGTGTGCATGTGTGTGTGTAGGTCAGAGGACTTATAGTAATTGCTTCTCTCCTTCCACCGTTGATGGATTGAACTCAGATTGTCACGCATGATAGCAAGCACCTTTCTGAGCCACCTCACTGAGAAACACTATATTCTAGGGAGAACCTTGTGTCCCTCCATTTGGCTGCCAAACAATGGAGACAGCAGACTCTCCTCCCCAAAGCAGTGGAATTTCCCTAGGAATCTTATGCTTCAAGGGCTGGATCTTGCTGTCAGCTGGAGGGTGTACTTGTTTCCTGGGGACAGAGATTTCACGCAATGCTGACAATTTGTCAGACTGTCTTAGAGGTGAGACTGCAGCCCAGGCTGCAGACAGATCAATGATAGAAGATAGCACACCAGGACTGCTTAGCTGAGCATACCTCTTGCCTTCTGTTCAAACCTAAGCCTCACATTAAGACCTCAAAGATGTACTTGGCCACAGAGGGCTCCCAGACCTCTTTGTTCCTCTTCCCCATGTGGCCACATTGGATATATCTCCTTTCTCTGCTTGTTTCTGTTAACCAGGGTGACACCATTTTATAAAGATGCATTTTGGCTGAACTCTGATAATTCCAGAAACAACAGTAGTTTGCTTCCTGGCATTACAGTAACTGTTTGTCTAGATTTTTCACCCTCTAACCCTCATAGCTGATTCAAAGACAGCCTGACTGTAAGCATAAATTATGAGTTTTATTCATCAAGGCTATCAGAACCCTCCCCTCCTCTGAGACATGTAAGGTGGGACCCCCACTTTGCCACATAGATCTTGTCTCTTTAGGACCCTCCATCATGCTGCTGCTTGTCTGTGACATTAGCAATTCTCCTAATAAACTTCTTACCACATCAGAACAATCTGTCTCCATGTATTTCTGAACTCTGAGAGCCCCGAGCCTTTCAATATCTTTAATTGATGCATAGAGAATGGGTGACCAAGCTTGGCTGGTGATGGCTGCTAGAGCCATGACCCTAACCAGTCTGGGAACAGCCTGGCATCTGTCACAGCAATGGTTCCTTCTTTACTTCAGAGTCTGGGAATTCAGAGAGACAGTAAGTCAATGGACTGTACTAGAATGCCTAGGCACTCAGAAGATGAGGCCTGTCCTGTCCTGGGTCTCTCCGGCCACCTGCTTGATGTCATCCAAGCGAGCCTTTCTCAACAGCAGGAAACCACTCCCATAGGACACTATTTACAAACCTTGTAACTTGAGTGAGGAGACAGTCAAACCAAGTCAGTAACTTTCAAGTTGTTCTTTATCCTAACCATAATGAATGTCAACCATTTACTATCCAAATATATGGTATCACAGCAACATAGAAGTATCTGGGAGATGGTTAAGGACCAAATTGCAGCTACCACCTGTTCCGCCCTTCATATAAAGGAGTCGAGAGATGGCTGAGATGGTAAACTGCTTGCTGTGCAGACACGGGGACCTGAGTTCAGCTCCTAGCAAGCACAAAAAACATCAAGGTGTGGTAGAGCACACTTGTAACTCCTGCACTGGGAAGCAGAGGCAGGAGTTTCCTTGTGCTCATTGGCCAGCCAGCTTTGTCCAGACAGTGAGTTTACCTGAAACATTGCTCTGGCCTCCAAACAACATGCATTCATGTTTGTGTACAATCACACATGTATACATGCACACACAAACAAACACATGCACACATGTATACCTGCACACATGAGTATACACACATGTACACACACATACACATATATACCTGAACACATACTATAACACACACTCATAGACTACACACACAATTAGATTGCACACACAAACACACACATGCATACGTGTATACCTGAACACATAAGCACACACATACACATGAATACATGTATATCTGTACACACAAGTACAAAGACATGCACACATATGCACCTGTACACATAAGCACACTCAAGCACGTATGCAAACATAAGCACATATGTATATCTACACACACAAGCACATACATGTAGACCTACACACATAAGCAACACACACATGAACACATGTATACCTGAACACACATACATACACATACATGTATACTGTACACACAAGCAAATATATACATGCATATATACTTACACACACATACATACATATATACATGCACACACATGTGCACTCATATACACACATACAAACACACACACAAATTTGTATCTAGACCACCCTGAGATTGCTGTTTATTAAGTATTTTGGAAAATATTTCTCTTAATCACCAATGAGTCAACATAAAAGAAGAGGAGAGATTGTAGAGATGTCTTAGTGGGTGAAATACTCAGCACACAAACATACAAACCTGAATTTGAATCTCCAGAACCCTTGGAAAATCTGGGTACAGTTGGGCATACTTGCAATTGCAGGGCTTCTATGCTGCAGTGGGACACAGAGCCAGGAGAGCATTTGCAGCTCACCTGCCAGTGAGCCTGGAGTACACAGCGGCAGCCAGTGAGCCTGGAATACACAGCAGCAAACAACACAGAGAACACACCTTGAAGAAGAGGAAGATGGGGACACACACCTGAGGTGTTCTCTGACTTGTGCCATGGGACCCACACTCACACATGCAAACATGCAGGCACACCCACTTACATGAGCACAAACACAGGGATACACACACACACACACACACACAGCTCTTAAAAAGAAAAGAGAAAACACATGTTTGGCTGTTACCTCCCTTGTCGGTATTCTACTCACTGAGGAACTTTTGCGATGTAGCACATTTCACAGGTACACAGTAACTATTTACTGATCAGGTTTTGTTTTTTAAAATGTTGTCTCAATTACTTTTCTATTGCTGTGAAGAGACACTATGAGCAAGACAACTTATACATACACATACATGTATACTGCACACACAAGGAAACATTTAAAACATTTAATTTGGGACTCACAGTCCCAAAGGATTAGATCCATGACCATCATGGTGGGAGCAGGCAGGCAGACACAACACTGAAGCAGTAGCTGAGAGCCTATGTCTGATTTACAAGTAGGAGGCTGGGGCCGAAGTGAGGGTGGGGATTGAGCCTGGCATGGGCTTTTGAAACCTCAAGGCCCACTCCCAGTGTTATACCTCCTTCAGGAAGGCCACACCTCTCAATCCTTCCCCAAACAGGAACCAAGCATTCAAACACATGAACTGACACGGGCTGTTCTCATTTAAACCACCAAAGATGTCATCTTGAAAAGATTTAAAACACTCTCTGGGCCAGAGAGATAGCTCAACAGTTAAAAATGCTGCTTCTATTGCAGGGGAACCTGACTTTGAGTTCTAGCACCCACAAGGAGACATACTGCCTGTAACTCCAACTACAAGATATGATGGCCTCTTCTGGTTTCCACAAATACCTGCACACACACACACACACACACACACACACACACACACACGAACACACATGGACACACACAGACACACATAGACACAAACAGACACATATGGACACACACACCACACTCGCACGCACACACACACACACATAGACATAGACACGCACACACAAAGACACACAGGCACATATACACTACATACACAGACACACATGGACACATACACACACCATATACACACACACTACATACAGACACATGGACACATACACATACCACATGCACACACATGTACAAATGGACACACACACAGACACACACAGACACACACAGACACAGACACACACACACACACACACACATTCCATATAAAATAAAAAAAACTTCCTGCTAATGTGGAATAGCTGTGTAAAACACCCATGGCACTGAATAAATTGGTATGAGAAAGTGAGTCTCAGGTGCACAAAATTAGGAGTGAATTTTAGGTAAGTACTCATCAAGTTAACCTGTTCTAACGCAGATCAAGCCGCCTCCAGTAACTTGGCCCCAAATCTTGGCTGTTTGCATCCATTCACTCCTGGAAATCAACCTTTAAAACAGGCTGGTGTGAGAGGGTGGAGGTATAAGAAAAAGAAAAGAATTAGTGTTTATTTGTGAATTCATCTCCATTTGTCCTGACCATTTTTGGAAGAATCGTGGTTTGCATGATGAGATTTGTAGCAGAGGGGTTTTGGGAAAGTGGCTCATTCTTTAACCCAATCGATACTGCTGTTGGATTTCAAAAGCAAAATATGATTCAGTGCTCTGATAAATCTGATTTAATATGCTTCACTACTCCGGGGGCTGTCTGCCATCTATACTCTTAAATTTGATGCTGTCAATATGACCTGACATTTAATTATTTGTGTTGCCTGTTAAAAATTAAAATAGCAATGGACTCTGAGGTTCCTTTAAAAATTATATTTTTCATAAATTATGCTGCTGTCTAGCAGACCATTAGGACCTTCAGCTTCTGTAATAAAAGGGGACGATGTGACTTGGGTGTGAACCATAGAGGCCAGCACTGTCCTTGGACAACGATGGACACAGCTAAAATCCATTAATCAAAGTGCTCTTTAAACCCCTACGAGCTGAGAGCTGCAGTGTCCAGGTTTTGATTAAAGGTGGAATATAGATAGCAGAAGAGGGCAGGTCATGTCTCAGAGCCCCCAACTCATAGAGTGTTGACTTCAGTTTAGTTATCTTGGGTTGTTTTTGGAAAGTGTTTACTAAGAGGAAGTACGTTTGAGCTGCAGTGTTTTCTTAGGGCTACTGGAAACATTATGAGATTAACACAACAGAAACCAGAAATCATTCAAAGTAGATTCGTTATCTTTACTTCTTTAAAAAAAAAAGAGGATTTTATTCATTTGTGTGTGTGTGTATGTGCATATGTGTGTGTGTATGTGTGTGTATGTGTGAGGCACATATGTGTAGGTTCCTACAA
Organism: Grammomys surdaster; assembly: GCF_004785775.1. Classification (NCBI taxonomy): domain Eukaryota; kingdom Metazoa; phylum Chordata; class Mammalia; order Rodentia; family Muridae; genus Grammomys; species Grammomys surdaster. The sequence continues at coordinate 2,808,658 of NW_021604653.1, forward strand.
AGGTAGGTAGAGGGTATCAGATCCCTTTAGCTAGAATTATTGGTGATTGTGAGGTGTGGGTGCTGGGAACCCAACTAGAGTTCTCTGCAAGCGCAGCAGCAAGTGTCATTAACTGTGGAGCCATCGCTTTGGCACCCACATCTGTAAAATCAATCAATCAGTCAATCAATCAATCTATGTTTGTGTGATATGTGTGGAATGTGTGTATGTGCATGCACACACACATGGGCACATGTGTATGAGATTAAGCTTAATCAGTGGTGTATGAGCATGGACGGGAATTATTTACTGGAGTTTGGACAACTTGTTAGTGGCTTGTGAGTCTTACTAGGTTTGTGAGACAGAGTCTCTCATGGGTCTTGCCAGGAAGCCAGTGCTGGGTCACCATGCTTAGATTTTGTTACATGTGTTCTGGGGCCTGAACTCAGGTACTTGCTCTAGGGAGACAAACATTTTATGACTGAGCCGAGTTTAGCTTATTCTTATTCGCTAGGTCTTCTCATCCTGATGAGTTTGACAGGCTGTAATCTTTGTGGCCACTTACAGACTCTGCCTAATATCACATACCCCAATGGGACTGTCTGTCGTGTCCCTTGTGCCTCACACACACAGAGCTGCTTCCTTCCTGTTTTCTTCTTCAAAGCAGCATCCATTTTCCTGGATTCTCTGTTAGTAGGCTGTGGAGGGTGAAAGTGCAAACAGCGTGACTTAGGCACTGGGCTGCATCACAGGACAGCAGAGATCAGGGACACCCATATCACCAAGGGAATTTTTGTTGCAAGAGTATGGCTTTCCTGGGACACTCACAGGAAAAAAGAACATTTAGGTTAGAGCCATGAGGTGTAGTACATGATGTCATTCCAGAACTTGGGCGATGGAGATAGAAAGATTGTCATGGACTCAAGGACAGCTAGGGCTACATAGTAAGCTCCAGTCCAGTCTGGTCTACAAAGTGAGACTCTGCATTAAAGCAAAATGAAACCAAACACACACACAGACACACACACACACACACACATGGACACACGGACACACAGATACACAAACACACACAGAGACACACAGGTACATACACACAGACACACACAAAGACATTTAGCTTAAGATGAAGAGAAGCAAATCTATCTTTCATGTTTATCATTTATCTATCTCTCTATCCATCCATCTACCATCTATCACTCTATTATTATCAATTGTCTGTCTGTCGTTCTGTCTGTCTGTCTGTCTGTCCGTCATTTTTCTCTCTCCCATCTGTCTTTTTTCCATGAAATTACTTTAAAATCTCAATCTGATCCCCACTGTGTACTTCTCTCTCTGAACAGACACATACACAAAGAAAATACATTGGGATCATATTGCTTGATAAGCTTGTTTTTTCAACCTAATGAATTAATTTTATGCCAACAAATATTTTTCAGGAGAATGATTTCCTTAACGACTGTAACCAATCTTCTGTTTTGAGATATTCAGGCTGCTGTTATAAACAACATGTGATAAGTATCCTTGTAGCCAACAGTTAATTTACATTCTTAATTAGCTTCTTAGACTCACTTCCTTAAAGTAGAACTCTGGGGTCAAAAAGAGTTCACAGTTTAGGGGTACAAGAAGGTCTCCATTGACTCTGTGATTTGTTATATGAAACACTGGGGCATGTTTTCACTAAACTTTTTCTTTTGATGCTGAGAATGGAAACCAGAGTGTCATGCATGCCAGGCAAACATTCCAAGCCCCATTGCTGGCCTTTTAGGCAGGATTTGTTGAAAGCAACTGATCTATCATTTCATTAAGAACTTTTGTTTAGTGCTGCATATGTGTTTATAGAATATGAATACTAAAAACATTGAGAATAGATTCTGATATCAACCTTTAGGTCTACCACACCAAGGGACTGGCCAGGACTCTTAACTCATGGGGCCAAGAGAACAATCTCTTACAGGGCATTTCTGCTTGAAGCCCTTGACATTTGCTTATGCGCAGGTTTTTACATATGTATCTATAGTCTTCAAACGATGACATTTCTACCCTTAAGCTTTGTATGTGTATGTGTGTGGTATGAATAAATGTTCACATATGTGTGGGCACATGTATGTATAGTTGAATGTTAATGTATGCTTGGTGTGTATTCATGTGGAGGCGTGAAGTTGATGTCAGGCGTTTTTCTTGATCTCTCTCCAGCTTCTTCATTCATGTGAGGTTGTCTCAGCTAAACCTAGCACTCCCTTATATGGCTAGTCTAGCTGGCCATTTTGCTCCAGGGATCTCCTGTCTCTGTTTTCCAACACTGAAATTACAGGCAGGCCATCACAAACACCCAACATTTACTGGGGTTCTGGAGATTTGAACTTTGGGCTTCATGTTTGCACAGCAAACACTTTATCCACTGAGCCATCTCCACAGCTCAGTGCATGGCTCATCACTTAGCCATTTATCCTGAGGACTATGTACAGATGTCACTCATAGACTAACACAAAACCCTATCAGGAAGTGGGACTTCTTTCATTGACTGTGTGTCTAATATGAGATTGTATCCTGTCTCTTTTGAGGAGAAGTTTGATTCTCTTCTTCTTGTTGTCTAAGCCTAGTTGAGTTTAGATCGGGTATGAAGAGTTAGGTCCGTGCTTCAGAACACTTATTTTTCTACCCACAGAGTGGTCTAGTTTGGTGATTTCAGTGCAACTTCGCTTACAGGTCAGTGCTCCAGATGGAGTTGGTTTTTTTATTAGAGGATCAGCGTGACTACAATTCAGTGGTAACCAAGAAAGCAGCTGAGTGGGACTCCTGGTTGCTCTGCCTAGGACATTATGCAATCTGCAACACCCTACATAGATCTGGAAGCATAAGGATGACAGGGGAGGCCAGTGTCTTGGTCACTCACTGGGCTGCTCTGAAACCTGAACTGGCCCTTCTATGAGTGTGGGCACAGAGTGAGTGGGCTGAGATCTGAGATAGTACCTGGCTAGGATGGTACACAATCTGTTTGACTAGGCTTGGAAGTATAGGGATAGTATGGGTAAACAGGGATCCAGTGAACTTATCAGGCTTGATGGTTGTGCAAGCTATGACTCCAGCTAGGCCAGGGAATGAAGGGACAGTGAGGGCAGAGAGGCATGGGTCTAGGGAGCCCTCCAGGCTATGCCAGTGAACAAGAAGCATGACTACAGCTAGGTCTGGGAGTCCTGCTTTCCTTTTTTTTATTTAATCCAGGACTGCAGCCCATGAAGTGAGACTGTCCACACTTAGAGTGGGTCTTCCCACATCATTAAATCCAGTGTAGAAACTCCCTCATGGATGTGCCCTAAGATGTGTTTCTTAGGTGATTCTAGATCCTGTTAAGGCGATGACCATGGTCAATCCAAACCATCCATTCATCAAATATGGAGACTCTAGCATATTCTGATAAGCTATAAGAGTTATCTAGGAGAGAGGAATCACCAGATAAGTAGTCTTTGAGTTGGGTCTTCTTAAAACTTGAGAGAGGCACTGCAACAAAGAGGGAAGGTTTGAAAATGATCACCCATACCATTTCCACACAGTAGAGAGGAAGATTTAGATTTTCAAAGCTTCGCCTGTAAGACTTGTAAATAGGGTAGGAGATGGGGGTGGGGTGGGGTGGAGGAAGCTGTGAGTGCTCATTGAGCTCAACAAAGTAACAAATCAAGGAAATTTCCAAAGCTAATTATTGTTGTTTTTGTAAAAAAAATTCTTTGATATGCTAAGAGTTTTAATTAGGGTCATTAAATACAGAAACCCTTAGGTTGCAAAGAACACAGGAACATCCCACTGATGTGCTAATTATGGGCGGATTGCCATTTACCAAGGGGCCTTAATCATGACATGCAAAAGAGAGACCATACTGCAATGGGGAGGCTTCACAGATTTGCATGGGTTGAACTCATACCAGACAATTTCTTCAAAAAGCTATTATGACAGATAAAAAGGAGGTTTGATGGGAACATATAAAGAGAGGAATTAATTCTACCAAGGGAGCTGAGATCAGATTGAGAGAGGAGAGGTGGTGCAAGCAAATTTGAGATGGTGGGTAGTATTTGTCAGAGGCTTTGGAAGCAAGGCACCACAGGATCTGAATGATAGAAAGACTGGACAGCAAGAGGTCTCAAGGTTGCAGGAGGATCTGGGAGGTGGCTTGAGTGTCATTGGTTGTATTTTTCAGGTTCATGTGATTGCAGTGAAACACCTGATACATGCAGCTTTTGAAGAAAAGAGAAAGGTTAATTTTGCCTGTGTGGTTCTGAAGGTTCAAGCCCCAGATTGGTAGTGCTGAACTAGCCTGCCTCCATCTTAGGCTTAAAAGTCATCTTATAGTAAAAACAAACTCAGCTCATTCCTGATTGTGATTAAACCTGCTTCTCAAAGACTGTGCTATGTTCCTTCTGTGACCTTAACTTCAAATGCTTCTGTACCACCAGTTCCAGGAAACGACAAACAATCAAGTTTTTGTTTTGAAAGGTGATTATGACCACCTGTTGTTAGGACTATCTTGTTATGATCTGCTTCTGTAACCCTGCCTATTTGCCTGCCAAGTCTCGCATTTGGAAGCCCCCTACCCCTAAACTATAAAACTTTATCTTCCCCATGTTCAGTGTTGACATCTTGAATCCCACCTTAGCAGGAGGCAGCCCATGTACAAAAACAAAAAAAAAGTCTGCCTTAACTAATTGCTTGCTTTAATTAATGTAGCCATGATTTGAGTCAGCAGTCTTTCTCCTTGCATCTTTGGAATTAACAGCAGCCCCATGGGGTTGGGCTTTTTTTAAATATCTCAGATGTGGGTTCTAGAAGGATACTGAGAGAATGTTGGGTTAAAGAGTTTGTTAGAAGAGTTATTCATGGCTTGGATAGACAGAAGACAGCATGGCAGGTCTCTGACAAGAGTTCAGATTCCAGCACCAAAGCTAGAAAATGCAGCAAGGTTCTGAAGAGGGGAGTCAGAGCCTCTGTGGCAGAAATGAGATGCTCCTCTTGTACCTTTCTGAGGGTCAGGAAGGTTTCACAGTTTAATCCTGAATCTAGGCTCTCTGGAAAGGTAGGATGCAGGAAATGAGAACAGGTGAGAACAGGATGCGTGGTGTTCAAAATCCCCTTTGTTGTAAACTTACCTCCCAGGTGAGAGATCCTGATACCTGAAAGACAGTTAGGTAGAGCTTCTCAGACCAATAGAGGGGCCTGCTAGTAACTGTGCGAGGGGAGGGCTCATTCAGGGATGTGGCCTGAGCAGCAGCTGGATTCTAATGCTACATTCTTACAGCTCAGTTAGCCAAGAGGAGGGGCACAAGTGTTTTTAGGACATTCTCGGTTCCTGACAGGAGGGTTGCAATGCCAGGCTTCCCCAGAGTTGGCAGAGTCGGAGGAGGAATCTTTGTAGCTTCGAGGTTGATGAAGTGTGATTCTCGAGTCCATTTGTTCGGCCTCCCTTCTCTACCTGGGCAAGAGAACAGAGAGTACCCTAGAGCCAACACATGTGTTCTCTCTCCACATTGTCTGTTTGCAAACTTCGAAGGGAAACCAGGACTTCCTGTTGTTAAGTTTTAGGAATTGTGGTGTAAATGGTTCCTCAGATGCCAACTGTATAGGTCAATAAATCACACGAAGCTTCTCTGGGATGCCATCTGTGGACTGTTTCTGAACCAAGTCATTGCTGCATGGAGCCCGGTCCTCCAAGACAAGGGTTAAGGTGTTACCACATCCAGCTACTTACCTCTGACCTGGAGGGATTAGGTCATTGAGTCAGCTCATCCGCTCTGGCTGTGATGCATGAGGGTTTTCTCCAGGCATTCCTCTCTATAAATCTGTCTCTGACATTGTCCCTCTCCAATCTTCCAGCGTGTTCCTCGTGTGCAGTTAACAAGACTTCTCTGAGCACACAGAAGCTGCCTGGTGTACTGTGGGCATCCAACAATGAATACCACAGCCAAGGAATGGCAGACAGGGAGCAGCCTGGAGATGGTGAAAATGTGGAAATAGGGGCTGTGAGGATGGCTCAATGGTTAGGACAGTGTACCCTCTCGCAGAAGAACCGTGTATTGTTTCCAGCATCGAAGTCAGTGGCTCATAACAGCCAATAACACCACACCATGGGCTCTAATACCTCTGGCCTCTATGGCACCCCTCTCACATGCACATACACACAAAACACACAAATGCACACACACACACACAGAGAGAGAGAGAGAGAGAGAGAGAGAGAGAGAGAGAGAGAGAGAAATAAATCTTAAAAACAAACAAACATGAAAAGCATTCTAATAAGGGGAAACATGAGGTGCAAAGAAGACACAGGGGATGATGTGGAGAACCATCTAGAGGAAAATCTCCAGGGAGGAACTTCAGTCACCATGCAGAGTTGCTCTTCTAACACTCTGACTCATATGCTTTTGTCGGCCAAGTTGTGAGGATTGAAGCTGGAACCTCTAACTTATGTCAAGGCTGTAAAGGAATAAAGTGGAAAGATGGTCACTGGGCCTCTTTATTTGTTCTTCTGTCTGAGTTTGCATCCCTGTCACTGAGATTAAACACTGTGACCAAAAGCAACTTGGGAAGGAGAAGATTTATTTTGTCTTACAGCTTACAGTAAGTCCATCATGAATGGAAGTCAGGGCAGGAAGAACCTGTGTCAGGAACTGAGCCAGGCCACTGAGGGGTGCTGCTTGCTGGCTTACTCTATCATGTCTACTTTATTATACCATGTGGGGCTACCAGCCTGGGGATGGCACCACCCACAGGCCCTCCCACAATAACCACCAGTGAAGAAAGTGCCCCTCACCAAAGGACTTGCTTACAGGTCAACCTTATGGAGTCAAACCCTCAAGGTTCCCAGATGACTCCAGTTTGTGCCAAGTTGACAAAATTTTGCTAGCACATCTTCCCAATTTGGCCACAGTGAAAAAAATGTCCTTTCTCCCTTCAGTAGCCCATTAGGCAAAGTTGGCTGAACTTAGCTTGATAGGACTTCCAGGAAGTTAAGTGAAACAGGGGACCTTCCTTCATCCCGATCCTGCTATCCAGGAGTTGAATATTTCTATGTATGAAACATGGGGTCCATGGGAAAGTTTTATGTTACTTATTCTCATATCAATGTCTCTTTCCAGGACTGTACTGTCTCTTGTATTCCCTACAAGAGAATCCCCTCTTGTATTCTTGTATACACCATAGGCACTGAGTGACCTAAACTTACCAAGCTAAGGGAATTGCAATTGTAGAAATGGAGGAAATGATTTCTGATAGCTCAGCTTTCTGATTGTTCTGACAGGAACTCACCAATTCTTCCTTGTAGGTCACCTACCACAGTGTGTCTGAGGACTGCTGTGGACTCAGTTTGAGTTGCTTTTATTATCCAGGAATACACAGAGGTGACTAACACCTTTATGTTTTCCCCAGAGTAAGAGAAGTCACTATTCTACAGAGGCTCAAACAAAGGTGCGAATCAAGCTTGTTTGAACCTGTACAGGGAACAAGGATGCTAAAGGAAGCTTTGCAGATGTTTGGATCACCATGGAGATGGCCAGATTTTGAGAAAGTTTCCTTTTTAGGAGCAAGGAAATATTGACTGCATTCTTCTCCAGGGACACTTTAGAATGCAAGGACCCATATGTGCCCTTCTTGCTTCTGCTGAGCTCTCCCACAGAAAACTGATGCATTCAAGGAAGTTCAGCTGCTCACACTGAGTAGCCCCTGGTCATGGGAGACACAGCCATATCAAGAGCCACTTGCCCTGTTTATCTTCCTATCTCAGGGCCTAGGATAGTACCTTAGATGAAATGAAAAGCTGAACACATCTTTAGGGTAAAGAAGTGTGAAGAATGAAAATAGAAAAAATTTCACAGTGAAGGTCCTAGTTCCTAAGTGACCCTTTCTTAGCATGGAGAGACAAAAGCACATAGCCCATGGCTTCCCATGTTTGTGGGTTAACAACCAGCCTGGGATCTTGTTAAAGTTCAGCTTCTGATTGCATAGGTCTGATGTGCAGCGAGAAATTCTGCATTTCTAATGAACTTTCAAGTGATGCTCCTAGGACTGGTCTTTAGAAGGCCAGTAGACAGCTGCTTCTCAAGTGGTTGAGTGGCTGGTGCTTAGAAATCGGCTTGGGCAGAAATCCTGGAGCTTTGTTGACCTATGGAGTTCAGAGTGTTTAATGGCTAGAAATATAGTATTCTGGATCTTGTTCTGATGGTTTCCTGAACCTTGAGACTCCTTTTCCTAGAGAGCCAATACTAACTATGCTGGGAAATTCATCCATTGGTTTCAACTTGGTGGTATTTAAAATCACCTAGTAGATAATGGAATGTCTGCAAGAGTATTTCTAGACTAGAGTATTTCAGCCTGACATTGGCTGTCACCATTCTATGGATTGAGATTCTGAACTGAAGAAAAGAAGAAAGTGAGCTGACACTAGTGTTCAACTTTCTGTTTCCTGGCTGTGGATGCCATTTGACCAGCTGCTTCATTCCTGCTGCCGTGCCTTCCCAGCCATGGACTTCCCAGCCAAACTGTGAGCCAAAACAAAGTGTTGTATTTGTCAGGCTTTTTGTTGTAGCATCTCTTGTTGAAACAGAAGGTTTGGCCAAGTCCTTACTAGGTCTTTTCTTGTTTGAAGAATCAATGTGTTTCCTTGGGTAATGTCTTAATAGAATCTCTGTTCCTCCAGGACTAGAAGGGACTGCTCTCAGCTGGCTGTGTCCATCAACTAGATTACTAAAAGTCACCTAGGGACATTCATCCTGGTCCTGGTTCCAGGACCAGATAAACCAGGTTCAGTGCAGGAACATCCTGACTTAGCCCTCTGAATAAGCAAATGGGTCAGCGCCATGATGCCCATTTTATATATGTGAACACTGAAGAGACTTTATATTCTTAGGCATGTGATAGCATCTGTGCAGGATCCAATCCACAGCAAGAGATAGAGCTGAGGTGGAAACTGAGGCGTGTGCTTATCCAGGGATCCATGCTTTCACCACCACACTGGGCTGGGAACACAGATAACCTAATATCATACAATCCACAGGAGACTGGCATCTTCAACTGTTTTTTGTTTGTTCACTTTTTTGAGACAAGGGCTCATTTAGTTCAGGTTGTCCTTAAACTCATGTAGCTGAAGATGACTTGGAATATCTTTAAAATGTATGTATGTATGTATGTATGTATGTATGCATACATGTATGTATGTATTTGTTCATTTATGTGTACACATGTATGACAAGTGTGCTAGAGTGCACTTATGGAGGTTAGAGGACAAACTTGTAGGAATCAGTTCTTTCCTACCTTGTGGATCCAAGGGATTGACCTCAGGTTGTCAAACTTGACAGGAAATATCTTTACCTGCTAAGCCTATCTTGTTGGTCCCAACTTTAAACTTCTGATTTTACTGCCTCCTTCGCCTGAGTTCTGGAATTACAGATGTACATCACATCTAGTTTAATGAGGTGCCAAGGATGGAAGCTAGGGCTTTGTACTTGTTAGGCAAGTTTTCTATCAACTGAGCTGCATCCCAGACTCTGCATTTTCAATACTATATATTAATCAGTTAGTGTCTTAGTCAGTGTTCTATTGCTGTAAAGAGACACCATGACCAAGGCAACTCTAATAAAGAAAAGCATTTAATTGGGGACTTGCTTACAGTTTCAGAGGGTTAGTCCATTATCATTTTAGTGGGAAGCAGACAGGCATGGTGCTAGAGCAGTAGCTGAGAGCTTTGCATCCTAATTCACAGGCACCAGGCAGTGCATGTGTGTGTGTGTGTGTGTGTGTGAGGGGGGGAGAGGAGGGAGACAGGATTTCAAAGGCCACCCCCAGAGATACTTTAACAAGGACATACCAACTGGGGACTAAGCATGCAAATATAAAAGCCCACTGGGGGTCCATTCTCATTCAAACTACCATAGTTAACAAGTGTTTATTTTATATTGATGAATGGGGAAAATGCTAAAGTGCTATGTTATGTGTGTATCTCTCTGTCTCTGTCTGTCTCTGTCTCTGTCTCTCTGTCTCTGTCTCTGTCTCTGTCTCTCTCTCTCTCTCTCTCTCTCTCTCTCTCTGTGTGTGTGTGTGTGTGTGTAAGAGAGAGATTTCTCTTTCTCTCATTCTTACATTCTAGGAATCTCACAGAAACACCCATGAAAGATGAAGCTGTGAAACAGCCAGTGAGAAAGCAGCATCAGAATAACACAGGAGAAGGTTGTGAGCAACCTGGACATACTCAGTGCATGGAACACCATGAAAGCACTAGTCTTAAAGGCACATCAGATCACATATTGAGGGCAGGATGAGTCTGCCACGACTCTGACATCATACTTAGAATTTGTCCCAAATTAGATCTTTTTCATTAGTTCCTTCCATTTGCAGGCCAAATATTTGGCTAAGATGGTAAGTGAGGATGGCAGTGGACACATTCCTGGATTTCTAGAAGGCATGTACTTAGCCATGCTATGTCCATGAGGACAATAGCATGCTTGTCTGGAAATGTATGATGTGGCATTGAGACCACAGAACCTGGAGCCTGAAATCTGCACCTTACAGCAGAGGTCTGTAGTCATGCTGTCTAACACCTGTAACTTAATATTTATTCATCATGTGCATGGTATGTATCATGCATGTGTTCGTGTGTCTGGGCATGTATGTGTGTATGAGTGCTAGCTGTCAGCCTTAGGTATCTTTCTCAGTCACTTCTATTTGTCCTTTGAGATAAGATTTCTCATAGAACCTAGAACTCATTAATCTTGCAACACTGACTGGCCACTGAGCTCCAGGGATTCTGCATCTCCACCTTCTCACTGGGTTTACAGGTATGTACCATTGTCTCTGGCTTTTTCTGTGGGTTCTTGGGTTTGAACTCAGCTCCTCATACTTGCATGGTAAGCATCTTACCAACTAAGCCATCTCCCCAGCCCCACTAACTTCTTCTTGCTTCTTGTCTTACTTAGGTTTTCCATTGTTGTGAAGAGACACCATGACCATGACAACTCTTATAAAAGGAAATATTTAATTTGGGGCTGGCTTACAGTTTCAGAAGTTTAGTCCATTATCATCGTGGTGGGAAGCATAGCAGTATCCAGGCAGACATGGTGCTGGAGAGGGAGCTTAGAGGTCTAGATCTTGATCCACAGGCAGCAGAAGGGGACTGTGTGCCACATTGGGCACAGCCTGAGCACAGGAGACCTCCAAGCCCCCACCCCTAAACAATGACACACTTCCTCCAACGAGGCCACACTTCCTAGTAGTGTCACTCCCTATGGACCAAGCATTTAAATACATGCATCTATCAGGGCATGGCTATTCAAACCAGCACCTCCTCCCTCCCCCAAGTCCAGAATGTGTAGATCGTCACCTATCACATATGGTGTCTTAAGGATTTTGATGATGGAATGACCCATAAGTTCAAACAAGGGTCCTGACCTGTTTGTGCCTTTCTTTCCTTTCTAAGGCTCTGATTAACTTTCAGGATCTATGTTTAAGAAGCAAGCAAGCAAGCAAGCAAACAAACAAACAAATCAGAATAAATTTGAGCAGCTTCAGTACCTGATGTCTTAGGGTTTTACTGCTATAAACAGACACCATGATCAAGGCAAGTCTTATAAAGGACAACATTTAATTGGGGCTGGCTTACAGGTTTAGAGGTTCAGTCCATTATATTCAAGGTGGGAGCATGGTAGCATCTAGACAAGCATGGTACAGACAGAGCTGAGAGTTCTATATCTTCATCTGAAGGCTACTAGAAGACTGACTTCCAGGCAGCTAGGATAGGGATCTTAAAGCCCACACCCATAGTGACACACCTACTCCAACAAGGCCACACCTACTCCAGTAGGACCATATCCTCTAATAGTCCCAATCCTTGGGCCAAGCATATAGAAACCATCACACCTGAAAATCAGGAATTGGTCTTAAGATGGATCAATTTATGGCAGGCATACATTTTTTGGATGAGTCAGTAAAAAAATCATTTCAACAGGTCTGGGGAGATGAGGACGCATATCTGTTCCCCTGGACTCATGTGAACAGCTGCGTGTGATAATATTTGTCCTGGGGAAGCAGAGACAGGAAGATCCCTAGAATTGTCTGGTTATCTAGTCTTGCTGACTTGGTGAGCTCCAGGTTCAATGAGAGATCCTGCCTTAAAAAATAAGAGAAGAGCCGTAGAGGATACGGCTGTGATGGCCTAGCTCTAGATTTCTTAGGACCTCTCCAGAATACTCTGTTCTGTGGCCAAGCCTCTGCTCTTTCTGAATTGTCTCATCTTCTGTGAACCAGTGTCTTCAAAGACTCGTCAAAAACTCTCCAATGGCACAGGGACTCCATAGTGTTCCCCAACAACCCTGCTTGACCTGGGGCCAAAGATGGCTGTTTCTGATTGAATCCTGACAGACATAAAAAAGAAAGACTCAAAGAGGAAGGGCCATCTCAACCTGGTCTGTCTCTTTGTATTAAGAGGCATTCTTTCTAAACATCTGCACTTAGACCACATCAGCGGGAAGGGCTGGATATGAAGCATCTAAGAAGCTACTCGGAAGGAAGTAGCTTGTGTGACTCTCGTGTGTCTGAGAGGGAGAAGGGATCTAAATCAAGCTCTCTCTTAATCTCCATTCATCCAAGCTAATCTCCAAATGGACAAAGCAATCAATTGAAGTAATAAATATGGCTTATTCAAAGGGCTGAATAAATGACTGGAACAATTCCCCCAACTGGTTTCCATTGAATAATTGAAATTATGCAAGGGCATGGAAATTTTTCAACAAATAAAATATGTCTGAAAATCTATTAAAGACATGTCTGCAAAAATCATTCGGAAAAGCCCAACTCAGCAATAAAAAATAAATTACATTTCTGTTCTTACTGTTACTCCCTTTGGGGAGGAACATATTACTATCCACCTCACAGACAAATGAGACTGGCACATTGAAGAATAAATGACTGTGTTCTAACCATGAGATTTAGCCCATTACATAATGACTCTACACTGAGAACGAAATAGGAAATAATTCTGTAACTTTTCTCAGATAATGGACTTGCTGTTTTGCCTCATCCGTGGGGCTTTGGAATTGGAATTTTCCACCTGTGACTTTGAATGACAGACAGCTTTACTCAGAGATGGAGCTGATTTGGACCAATTAAACCAGACCTGTGGGGGAGTCAGGTAGCTTACCGGGATCCCTTATTTCTGCTTCATTTAGCTTGAGCCACAAATGGAGCTCAGATGAGAAAAGGACCAAGAGCTATGCTAGGAAGTTGACCAAGAGAAGGGGCTGCAGAGATGGTACAACGGTTCGGAGCATGTACTTTGTATACAAAGGACCTGTGTTCAATTCCCTGCATCCAGGTTGAGCAGCTCACAACTGCCTATAACTCCAGTTCCATGAGGTCTGCCACCATCTTCTGACCTTCACTGGCACCTGCTCATATTGTGAAACAAAGAAAACAACAACAACAGCAACAGCAACAACAACAACATCAACAAACAACAACAACTTAAGGACCAAAATAATGTAATAGGAATGCTCTGAGTTGCTGTATTTCTTCTCTCTCTCTCTCTGTCTCTCTCTCTCTGTCTCTCTCTGTCTCTCTGCCTCTCTTTGTCTCTCTGCCTCTCTCTGTCTCTCTGCCTCTCTCTGTCTCTCTCTCTGTCTCGTCTCTCTCTCTCTCTCTCTCTCTCTCTCTCTCTCTCTCTCTCTCTCTTTCTCGGCTTCCTGAGTTCTTGTCCTACTGGTCTCTGAGTTTCCTATTTCATTTCTTGGAGCACAGCAACATTGCTTAATCTCGTAATCTTTTCAATGTTTTTTTTTTCCCCTTAGTTCACTGTTTTGTTTTGTTTTGTTTTTCATATCATTTAGGTAAAGATTTGTAAAGTAGCATTGCAAGAGTTAGGCAGCTGAGCATGGAGGGTTGACAGGACATTGGCTAATTCACAGCTTTTGAGAAATCCTGTTATCTAAGGAGGTGGGGCTGTTGTTGACTGGAGAGAACTTGTGATTGGGGTTACTCTGACTCTCTGTGATGGTTAACCTTGTCAGTGTTGATTGGCTCTGGAATGAACTGAAAGGTACACTCTAGGCAAGTCTGTGATGGCATTTCCAGGGAGGATTAACTGACGGGAGAAGACTCCCCCTTACCCCAAGTGGCTAGCACCTTCAGAGTGATCCAAGAGAAAAATCAGCTTTGTTCTCTTTCCTGCCTTCCCTCTTGTTAGTGACATCCTATGGTTTTGCAGCTGCTCAGCTGCCACACTTTGCTGGCCATAGAACCCACCGTCTTCAGCATCCCTGTGTAGACTGAAGACCAGAGGCTTCCAGGAATCACATAGGTCTTCAGTACCAGGTAGGGATGGCTAAAACATTTAGTCTTATTGATCAAGCTTCTGTCAGACTCTTAGCCTCTCCTGTGTGCACATAGACACCGTTGGACTACCCAGCCTGTATTGTGTAAGTCAGTCCACTAAACCTCTACTGTAATGTGAAATGTATTCATTCTGTATTTCTGTTCCTCTAGAGAACCCTGACCCAATAAAGCCCCCTTTTCTGAAATCCAGGAGCCCCTTTTGACACTAGCTTTCTGAAATTTCATAGTCAAACACTTATTCCTCCATTCAATATCCCTTATCACAGAATCAATAGTGAGCTCTCTAATAAGAAAACAGGAAGGAGGAACATTTTGAGATTGAGAAATAGATATTTTATAATCAGACAATCATGGAGAACTCCAGCTGGGTAAAGGAGTGTGTACCTGTATATATATATCCCAGCTTGGAAGTGGAGATAGGAAGAGCAGGAGTTCAAAGCCATCTTAAGCTATACAGCAAGGTCACTTGGCTAACATGAGATCTTTTCTCAAAAACAAAACAAAACAGCAACAACAACAAAAATTCCAAACCAAACCAACCCCCCCCAAAAAAAAAATTAGAAAAGAAAGTGATAACGAACCATAGTAATTATACCACTTATATGAACTATGTAAAATTAGAAAATATCATTTTAGTTTGAGTTGCAAATGGAAGTGACAATAGGTTGCCAAAATCTTTTTGTACTTTTTACTGTTTCAGAACATGTGAGCACATATGGTCTCTGTCTCTGTCTCTCTCTCTCTTACACACACACACACACACACACACACACACTCACACACAAATGCACCCATCTTTAAGATTACTTCTTAAAGATTACTTTGCTTGTTATTGATTTGTAAGCCTATTATTCATTTAGCCATTTAAACTGATACTTGTGCACTACTTTGGTGACTTGGGGGAGATTGGGGGTAGGGCCATAATTTTCCATAATTTCTGGGCTCTTTGTGTGTCCTCTGAAACATGTGCTGGGTCACTTGGAAATGCTCTTTAAGGTCTTTGCCAGCTTAGATGTTCAGGAACTTGGTCACTAGATCACAATGGATTCTGTAATTTTATAGTTTGGCATTACTTATAAGGATGACACTATTATTAAACATGTACTCCCCAAGATTCAACCACAGGCAACTAGGACACGGAGTGAACGTGGAGTTGACGGGGCCTCATGGGCAGGCCTTTTGTCATTCAGAATATGGACTTTTTTTTTGAGATTTATTTTTAGGATTGGAGAGACAGGTTAATGGTTGAGAGTACTGACTGCTTTTCCAGAGGACACAAGTTTGATTCTCAGCACCTGTATGGCAGTTAGAAAACATCTATAACTCCAGTTTCAGAGGCTCTGACTCCCTCTTTTGGAGCTTCTGGGCACTGAATATACATAGTACATTATAAATGAGGCAAAACACCCATACACAAAAAATAACATAGATAACTATTCAAATAGATTTCTTTTTAGTTTTATTCATGTGTATGTTCCTGTGTGAGGATGTATGCATGTGACCTCAGTGCTCACAGAGTCCTGAAAGGGGTATGTTTGTCAGATCCCCTGGAGCTGGATTTACAGATGCTTGGGAGTTGCTAGTGTGTGTGCTCAGCTCCTCTGGAAGAGCAGTGAGTGCTCGTAACCACTGAGTCATCATTCTTAAAGGCACAGAAAGCATTGGGAGACACTGGTGTCCCTCTGACTCCTGAATTGTTATGTGGCCACTTGTTCCCACAGGAACATTCTCCGTGGCTACTGAAAGTAATGCGATCCAGCCATGAGGACCTTCACAGGAACTCAGGTGATGCCTGCAGCACATCCTCGAACTTCCAAAGCCATGAGATAATGAACCACATTTTATATATAAAGTCTTTAAATATGGTCAGCCTGCATTTTGTTATGGTCACAGAAAGCTGATGTTCATAGCATTTAGAAAAAAATCATTTTATCTTTATAGTTATTACTATCATCATCATCATTATTATTACTATCATTATTACTATCATTATTATTATTATTATTATTATTATTATTGTGTGCCTGTGTGTGTGTGTGTGTGTGTGTGTGAGAGAGAGAGAGAGAGAGAGAGAGAGAGAGGCTTGTATGTGCCATAAGCCTATATAAGGAGAAAGGTTTTGGATTTGGAGTTCAAGCGGGACACAGACTGGTTGTTCGTTTTAGGAGATTTATTGAAAGTCAATAAGGTCATAGATAGACAGATGGACAGACAAGCGTGTGATGGGGGCCCTGAGAGGAGTTCAGGCCCAGATGGTAAGGTAGAGGTCCTTTTTTAAAGGTTTTAGAGAACGGGTGAGGTTCTATGTTACTTGCTAAGTAGCCCACAGTCCCTCTTGCTGTCTGGCTGCTTCTGGACCAGCTATGAAGGTGGAGGGTGAGAGACTAGACATCAAGTTATTGTGGTTCTGTAAAACAAATTACTGTAGTTTTTAAATTATCATGGTTCAACACGAATGGAGGAGGTTTACAAAACGACATGGCAACCTGGCTAACATGGAGGTCAGAGGACAACCTGTGGGACCAGGTCTCCCTCTCCACCATTGAGGCTGAACTCAGGTCTTCAGGCGTGGTAGCAAGCACCTTGACCTGCTGGAGCATCTTCTCATGCCTGGATAAAGAATTTTAAGGCTCATGAAAACAGAGATCTGTTGAATGCTCACTGTTAACAGACTCTTTTGAGTTGTCTCATATGGATTGGAACTTTCAAAAACTGGTTTTTGTCAGACGTGAGGGAAAGTGACAGCAGCTGAGCTGGTGTTCCCCAAGTTAACCTATCCAGGGTCTTATTCCTAAGCAGCAGGAGGGAAATTCTGCTATCCATCTGTGTATGCATCACAAAGGTAAAGCCCTGTATAAGACAGGCAGACAAGATTGTGCTTTCCACCCTCAGAGAGTGGGCAGGTGACACATTTTTTTGGTCTGTGGAATGTGGGTGAAGGGTGGGGTACAGCTGGATTCCTGTGGAGGGTTTGAGCTAGGTGTGTGGCTCCATGCTCCCTCTTCACCACCTACTGTGATTGTAACTGACTTCCTGGAAGGAAGAAGGACACTTGTGCCCTGACCTCTGGCTCTCAGAATATTGAAACAGTGGACACCAAGAAATTAGAATTTCTCCTGGAACCCCTTGCTAGAAAAAGAAAAGACTGGTACCAGCTAGAGTGGGAGCTTGTCTCCAGGGGAGATTTTATACAGTTCTGACAGCTTGTCAGAACACCTTGGAGAGAGACATAGAGAGACAGTGATGGATCAGTGACAGGTGGGGCCATGCCAGGACTGCTTAGCTACACACACCTCTTGGACTCTATCTAAAACTAAATCTCATGTCAGGACCTTGAAAACAAACTTAGGAAGATTGCTCAGGTCTAGTAACTTTGAATAAGTCTTTCTTTCCTTTTCACGATCACTTAGCTATTTAATTGGCCTATTGAAATCAAAAAACTAATCCTAGTTAGTTAAAACTGCCAGGGCCCCCGTCTCTGGCCAGAACAACTCAAGTAACAGTAATTCTGTACTGAAGACACCTTTCTGGAGAGTGCCAGTATCTGAGGACAACCTTGCATAAATGAGATATAAACTATCGTGATTTCAAGCTTCTGAGATGTGGGGAATCATTAATTATTGAGTTATCGTGCATTTTCTCAACCTATGCTGGTAGACCAAGCCAAGAGTCAGGCCACAAAGGTTGCCCATGTGATTGTGATCTGGAGAAATATTGATTTACTGGTTAAAAAATTCAAAGCCTCCACCGTCCAGATATCTGGATGAACTATTCTGAGTTTTCTTTTCCTGTTCCCTTTGAGCTTGAGAGTTGCTGAAGCATCCAAAAGTGGACAGGAGGGATCAGAAGGAGGGAAAGATTTTGTCTGAATTCACAGATCGAACTGCCAAGCTCTGGCCAACTGAGGGTTGCAAGTTTGTGAGCCTGGTCTTCCAAGCACACACCTTTTCCAATATTGGTCCACAGCCTTTCCCTGCTTCACTTGTTTTAGTTCTGGTGGACAGCATGCAATAATTGGATTTCTGTCCTTCAACTAAATAACTTGGGATTTGTGGGGGCACCCTTGTTACGTTTTGTTCATCTGCTCAGGAAACTTTTCCTGCTGCTCTGCACTCAGATTGATTTCCTGGGTGATTCTTCAGAGCTAACTCTTGCTTGCATCTTACCTTCCACAAAAGGAAGACGTGTTATAAGCCAAACCTCAATTCTAAGGTGAAAATTTAGGGTACTCTTTCCTGAAAGTTGAATTTGAACTACTTTTCTCACTGTGCAAGATGTGTCTTTTTCCCCCTAGCACAAGTAGTTAGCCTGTTCCCATGTTCCCTGTGTTCTCCAATCCCACTTTGTGCTGATCAGCCAATTGTTTCAGATTATGAAGCCAATCTCCCACCAATGGGATGAGATATAGTCACTACCTATGTCAGAGATCAAAGACAGAGACCAGTTTTGGTCATATGTACTTGCTAGCCTAGTTTGGGTTCTGACACACAAACCCTTCAGGTAAAACAAACTTGGCAGTAACTTTCACTGGTTTGTGTAATTCTTTTCCAGTAATTTGGGACTTCCTGTTGAATTTTCAACCCATCTGGAAGAGTGCTTGGATCCCCTCCCATTGGAAGGATGTGTCTCATACCATTTTGCCATGGCTTGCAGGATATCTGGTGCACTATACTCTTTTTTTTTTTTTAAAAAAAATCTGAAGGGATCTCAGGATGGAATGTGTCTGGGCCCAAGAAAACACCTTGATCATCAAGTAACCTCTACACTATGTAGGAAATGCAAAGAATGGCAAAGCACTCTTTGGTGGTTTTACCATGCCGATGGTTGGGTAAGACAGAGTGAGTGAGACTTACCACTGACTAGAGGCAAACATAGATCCTGATCCATAGCTTAGTATCTGTCCCTGGTGACTTCTGATAAGCCTATGGCACAAACCATCTAACATAGGTCCCTGTCTAAGGAGAGAATCAGTTGGAGACAGACAAAGCATTCAAAATTAGAAACCTCGTGTGTGTGTGTGTGTGTGTGTGTGTGTATGTATGTGTTGAAGCTCTGACAGAGTAGCTCTCATGAAGCTAGGATAGAAAACAGTGTAGGCAAAAAGACCTCCAAGGAAGCTGATGTCCCCAGACAAGTGCAAACCAAATCCTCTGGCAGTCCCAGAGGTTCACCCATAAATTTTAATATATCCCTCCCTGGCCCAAATAAGGAGAGATTGAGCAACCTCAAAGACACTGTCAAAAGGCTACTATTGTTTAAATCAGGATTAACTATTTTTAATAAGTTGGTGTCTAAGGGTCTTAAATTCCAGCCAACAAAGAGGGTCACGGATCTGTCTGATCTCAGCTCATACCATGCCTGGGTGGCACCAAGGCCACTTTCTTCTTCACCATGTGCCACCTATAGATGTTGAGCGCACCTCCTGTAACCTTCCACGTCTTTTGTGGCATCCCTTTCTCAGCAACTTCTTATATGCTAGGAGTAAGAGGAGGTCACTCACAATCCACATGACATTGTTTGGTGTTCATAGTTTACAATTTGTGACCCAAATTGCTAAGTGTCTAGACCAGCTGCTGCCAGCTGCCAGCTACAAACTTAAGCCCACCTGGAAAGGACTCTACCAAATTCTGCTCACTGCCAAGATGATTGTGTTTACTGCTGAGCAGGACTGGACACACTACACTTCTGTCACGAGGGTGCCCTCTCATGAGGACTCTCTATGGAGGCTGGCCAAACTTCTCCACGAACACAGAAAGTAGCTGACCTAACTCTAAAGTTGATATTAAAGAGACAGATGACTGCCCCGTGAGGCCCATTGAACTTTCCTCCCAGTGTAGTCTCCATCCTGTTGTTATGGACATTAGTGTTTTATTCAGTGTTATAGTTGTAATTGTTATGTCTCTGTTCACTCATTGTCAGATTGAACTAATCCCACTCCAAATGCACAAAATGTAAAAGAATCTAGTTTGCTTTAACCTGGTTCTGTTGGGATTCTTACTCCTTACCCAGATCACTGGGGCTATTTTTTTGTTCAAAGTATGAATGTGACTAAAACTAATTTACCTTAACTGTCAATTTTGATGTCTTGTTCTCCAATGTGGGACCCAAGACCTATAATATCAAAGATAACTCAGTATTATAACATCTGTGTGCCCTCGTATCATATGGCCATAGGACGTATACTAAGCAAACATGGACCACATCTCTCTTGGTCAAGACAGGCATATGCTTCTTCAGTAGAATTACGAGTGCTGTACCAAAGCCGAGATTATATATTTTTGACCACCCAGCCTGGGAGATGGACATCCAAGTCCTCAGGAGAATGGCGACTTAAAAATAACAACAGTTATTGAAGAGGCCATGATTTTGAAAGATATCAAGGCTTGGAGGGAGGAAAGGAAAAGGAGAAACTATGTAACTATACTATAATCTCAAAAATAAGAGAAATAATAAAAAAGTTCTGACTTATTCAAGGTATTCTCCCAACTATCAGTCACCCAATTACAGTCCTTTTATCGTAATAATTGATGACCCTGATTAAAAAAATTAGAAAAATTTAAGATTTGACATAGACTTTCTCTATGGAAACTATATATAGAGGTCTCTGCTTGAGTGAGAGGGCTTAAATAGACTGTGCACCCATTAAGCAGAATGGATTGCTGTGCTGGTTGGACAGGCTGACCATGAGTTTCAATAGTTCCTTTTCTGTTGGGATGGTCTTCTGCATGATCTTCTTCTTCCAAGACTGAAGGCAATGAATCCTGATGGATCCTGTCACTACTGTTTCACCCGCTTCAAAGACAGGAGGTATCAGGTGCCTCCAGGGCCTACACAATTTCTATGACCTAAAAGTAATTTCCCCCCATGACTTTCTATGTGGGAGGAGCAACTAACAACAGCGAGAAACATAATGGGGTGCAGTGAAGATGATCTTTTAAAAAGATGACCAAGCAGTCAGCCCTGGTAGGCCCACAAGGAAATGTCAGGTGGTATTGTGAACTTCTATTTGAGTTGTTACCTGACTATTGGAGTGGAACTGGTTCTTCAGTTCATCTAGTTATTTCCACTGTGGCATCTGGCCACTCCAGCCCACCTCAAGGACTTTCCTATAAGAGTAGAAAGCTTTTAATCCTCATAGGAGAGTTCCCTAGGTGAGTCTCAAGTGAATTTAAGACCCCAAAACAAATTTTAGCTAGTTTGGAATATGTTATATTTTGATGGTCCATTGTTAATGAAAAACATAGAGTGGATTGATTATATGTATTCTAAACAGCAGAGATTTGTTAATTGTATCTGAGATGCAGTAAAAGGGATACAGGAGCAACTAGACTCCAGTAGCTAGATGGCTTGGGAAGGAAGATTCCTGTTGAACATGACATTAGATGGGGGTCTGTGTAATGTCAGGAAGACAAGGTTGCACCTTCATTTCCAATAACACTGCTCCATATGGGATCATTACTAGAGTCCTTCAAGGCCTTAATGTGCTTGCCAAGGAATTGGCGAAAAGCTCAGAAATAGATGACTCTTCTTCCTAACCTCATGGAACAATGTGTGGTAAATGGAAGGGAATAATGACTTCAGGCTTAACATCATTAATTATGATAATTGGAATATTGATCTTAATAGAATCCTACATATCCCTCGTGCCAGGCTCTATTCGAAAGAGTTATTGAGACGGCCATTGCCAAGCAAACCCACCAGCCTTCACATGGCTTTTACTTTCTAGACATTCAGAGACAGGAAGCTCCGTGTCTGCTAATGGAATCTGAGAAAAAAGTAAAATAAAAAATAAAAAGGAGAGATTGTGAGAAACTATTTTTTCCAAATAAATTAGATAGCCCCACAAGAACCCACATTCTCTGAAACTTACCTGAAACCCACCTTTCCTCTGCCTACAGATTAGCTCATTGTATGACTGTGAAGTCCAGATCCCATCTATGGGATGTGATGCAGTTGCCACCTACTTCAAGCATAAAAGGCAGAGACCTTCTCGGCCATGTGTAGTCACTAGACTAAGGAAATTGGCTTGCTGATCTCTTTTGCTTTCTTTGTGTATTCCTCTGGACAATGTAGAGATAATTATTTTCTAATCCTATGACAGTCATTATGAGACTCCAGAAGAGATGCAGTGAAGTTAGAAAGCAGTTGAAACAACTTAACTCATTTGACTTGCTTAATTTTATTCCTAGTGTCAAGGGAGATCACTTCTTCTCTTCCTCTCCCCCACCTCCTTCTGTCTTTTCTTTTTTGATGCAGGGTTTCATGTCCTTGGCTGACTTCAAAATATCTACAGAGCAGAGAATGACTGACCTTGAATTTATGATCCTGCTGTCCCTACCTCCCAAGGGCAGGGATGATAGACAAAGGCACCATGACACCTGGTTTATGCAATGTCGGGGAAGCAAACCTGGGACTTTGTGGATGATGAGTGTGATGGATAATATAGGCCGACAATTAGATAGGCTCTGTTATCACCTAAGAGACTAGCCTCTAGGAATGGTGGGCTGGTTATCTAAAGTAGGATACTTGAGGTGGGATGGGCTCACTGTAACTGTGGGTGACGACATCATTACACGGGATGGGATCCTAGATTGGAGAAAGGTACCTGGCTGACTGTGGTCCTGTCTTCAGTGGCCAGGAGCTTCATGTTCCTGCTACTATACCTTTGTTGCCACCTTGAACTTCTCTTCTTCTGCCAAAAGAAATCCTCGGCCCTTCTGCTACTTTGTTCAATTATTTTGTCATAGCAACCAGAAGAGTAACTGATACCTAGCCAAGCACCCTACCAACTCAACCACATCACCAGCCCTACCTTCCTTCCTTTAATGTATTTTTTCTATCTGTAATTATTCGTTTTGTTTCTGTCACTGTGATAAAGGATCCTGAGTAAAAACATCTTAAGGGATGACAGGTTTATTGGACTTACAATTTGAGGTTACAGCCCATTACTGAAAGGAAATTGAAGCAGGGACGCAAAGCAGGTAATCACATCCCCAGGCCTTAGCAAAGAGGAATAAATGTGCCTGTGGTGCCTACTTACTTGCTCTCGGATGGCTTTCCCTACTCTTGTGTGATCCAGAGCCCAGCCCATGAAATGTTGCCACCTGCAATGCACTGGGTCTTCCTACATCAAAGAATAATCAAAATGATCCTCCACAGATTTGCCTACAGGTTAACCTGATCCAGACAACTCCTCAATCAAGGTTCTTTTTCTGGGTGATTCTAGGATGTGATGAGTTGACAGTTAAAGCTAACTACCACAGTAACATGCTCATGAGGTTCAAAATTACAAAGATATAAGTGGATATGTGGTGAGAAAACCATTCTTACTTTTATCCCAACCCAGCTTTGTCCCTTTCCAATAGGATGATTCACATATCTTTAAAGATATGGGCCATGCATAAATACATCTATGCAGAAGGAAATACTGATTTCTGTTACATATCCTGTCCTTTCTTTTTCTTACACAACTGTAATAAGTTGTATAATCTTTTTTTATTGGATATTTTATTTACATTTCAGATGTTATCCCCTTAACCCATTTCCCCCCCAACCCACGAACCCCCTATCTCATCCCCCTTCCTCCTGCTTCTATGAGGATGTGCCCCCACCAACCCACACACTCCCACCTCCATGCCCTCGAATTCCCCCACACTAGGCATCCAGCCTTCATGGGACCAACGACCTCCTCTCCCACCTATGCCTGACAAGGTCATCCTCCCCTACATATACAACTGGAGCCATGGGTCCCTCCCTATGTGCTCCCAGGATGGTGGTTTAGATCCTGGGAGCTCTGGTTGGTTGGTATTGTTGCTCTCCCCATGGGGCCACAAACCCCTTCAGCTCCTTCAGTCTTCTCTCTAACTCCTTCATTGGAAATCCCATGATCAGTTCAATGGTTAGCTGTGAGCATCCACCTCTGAATATGTCAGCTCTGGCAGACCTCTAAGGAGACAGCTATATCAGGCTCCTGTCAGCATGCACTTCCTGACATCCACATCAGTGTCTGCCTTTGGTAGTCACCAGATGGGATGGATACCCAAGTGGGGCAGTCTCTAGACGGACCCTCCTTGAGTTTCTGTCCCACACTTTGTCTCCATATGTGCTCCTATGAAGGATGGAGGCGAAGTTGTATAATCTTTGTTGTTCTTGCTTTTCTTGCATAGTGGCCTATCCACCTTGTTGATCTGTCCACATTAGTACATGAAGAAATTTCTCCTCCCTCTAAATCTCCTTGACTGACTTAATTTAGCTTGATGCTGTGTGGACAGACATCTGTTCCTGACCTGTATTTTCACAAATCACTGTGTAATGAACAGTCTTGTTCCGAAGTCAGGTTAAATCTGCGTGAGTATGTCTGTGGAAATATTTTCTAGGAGAATTGCTGGGCTAGTCTATTAGGTTAACCGTGAGTTTCAGGGGAAAGAGTAACACTGCAGTGTGTCCTCAAAAATATAAACATTCCTTCAAACCACAGTGGTTGAGTCATTGGTTTAGTGTCCCATCAGGTGTATACTCACCAAGAATTGGTTTTGTTCCTACTGTGTGCCAGGTACTGTGCAGACATTAGAGAGAAGTCAACAAGGCCAATTATGCGCTTGTTAGCAACTCACTATGGAAGTTTTGCTTAGATGATAATGTAACACGTTTTGGTTTATATGTGATTAATATTGACAGTCAGAGGACTTCATTTGTGTGTGTACATGAGTGAGCATGCCTGTGAAGTCCAGAAGTTAACATAGGTGTCTTTCTCAGTCACTATTCACCTTTTAAAGATTTAAAATAGTTGAAATGTGTGTGAGTGTGTGTGTGTGTGTGTGTGTGTGTGTGTGTGTGGTGGGTGCATGCATACCACAGAATAAGAGTGAAGGCCAGAGACAATTTTAGGAGTAAGTTCTCCCTTCCACTTTCATATGAGCTCAGAGGCATGAGTTCAGGTCTCCAGGTTTGCATAGCAAGAGCTTTTGTCTACTGAGGCATCTTATATGTTTCTATTCTCTTTAAGTTTTGGGGCAGGGTCTTTTACTGAATCTGGCACTTGCCGATTTGGCTAGATCAGCTGGCCAAGAAGAGTCAGGGATTCCCCATTTTTGCCTCCCAAGCATTTGAATTAAAAGGAGGCATCATCACACCAGTCCTTTTCAACCAAGCTCATGTTTGCATGGCAAGTATTTTGCCAACTGAGTCATCTGAGCCATCTTCCCAGCCCTCAGATGTTATAGTAAATTGCTCACTATTATGTGGGGTGGACAATCAGATGAAGGTCATTGTACTGG
>NW_021604653.1:2834373-2886164 GCF_004785775.1 Grammomys surdaster
CCCTTCCCCCCCTCTCTTTCTGGTTTTTCCAGTACAGGGTTTCTCTGTGTAGCCTTGGCTGTCTTGGAACTTGCTCCATAGACCAGGCTGGCCTTGAACACACAGAAATCCAATGGTCTCTGCCTCCCAAGTGCTGAGATTAAAGACATACACCACTGCTATGCTTTGGCCAGGAACAGAACCTGGGTCAGGTTCTTGGCAGGCAGCTATGTTCACCACTATACCACCAGTGCTTTGTATGTTTTCTTAATTAGTGATTGATGGTGGATGGCTGGGCCATTGTGGGTGCAGCCATCCCTAGCTGGTGGTCTTGGATTCTATGAGTAATCAAGTTGGGCAAGCCATGAGGAGCAAGCCTGTAAGCAGCACCCCTCCAAGGCCTCTGGACCAGCTCCTGCTTCTAGGATTCTGTCCTGTTTGAGTTTCTTATGTTCAGTGTACGTAGTTCTGGAGACTGAACATAGCTTTGTGTATACTAGACAAGCATTCTATTAACTGAGCTACATCTTTAGCTCCCCAAATGGGATTTGAACTAATTATTTCCATGCCTTATTAAAGGAATGATCTTGAGCACATTGGGTCTCCAAAACAAGTCAGCAGAGAAAAAGAAAGCTCTTCTTTCTGATGTGCTCTCCAGAATAAATGCAACACATCTGGCCTGATTCTGAATCTCTGGAAGCTCACTGGACAACTAGTCTAGCCTCCTTGGCTAAGACTCAGACTTATGGGAGACCCAATCTTAAATAAGAGGTAGAAGGTTACTGGGAAATGATCCCTGGTTAGTTAGAATCTAGTCTAGGCTATTGCTTGGACCACACCATATAGCGCAGCCCTTTTATTTCTGTAAAGAAAATTGGAAGGCTTCTACATAGAGATTCAATTCCTAACCTCAGATACCCAGACTTCAGAGCAAAAATATCAGGTACCATTGTCATTTTTTAGGGAACTTTACAGATCTCAGGTTGCCAGGCTCCCCGGGACATGAGAGTGCTACCACGGTGACACATCTTCAGAGTTGCACTTTTCATTCCTTGTCACCTAGAAATAGGGGACAGCCTGGCTACAGGCTCCTGCTCTAAAACCTATTCGCCAAGACAGAAGGAGAGGTCTGTCTGTCCTCAGGATTCCTGCCATGCTGCTGTCTATCGATCCATGATATTAGTAACTATTTAAGAACAAGGACTTCCTGAGTTTTGCAGGCAAATGGATGGAACTAGAAAATATCATCCTGAGTGAGGTAGGGACATCCACTTGCCAGGTAGAGAGGAGGAGGCAGAGCCTAGGATGAGAGGAATCCGATCTGATTGGGAACAAGTGTTGAGAGTACCAGAGGGGCTGGAGGGGAGAAGGCCTTCTTTGGGAGACTTAGATGTGGCTCTTTAGTTGAATGCCTAACCCGCAGAGATCCTTAATGAAGCAGTTCTCTGAGACAGTCCTTGCTTGTTCATATTGTTTTATTTGATGGTGAATGTGAATGCACACACTTTATTAGGGGTGAACCAGGGTGCTTTAGTTAGGGTTTCCATTGCTGAAAAGAGACACCATGACCAAGGCAACTGTTATAAAGGACATTTATTTGGTGCTGGCTTACAGGTTCAGAGGTTCATTCAGTTCATTACTATCAAGGCAGGAACCATGGCAGTGTCCAGGCAGACATGGTGCCAGAGGAGCTGATAGTTCTCCATCTTGTTCCAAAGGTAAACAGGAGAAGACTGGATTCCAGGCAGGTAGGAGGAGGCTCTCTCAACATCTACCCCCATAGTGACACACATTTCCTCCAAGAAGGCCACATCTACTGCATACCTCCTAATAGCGCCACTCCCTGTGTCAAGCATATTCAAACCACCACAATGGTAGTTTTGTGAGAGGGAATAGCCAGGAGGAAAATCTCAATGGTTGAAGGCTTAAGGCTATCTGGATACCTTATTAGCATGAAGAAAAACTCCAAGGATTATTTTACATGATTGATTGACCATGGTCCTCCCAGTGGGGTGTTGTTACATGTTCTAAAGCAGGTACAAAGACAGGTAGGAAGATGCTCTACTTCTAGTGGTCTCAGATTTCTGAGATTCCCAGGGTCTGAGCTTACTCAGCTTTGCCAGTTCTTATGTCTGTCTGGTGACATGGCCCATTTGCTCTAGAGCTTATTAGTTTTTGTATATGTACATGTTGGTATGTGAGGGTGTGCATACCACAACACGTGCATGAGGATCTGTGGGCAACCTCAGGCGTTGGTCCTAGCCTTCTACCTGGGGCGTCTCCATTGTTGGGGCATCCGAACCCAGGCCATTAGGCCCATGCTTCAAACACCTTTACCCACTGAGCAGTCTCTCTGGTCCAGGGCAATCTACTGTAAAACTGTTGGTTTCCAAAAGGCAGGCATATACTGGTTGCTGCCACACTTCTGCTGGATGATCATGTGGAGTGATTTGAATTGACAATCAGTTCCAGGAAGGGACCAAGAGCTTGTCTTAGGAAAAGGGACAGTATAACAGAGGTAGAGGACCTGAAGTGGGAACAGGAGGAGTCACAATTAATGCTCCAGAAGTTTCGAAACCATCTGTGTGGTCCTCTCTACTGTCCACTATGGTAACGGGATTCACACTCTGTCATTAGCAAAATCCCCTCTGTTGAGGGTTACTCTGAAGTTCCTGAAGGCCACAGTGACTGCTGCTTCTTCAATGCAAAACCTCCCAGTTTAACAGTTAGGCAGAACATAGATCACATGCCATTAAAACTGCCAGTTTCCATCCCATTCACACCATTAGTAGAAAATATATAACATTAAAGGAAGTGAGTTGCAATGAAAAAATATGGTAATTCACATGGGCAGGTCACAATTGACAGTGTGTGCAGGAGGCAGCGTTCCTGAGCTGTCCCTAGAGATCTTATATTTAGCAAAAAGACATTTCCCAGAAAACTTTTCATAAATATTCTCCATGGGGGAAAATGTATATTTATCACTTCATATAAAAAGAAATTTAAGGCAAATGTGTTAGTAGCTTACTTCTCAGAAATTTCACGGGTATTTTTAATCTATGGCCTGAAGATTCTTTCTTACCAAGTCTGTAAGAATAGAGGCATTCCCAATGCAATTAGCACAGTATTATCTTTATTTCTTCTGTCTTCCCGGCCCTCCCCACAGCCACACCACATACTTCATGTCCTGATTCCATCATAGGGGTGGGTGTCAATTGTGTTTCCTGATTTTCATGATACTTTGACATGTTGGAAGCTGCCCTCCCAAGGGTGGCAAATTCATAGAGGTGGAGAAAGATGTTCTCTGAGTGCCCTGCTTTAGACAGATCAACTAATCCAGACACCATGATTCCCAGCCTTCTCTTGAATCAGGCCCTTAAACTTCAGGAAACCATCTCCCTCGCTTAATCATCCCAGCATAAGGCATCAGTCAATGGGACGGCCTGTCTGTCACAGGCATTGATCTGAGT
Organism: Grammomys surdaster; assembly: GCF_004785775.1. NCBI lineage: Eukaryota > Metazoa > Chordata > Mammalia > Rodentia > Muridae > Grammomys > Grammomys surdaster. The sequence goes on from NW_021604653.1 coordinate 2,837,823, forward strand.
CAGAAAGGGCATCTGCTGAGATTTTTGAGTTTTTCTGTCCTGAAACAAAGACTTGGACCAAGAATACACAGCTACTGATACAAATAGAGACAATTTATTACGAAAAGTACTTCTGGGACTAGAAGTGGGCTGGAGGTCTAAGGCAGGTCTGAGATTTAAAGCCTGGTGCCACCTGAGTTCTGATTCCTTTCTGAGTTACTTACCTCATACCCACTTTGGACTATCTTGCTGCATTTTCTGGCACATGCTGTTTTTCTACATATAGCCCTGGTAGGGAAGAATTTCCAGGCTTCCTCTGCCAATGGGCTGCTTTCATAGGTCAGCCTTGATGCCTCTTCCCTAGTCTGCTTCAGATCATTCCAGGGCCTCTGCAGTTATCCAAATGAGCCAACTTTGATTTTGCTGAGTGTGCTCGCCCTACCTCGCCCACCCATACCTTAGAAAAGCACAAGAAAGGCTCTTACCAATACCATCGATTGATTCTGCTTCCTGTCTGGCATGATGCTTCTCTTTGTACCCCAACCAGTTAGTGGAGCTGTTATGATCAGAGAATGGGCTCTGGCCCTCCTAACCAGTGAGGCTCACCTCCCTGTCCTCAAGAAGTCAGTTAAAGAAACAGCAGAGAAGCAGAGACAGGAGAATTCCTTACTGTGGGGAAGAGGAACAAATAGGTTGAGTTGCCCCTCCAGACCATCTTTAGAGTACTGACATGAGACTTGTTTAGGTAAAGAGCAGGAAATATGGCCAGATAAGCTGTCCTGGTCAAGATGTGCCCCTGCCCACCATCACTGCCTGGGCTCCAGTCTTTCCTGCAAGCTGACAAGCTGTCAGAGCTGTGTGAAATCTCTTTCCAGGAGACAAGCTTTTCATCTGGCTGCCACCAGGACCCCTAGCTCTTCCCTTCCCCTAGCATGAGATTCTTGGAGAAATTCCAGTTTATTGGGAGTTGATTGTTCCAGCAGCCTGATATCAAAAATGGGTCGAGGCCTTCTCTTTAGAGTGTCTTTGTTCTTGAAAGGACAGCTAGACATTCAAGGGAACCATGTTCCTTTGTTTGTTTTTTTAACGTAGGGGCAGTAAACTTTCTCGAATGGTGGCCCCCTCCTGATCTGAAGGTTTATCTCTCTGAAACTGAGCAGCAGCAATAGCCATTCACTTTAAAACAGGTGGAGATTATTTATTTATTTATTTATTTATTTATTTATTTATTTATTTGGTGTGTGTGTGTGTGCGTGTGTGTGTACGCATGCACTCATGCTGGTTGGAATGCCACATGTATTTGGATGCCCATAGAAGGCAGAAGAGGGATTCAGATCCTTTGGAGCTGGAGTTATTGATGGTTGTAAATCACCTGAACAAGTGCCAGGAACTAAACTCTGGTCCACTGTAAGAAGAGAAAATGCTCTTAACCACTGAGCCATCCATTCGGCCTCAGAGATAATACTTTTTAATGGTACCCAGTCCTCCAGCCCACTACTATCTGGGAACACTGAACACTGATGCTAAAGTTTAGAATCCAGAAGGCATGGGAAAGAAGTGTATAGAAAGGTCTACCATAGGCAGGACGGAGTGAAGGCGACCTGAGAAAGTTAGTGAGAAGATGATAAAAAGAGCCAGATTTGGAGGAAAGCAGGTAATGTTCTTTGCTGGTGGAATGAAGTGAAGGAAATATAATTTGACAGCATTGCTCTTAAAGTACAGCACTAGGCTCAACGAGTGATAAATTGATAAATGAGCTGATAAATGATGGATGGCAACATTCATCCCTAGAGACACAGCAATGCTGAAGTGCTCGGAGGGGAGAGGGGTGTCACAGTTTCTTAGGGGGAGCCGAAGTGGAAAATGGGCAACAGTTACTTAATGCATTTGCCTCAGGGGGAACGTTAGGGGCTATGTGAGCTAAGGAGGGACTATCAGAAGTGTCATTTCCTAGAACTGAGACACTTGGCTTGCAGCAGGGTGATGTGGTAAAGGGGTGTTTTAAAGATGGCTCCAAGAAGAATAGAAGAGAAAACGAGCCAGGGAAGAGATTATCCAGGGCAGTCATACAAGCAGAGCAGATTGATATTAAAATATCTTGTTTGTGCTAACAACCATAACACATGAAACTTACCATTTCCCCAAGTGAGTTTTAAGTAGTGTTTATATTTGCATCGCTGTACAATCAACAAGAGAACTTTTCGAGAACTTTTGACTCTTGTAGAACTGAAACTCTGTACCTGTGGTTTTCATTGCTACACAAACTATCTGACAAAAGGAACAAAAGGAAGGAAGGATTTATTTTGACTAACACTTTGGGGGGGTACAGTCTGTAATGGAGGGGAAGGCGAGGTGACAGAGTGTGAGGCAGCAGGTGACATCAGCAGGTGACATTGCACCAGCAGTCAGGAAGCAGAGCGGAGTGGATGCTGGTGCTTAGCTTGCTTTTTCTATTGTATTCAGTCCAGGACCCAGCCTTTGGAATGGACCACCACATTTAGGGTGGCTCTTTCCACATCAGTTAGTCACACCTTGAAACTTCTTCGAAGGGCTCACTCAGAGGTTTGTTTTCTAGATGATTATTGGATCTTGTCAAGATGACCATGCTAGGCTATCACAATACCCACTGAATAGGAGCTTCTTACCTATCTACTTCGTAGGTCCTGGTACCGCCAGTTTCCTTTTTGACTACCCTAGTTAACATATAAGTGGAGGTACAGGTTGCTGCTGGGTTATTTCACCTTTTACGATGTCCTTAATGTTCATCAATGTTGCAGCACATGCTGGTGTTTTACTTCCTCTTTGAGACTGAGTATTATCCCAATGTAGATTTTATTGTTACTGCAATTTTAAAGATCACAGCCCTAGGCCCAGCAGACTCAACAAACTAGGCTTAACTCCATCTTCGGTATACCAGTTATACAGATAACAGTGTAAAACAGAGACGGGAGATTTACTCAATGTGATCACATTGGAAAGAAGGATAGAGAGGTCCAATGCTCTCCCAAGTTCATTGGAACAAGGGTTAGTTTTTCTTTTTTATGTTTCATTTATTCATTTTTATTGTTGTTACTTTGAGAGTGAGTCTCTCTGTGTAGCATTGGTTGATCTAGAACTTGCTATCTAGAGCAGGATGGCCTTTAGCTTGTGACAATCCTCCTACTTCTACCTCTAGAGAGCTAAGATTACAGCTGGCACCCAGAACTGGTTATGATACTGATCTACCTCAGTCAGGCAAGTTCTCCTAGGGGAAGGGCTGTTGATAGTTGACAACACAGTGTCCTTGACTGATGGTTTGTCCACAGGAAGATTTAGTCCAAGGTAATCTAGTGTAGCTAGACATTTTGGGCCTGAAGTCTTTTAGAACTTATGACAGTCTCTTCTGTTTTCATTGCTCAGACTTCTTGAATGGACACACTAGAGAATGTCCCATCTTCTGAATTGGTGTCATTTTGCTGCTTTCATTCTTACAGATCCTCCTATTCTTCCATAAGAGTCCTCAAGGTCTGTCCTAGTCATAAGGGGCCGATAGAGGCAGGAACTGGGTGGGAGAGGAGATGTGAATGGTAGTTGGGGGAATTCAGGTTCAGGTGTAGAGAGGGACAGGAGGAATGGCCAGATGAGCATGAGAATGAATGGATATCTGCAACTGACAGAGGTGGGGAGGGAGAGGCCATCTCAAGGATAAGACAGATACTTGGGTTCAGGGAGGCACTAAAGAATCAATGGGGGTATCCTTAGCTGTGACTCACAGCATTGGGGATATGGGACCTGAAAAATCCAGAAACCTCCTGTAGCCAGGCAGGAATGCCAATGAAGTGACAGGGACAGCAACCTGCCCAGAAAAACCTTTGACCCAATATTTATCCTGTCTACAAGAAATGCAGGGACAGCGGATGGACCAGAGACTAAGGGAATTGCCAAACAATAACTGGCTCAACTTGAGATCCATCTGTGGCCCAACTTGAGACTCATCCTATGGGCAAGCACCAATCCTGGATACTGTTAATGGTGCTCTGTTATGCTAGCAGACAGGAGGGAGTCTAGCATGGCTGTCCTTTGAGAGGCTCCACCCAACAACTGACTCAGACAGATGCAGATGCCCACAGCCAAACAGTGGTTTGTTTTAACTAGAGGACAAGAGGTACATATAACTAAGCAGTCTTGGTCAAGGTATAAGCTTGCCCTATTGTTTGGGTTGCAGTCTGTCCTGCAAGGTGTTTTAACAAGATGTTAGAATTATGTGAAATCTCTTTTGATAAGTTCCTCCTCTGGCTGGCTTCAGCTCTGCCCTTCTGCTGTCATGAAAAAAACATTGGGTGATTCTAGTACTGGGGTAGAGAGAGTTGCTGAGATGCCATGGAAGTGTAATGACTAATGACTATGTAAGTAAAATAGCAGAAGTGGAAAGAGAGGATAGATACCAGAAGGAATGTTTTGGCTACTCTGAATGAGTGTGAGGGAGGAGGGAGGTATCAACAGTGAAGTGCTAGCTTGGATAGTGGCTGGATTTTGGATCTTGTCTTGTGGAAGGGACATAGGGAAAGGGGTAGATTGAATCCTAGCCACATCAGATATGGAATCTATGCCTATCTATCTATCTATCTATCTATCTATCTATCTATCTATCTATCATTTATCTATTTATCTATGCGTCTATCTATCATTTGTCTGTCTGTCTCTCTGTCTGTCTCTCTGTCTCTCTGTCTATCTATCTATCTATCTATCTATCTATCTATCTATCTATCTATCTATCAATCATCTATCCATCCATTATGGTGTAGCCACATAAGTTGCCCATTCCATAGTAAATGACCTCCCGTTCTTGCTCATGCAAGCAACCTAGTTGTAAGCAGTGGGTCTCACAGAAAACAAGGCAGGAAAGTAGGAGGGGCTTGTTGGGATATAGGGATCCAGAAGGAGAGGAAGGAGGGGTAAGAAAGAGAATGTGTAAAAGAAAATGAGTAAATGTCATTGTATATGTATGTGTACTTGTACGTGTACATATATATGTATGTAACTGTCAAAAATAATAATGATGAAAAGAATTGACTGAGTCTGACACAGCAAGTGACAAGGCTGAGAGATGGTGCTTTGTCGGATGGGATACATTCATTCCATGCATCTTATGTGTATTTTTAAGTGTGTATGTATGTTCATGTGTGTGGATGTTTGTGTGCGTGCATATGCCCATAGACATATGCATGTATGTGCAGAGGCCAGTGGACAACTCAGGTGTGGTTCCTCAGGTGCTACCTACATTTTGACACTTCACACATCTTTTTTAAAGCCTCAGGCACTGTGTTTGCGGGGAGGACTGTCTGCTGCTACGCAGCATTCCGCTTCTTTCTGGTTTGCAGTGCGACAGCAGGGTCCTCTTTGAGAGTGAGGATTTGAAAGATTCTGGGCAGTCAGCACACCTTTTTCTTCCCAACCAACATGATTTGTACATCAGTACAGTAATTTTAGAAGGTTTCCAGCAAATGCCATAACACACTATAAGGGAAATGCTTTCAAAGAGCCACAAAGCTGAAATCAGCAAGCCCACTCTCTTTAACACTCTTATTGCTCCTGTTGCTGATGCAAGTCCACTCACTGGACAGTCCAGGAATGGAAACAAATCTCCTGTCTGTCTCTGAACACTCTCTGAAGTTCTGGGTCTGCTGGCATCCCAGGGTTGTGGCTCTAGGTCCCCTGTGTTCTTCACTGTAAGTTAGGGCTTTAACATTTTAATTGAGAGCACTAAGAACTCCCTTAGAATCCAAACAGCATCATTTCTTATTATTGCAGGGCTAGGCTTCCTGATCGTCCTGTTTCTTCCTGTAAGATTGATCTCTAGGGTTCATTTCTGCTCCACTGGTAGGTAATCAGATACTGTGTGTTTACACCATCTATTTAGTTGTTGTTTTGTGTGTAAGTGGAGCACGTGTGTGTACACACGTGGAAATTGTAGGTCAACTTCTGGTGTCTTTTTCCATTGCTCTTCATCTTAGTTTTTGAGACACGGTATGTCACTGTATGATCTTGTCTCATTTCTTCCAGCTATGCCAATGTGCTTGACTTTTAGGTGAGTGCTGAGATCTGAACTCAGGTCCTCCTGAGTGTATGGCAAACCATTTATAGACTGAGCCATCTTCTAGCCTCTGAATTTCTTTTATTAACTATAAATTTATGTGTGCTATATTTGTGTATTATGTACCTGTACTTGGAAGCCAGAGGTCAACTGTAGATACCTGTTTATCTTGGTTTTTGAAACAGGCTGTTTTACTGGCACAGACCTTGCAGATTCAACTAGTTTGACTGTCCACTGAGTCTCAGTGCTCTCACTGTCTGCAGCCTCAGTGCCTACATTACAACTGTGTGCCTCCGTGCACAGTTTTCCATGAGGATTCTGCAGATTAAATCAGGTTGTCATGCTTGTGTGACAAACAGTGTCCTGGCTGAGCCACCTCTCAGCCCTATTACTTTGTATTTTAGTGAGATTATAGTGGTTGTACACATTTGTGTAATAAGAGTGACATTTCAGTACATATATGCAGTGCATAATAACCAGATCATGATAAGGCACAGATACCAGACATGTATCAAAGCATTAGGAAGATTCAAAATCCTCTCTGTTAGCTTGTTTAATACATTTAGTTAATAGCTGAAAAAACAGTTTTCTTAACAGTGTGCTATTGAACACTGGAAGTTATTTCTTCTACCTAATTTCATCTCTGCACCCTTCCCGCTCCCCATCTCTCTATTGACCACACCCTTCCTAGGTTCTGATATTTGCTTCTCAGTTCTATGCAATAAACTTTAGCTTCTGCACAGAGGTGAGAACATGCGCTGTTTGTCTTTCTGTCTCATTTCACTCAATGTAAGGTCCTTCGTTTTCAATCCATTGCTGCATATGATTTCTTTCCGATTCATGGCTGAGTAACATCTTATGGTTCATTCCATCTCTTGCAGATTGTGTGCTCACTTCAGTTTGCCTTTTCCACTCTCAGGCTCCTGGTTGGTGAGTCTGAGTTGGGCCTTGGAAGCTAGACTACCTGGGTTAGAGCCTGGTTTAACATCTCCCAGCTGGGGAAAAATGTGGGCACATGACCCAATATCTCATCTGATGCTAATTCCTCATATGTAGAATGAGAGTAACAGTTCCCCTTGCACAGTCTGGTTTGAGTTTAAAATGAGTCCGTGTACAGCATTCTGAATAGGCCTGCAATTATGTTGGCAGCACTGGTTATAATTTACTGTTGTATTTTCCTAGGGTGATTTAAAACTACAGAAGGCCAAAGGATGACTCGGTTAGGAGTGTTAGCTGTGTAACCATAAAGTGCGCGGAGCCCATACCACTTAACATGCCAGGTGCCCCCTGTAACTGTACCTCCTTGGAGGTGTAGACATAGCAATCTCTAGGACTTGCTGATTCCTAGTCTAGCTGAAAAATCATGCTCCCTGCATTCAGGGATGGGCCCTTATTTCAAATGAACAGGTAAACATTGATGCCCTCTTTTGGCCTCCGAGTTTGCACATTTACATACATGCACATACATTCGTACACACATCCACATAAAAATGTAAATATGTAAACAAATACCATGGTGATCGCAGCCATGGACATCACGGGGACCTGAAAAGAAAGTTAATGTAAGAGCGAACTCTGGTTTCACTTCAGGAAAGAACAACCATCCCCTTCCCCCACCCCCCCCCTCCCCCCTTGCTGCTTATATAGCATTTAACTAGCAAGGCTTGAACAAACAATCTTTTTGAGCCCTTTGTCCAAGTTCCTCCTTCCACTCACTTGTTCTGATGTTGTTTGCACTGGAGGACATTACTCCTTAGGGCATTGGTTGTTCCGAGCCTACAGCTTTAGTGGTCTTGTAGCTATTTCTCACTCAGGGTTTGTACCTGAGAAAGGAACTGCAAAGCATCTAAACCCCAACAAATAAACAAGTAAATAAATCATAATAAAACAATAAGAACCCAGAAATGAGTTTCACATGGCTCTGGAGGCCAGAAGGCCAATGTCTAGGTGTTGGTATGATCATATCCCTTTGAGGGATCCAGGCAGATCCCCTAGGTTTCCAGAAGCTGCCTTCTGGTGTTTGGCCACCCAGGTCTTTCATGTTTGGTAGCTGTACTGCTTCAGATTTACTCTGTCCTTTAGCTATGTCTCTTGTTCGTCTGTCTGTTTTTATTTTTCATCTTTCACTCTCCATAATAGCCTAATAGTTATTAAGGTGAGGACTAAGCTTACCTTAACTCTTTATAGTTGCTAAGGCCCTCTTCTGAAGAAGGTCTCAGCCTGAGGCACTGGAGAGACATGGATTTAGGTAGATACTATGAGACTCATGAGGGCACCATGGAAATCACGCCACAGACTCATTTAGTCTAGCAAGTGTTTCTTTGGATAAGGAAATCCAATGAGAATGCTCAGCTGTGGACCAGAGCGATGGCTCAGTGGATAAAGGTGCTTGCTGCTTAATCCTGAAGACCTGCTTCAGACCCCAGCATCCACATCAGGCAGCTCACAACCAGATGCAACTCCAGTTCTAGAGGATCTGACACTGTCTTCTAGCCTTCACGGGTTCCTGCAGATACACATGTGTACACATTCCTGCATACACATATGTGCAGATGTGCGCAAACATAAACAAGAAACAAGTAAATAACTTTTTAAAAAGAAAGCGCTCAGCTAATTCACAGAAATTTTAGAAGGTGGGTCTTTGGTCTTTTTCTTACAGGGAGATATTATTTATTGAGCAAACCCTTGACCTCACTACCCTATCTCTACTTTTCTTGCTTCCCTCATCAGTAATACCATTTCCCCCTCCATGATCCTGTGTCTACTTTTTATTTAATAAGCAAACACAGGGTTTTATGTTAGGAAATGAACATGAAAGAAAACACACTTGTCTTCCTTGAAAGCAGGTTAATTCACGTAGTAAGATTATCTCAAGTTTTGTCCATTCTTCTACAACTGGCCCCAATCCCTTCTTTACAGCTGAAGAAAGTCCTACTGTGTATAGACACAATGTGCTCTCCACTTGGTGCCCTGTGGCTGGATGCCTAGGCCAATCCATGATAAACACCTTGCTTGTCTCAGTCTTAATAGTTTCTTGGAGAGATGGTTTAGGAAAAGCTGATACAGTGCTCGATTTAGACCATATTGGGCATGAAATCTGGTGAGCAATGTTGGAGTAGGAAGAGGTGATAACATCCAGTTCTCTCCACCACTTGTCCACTTACAGGATAATAAAGGTCCAGGCCATCAGCTCTTTGCAGGCACTTTCTCTAATGGAAAAGGTCACTTTTCTGCTTCATGCTGAGTAGGGTCAGGCACATGAGTTCACTCTGCTGAGCTCTTTTACAATGTCTGAGTGCAGTGTAAGAAGTGCATGAAAGAAAATTGTATCTGTCAAACTCGAATATGTGCAGAAGACCCTGTAGGTCTTGTAGGTGGGTGTGTCACCTCCAGGTTTCCAGAGAGAAAGACATCCAGGCACACAGTACTGTCTATATAGTTTTCAGCAAATCCTGCCTGAACTCTGTAAATCATCTTAGTCCAGAGCACCTGCTAGTACCGGTTACTTTCCTCTCAGGCATGAGCCTCGAGTAACACAGAGATAAACAATCTCAAACACTAAAAATACCTGAGGGCATTTCACTTTTCCCCCATCTCTGGGATCTCCTTATAGGCCTACCTTCTAGAAGTACACACACTAGTCTCTCTGCTGCTCAAAATGCAAATCAGGACCAGGGAGATGGCACATTTAGTAAAGCTGCTGGTGCCCATGTCTGACAAACTGAGTTCAGTCTTCCAGACCCACATGGTAGAAAGAGAGAACCAACACCTACAAGTTGTTGTATGACTTCCACATACCTGCCTTGCCCACACACATACATAGACTTTTTCTGATTCTTTCTACTTTTATGTCTTTTTAAAAGACGACTCAATGAGTTTCATTATGGTTGTTTTCAAGAACTTGGGTGAGGATTATTTATAGGACTATAAGAACCATATCCATAGTGACATCACTAAAGAGATTGTCTCTCCCTTACCTAGAAACCCTTAACTTATATGCCCACACTTCCCCCACAGCTACAAAATGACTGAATATTAATGGTGTTAATTCTTCAACCAAAAGACATGGGCTAGCACGTTGGATTAAAAGATAAATCATAATTTATTGTCTCCAAGAAGTGTTCCTCACTATCCAAGACAGATGCAACCTTAAGGAAAAGGGTGGAAGATTATATTTCAAGCAAATGGAACTGGAAAATAGGCTGGGCACTGGAAAGCACTAGGTAAGTAAGTCAGCAAGGTTATATGCAAACTGATCCACCCAATTTTTTCTCTATCCAACCTGCAGTCTGAGCTAGGGTGCTTATGGACTGAAGCTGACAGGATATGAGAAGGAGGAATATATTCCCTCTCCACTCAGCACAAAGATGGAATTGAGAAGCAAGTTTCAGATCCCACTGGGTGGTCATTTGATCTTTGATATACTTTGTCTTCTCTCTAGTGACTCAACTTCAGAGCTTGGATAGTCAAACAAAACAAAACAAAACAAAACAAACAAACAAAAAACAAAAACAAACAAACAAACAAGCAAACAAACAAACCTCTACCCTGAATTTAAGGTTGGTGAGAATGTCTTAAAAACAACAGCAGCAGCAGCAGCAGCAGCAGCAGCAACAACAACAACTGCAACAACTGCAAGAACAACAATAACCACCTCTGGGGAAAATGGAGAGAATGGTTAAAAGCAAGCTATTTTTCATCTCTATGCTATTTGGAGGGTGAAATGCTGATGATGGTTCAAATGAGAGCATGCCAGGACTGTTAAAGCCTCACTCTGGTATCTCTACTTGACTCTTTGAGAAATCTATCCATTGGGCTCCTGTAAGACAAAACCAAAGTTAGAATAGTGCATACTATAAATTACTGTAGAGCGTTCTACCAGTAATTTATAGTATTCACTATACCTAGCATCTACTTAGACCTTTTTATGTATAAAACATTGTCCTTGCTAATGTTCTGGGCTGTGGTTGCAAAACAATACCTAAGGCTCTGGGCTCTTGGTACATCATAATAACTAAAGCATTGGGTTATAATTGTATCTTCATGACTAAGACTCTGAACTGGAAGGAATTTCAATACATGATGACAGACAAGACAGGGGCCCAGATGATCCAGCATAGAATGGAGTATAGATTGTTCAGTGGATGGGTCTTTTCATTGTCATTCATTGGTGTCCTGATGAATCAAGTTCCATTCCTTTATACTACTATCCTGCATTCCTTCTACTTTTATTGGGAACCAAAGCAGGATTTGAGTCTGTAAGATCTACTTCTGCAACCATGAGTGGCTTGGATGAGGCAGACATTTTGTACGGTGAAGCCCAAGATGTTGAACAAATACTCACTTCTTCCAAGAGAGTTATCTATTATCTAGAGCTGTTCATTCATTCATTCATTCATTCATTCATTCATTCATTTATGCAAAAGTGCTAGACCTTCAAAGGCACACTACTTCCCCCAAGCAGAGTTCTGTTGATTTTTGACTGTATGATCCTGAGGAGGTTTCTGCATTCAGTTTTGCCATCTACTCTGGTAATTTGGATTGTCATTATAAAGGACCCTAGACTGAGGCAGTTCAGCAAAAGAAACCCATTTCTCATAGTTCTGGTAGCCAAAGAATTTGGGTTTTCATGATAGTGGTGGCAGTGGGGCAGAGCAGATGAACTCTCCAGAAAAACACAAGAAGGCAAATAGCCAAAATGCAAAGGCTTCTCTCAAAATCAGGGTGAGTCTTCTCACTTCAATAAGCATAGTCAAGACAATGTCACAAAGGAATTCCCAGAGGTTAACCTAATCTAGAGACTGTCCAGAGACTTGCCTAATGAGTGATTCTAGATCTTGACTAGTTGACAATTAAAGTTAATCAATGTTAACCATCACAAGTTTGCTTGCTTCCTTTCTCCTCCCTCCCTTCCTCTTTCCCTCCCTTTCTGCATGTCTGTTTCTCTTTCTCTCTTTCTTTCTCTCTTCCTTTCTCTCTCTCTCTCTCTCTCTCTTTCTTTCTTTCTTCTTTCTTTTCCTTCCTTCCTTCCTTCCTTCCTTTCCCCCCTCTCTTTCTTTCTTTCTTTTTTTCTCTTTCCTTCCTTTTTTCTATCCTCCCTCCCTTCTTTCTCTTCCCCCGTCTATCTTTCTTATATATAGTCAGGGATAACCTTGAACTTTCATCCCCGTGGACCTACCTATGTGGTGAGATTATAGGCATCCATCTTTGTGCTTGTATGCGATTCTGAGGATGGAGCCCAGGGTTCCCTGTATGTTGATCAAGTGGTCTGCTAACTGGAGACAAACATGGCTTCATTGCAATAAAGTTCTCCTTTCCTTGTATATCACTGTAGATCTTGTTTTTCTCTAAGCCTATTGAGGTATAAGTATATATCAGAATTGTATATGTTTATTAATTATGTAGTGATGGTCAGAGCAAGTTTGCTCTCTCATGCAGTGATCATCATTTTGTGTCTCTTCAAATGAAGCAAAGTGAAGCCATTGGCTTTAGTTGTGAGCTTATTGTACTTTTAGCTATTCTATACAGGACTCTTGGCTGGAAGTCAATGTGGAGCATATGAGGAATAAAAGAAAAGCTTCCTGATATCGAAAGCCTTTCCATGTAAGGGCAGGGGAGATGTCTCAGCTGATAAAGTGCTTGCCACAGAAGCATGAAGACCTGAGTTCAATCCCCAGGACCCACATAATACCAGACATTGTGGCACACACTTGTAATCATAGCACTTAGAAGGCAGAGACAGGAGAATCTCTTCTCAAATAGGCTAGCTACTTAGCCTAGTTGAGTTATCCACCAAATCTCAGGAAGACAAGTGCTTGTCTCAAAAACCAAAGTGACCAGTGATTGTGGAACTACACTGGAGGCTGATTCCTGGTTTCCACATGCACAGAAGAACATGCACGTTGTCTACATGCTCCAAAGCACAGAGATAAGTTTATGTGCCTGTTCCATTGATGCCTATGCTCCTTGTGGTTCATTCTGATTGGATGCTCTCCTTTAGAGTAACTACATATGCGTGTACTTGCATATGTGCACATGAATATGCATACCTAGACATGCACACAGACACAGACACATACACTATTCACACCACACACACACACACACACACAAATACATATACATATACATATAATATGCATACACACCTCGTTTGCACAGCAAGCCCTTTACAACAGAGCCAATTCCCCAACCCCGGTTAAAACCCTTTTTAATTACTATAGGAAATCAATGTTGGAAATACAATCAGTGGTGATAGTATCTTGAACTACCCAGGCTTTGAGGAGAAAAATAAGCAAACACAAAAATAATATATATATGTATGGAGAGAGAGAGAGAGAGATTCTAATATAACTTAAAAGACAGAACATGTACATGCAAAGAAACAGAAACATGGTAGCATAGGACTTAAGGATACTTTAGAACAATGAGCTGTTTATCTGTTCTTCATAAATCCTCGATGAGATTTCAATCAATGAAAAGGCAAGAGTGAAAAATATAGATTGAAAGGAAGGATAAATGCACACATACTAGCCAATAATGGTGGAGAAAGACAATATAGTAGCCATTCAGAATGAACCACCACAAGGAACATAGGTATCAATGGAACAGGCATATGAACTGTCTCTGTGCTTTGGAGTAAGTAGACAGCGTGCAAGGTGCTCAGCCTCACCAGCACTGGCTCCTCTCAACCTCTGAGCACTTGCCTTTTCCATTCACATACAGAACTCACTGGCCAGCGGGGACTAGTTCCATCTTTTTCTGTCTTCCTGTCTCTGCTTTTCAATTGACACAACAGATGGAAGTCTTATATCTCAATTACCCCATGTCCCCATTTGATCTGAGTACAGCTGGAAGCAGATTATTTGGATACATTACTTTTTAAAAATGGTAAAGTGAGCAAGCATAGGATATCGGGGAGGGCTTTTATCTTCCCCCAACCCCTGCCTGCCCCATCAATATAATTTCCCAAGAAAAACAAAGAGATAAACTCCTAGAACATTAAGTCACAGCAGGGATGGCTTCTGCTCCATTCCTCTCATCTCAAAATAAACTTAATTTATAAGGACTGGTAGGGTTACAGTGATATTCTGCAATGCAAATAAAAAGCAGCGTGAACACACTCATAGCACAGGAAGAAAGTTTTGCGCTGTAAATATCGCTTGGAAGTTCAGAGAGGCATAAAAAGTTGGGGCAGGCATTAGAAATGATTACTTTGCAAATGAATTGCCATTTTCCGTTTTGAAGCGAGCATATGTCGCTACACTTTTTTCTTCCAGGATTGATGGATGGATCACAGTCTTCAGCCAGTTCCTTACACTGACTGACTTGGCTGGCTGTATTGGTTTGGAAAGCTTACCACAATGCGGAGTATTTTTGAGTTCGCTTTCTTCTCTCCTCAAAGCCTGGGTAGTTCAAGATACTATTGCCACTGATTGTATTTCCAACATTGATTTCCTATGGTTAAAAAGGGTTTTAACCGGGGTTGGGGAATTGGCTCTGTTGTAAAGGGCTTGCTGTGCAAATGAGGCAGGCAAGAACAAGGAGTAGTTTTGCAACTGGAGACTCCACTTGGTTTGGGTTGTACATACCCCCCTCCTCCAATAACACACCTGGTAGCCTGGCGTCTTACCGGCAGGCATGTGCTACGCATGCGTAGATTCCTCTATCAACAATGTACTTAGCAACCTGCCTGCAGCCTAGGACTCCCATCCGCATCGAACTCATGCCCACCCAACTTTGAACAATGGGATACACGTCTCCTCCTTTTAGTGACCATCAGCCTTAGACTCTGTTTAATCATATTCTGCTTAGATTGGCAGGAGAGTAAGAAGGCCAATCTGGCTTTGAATACATGAGCAGTCAGGCAAACTGTGTCATCAAATAGAAGTTCTGAAGAAAGTCTCCCATTTATCATCTTACTCTTCTGCATAATAAGGCATGTGCAGAATTACAATTAGACACATTATGAGAAGAGACAAGAGAAATAGACAAATGGTTACAACAACTTAGTCTGTCAATCAAGGTAGACTACCACCTCATATACACCCCTTAGTGATCAATTCCTCCTTTTATTGAACCCCAGAAGAGGATACCCAGGACAATAATCTGTGCTCTTGAGTGCCCTCATTCATATAGTTCACTGTCAGTCTTGGTAATGTTCCTTTCTGGTCCATATTATTGTTTGTCTTAAAGTTTCCTACTTTGAAATCTGTATGTTGCCTTTATTTCATTCTTAATTAAGACATCAAAGACCCGGAAACACCAGGTTCAGACCATAAGCATTGGAGGCATGGGCATTAGGATACGATGTTAGATCTCCAAGACCCATATATAAAAGCTAGGCATGTTACATGCTTCTAATCCCAGTACTAGTGTATTAGTTATGGTTTCTATTGCTGTTACAAAGACATCATGACCATGGCAACTCTTATAGAGGAAAGCATTTAATTGAAGCTGGTTTATGTTTCAGAGGTTCAGTTTACTATCATCATGGCGGGAAGCATGGCAGCATGCAGGTAGACGTGGTGCTAGAGAGGTAGCTGAGAGTTCTACTCTTGAGTCTATGGGCAGGCAGCAAGAAGAGAAAGCTAGCCACTGGGTCTGACTTGAGTTTCTAAAACCTCAAAGTCCATCCACAGTGACACACTTCCTCCAATAAGGCCACATCTATACCAACAAGGCCACTTATTCTAATGCTGCAAATAATGCCACAGCCTATAAGTGTAGAGGGGCCATTCTCATTCAAACTACTATAACTGGGGAACCAGAGACAGGAGGATCCCGGGAGCTTACCAGTAGTTAGTCTAATAGTTGAAGAGTCTAATAGTCTAAATAGCTGAATTCTAAGTTCAGTGAGAGACCCTGCTTCAAAAATAACATGGAAAAGATTTGAGCAAGATACTTGACATCCATCTCTGTTCTCTGTGTGTCCATGTACACATGAACACACATCTTCTCCTGCCTCTCCATCAGCAGAGAAACATACAAGAATGCACACAGAGAGAGAGAGAGAGAGAGAGAGAGAGAGATACAGAGACAGACACAGAGAAGAAGAGACATACCCAAAGGAAGAAAGATAGACACAGAAAAGGGGATGAAGGAAGAGACAGACAGAAATAGAGATCACAGAAAAAAAAAAAAAAACCAAAACCAAAACCAAAAAAAACGTGTTAATCTTACCAGGGGAAACAATTTAACAACCACTTTCCTGAAAGCCTTGTTACAAAGCAATTGCAAGGCCTGGACAACCAATCTTTTCCTGGTCTTTCTGTTAAGCTCAGGGCTGCTCCTTAGAAAAGGTGGGGATACAGGGCAGTGTGTGCAGAAGCTGTGGGGAGCACTTGTTGCTCACTTTTCTGTTGTTGGTTTTACAGAATTCTTTGCACAGTCCCAGCCCCCATCTTTCTCATTCCAATCATCAGGATGGAGCCAGGGAGGTGACTGCTCCTTGTGAAGCGTGACACAAGGGGCAGAGAGCAGTGGACATGCTGGCTCGGCAGCCTAGCTTAATAAATGAGTTCTAGACCAGTGACAGCTACAAAGGCTCAAAGAGCAAGAAGGATGGCACTTGAGGATTGACAGCAGAGAGAATCCTCTGGCTTTTGCACGTGTGCTCATACACACACACACACAAACAGAGAAATAGAGACACAGAAACACACACACAGAAACACACTCAGAGACATATACACGGAGACATACACAGAGACACAGACACACACAGAGAGATACCCAGACACACAGACATACAGACACATACACAGATATAAATACACACACAGAGACATATACAAACACACACACAGAGACACACAGAAAGACACACAGAGACACAAACAGACATACAGATATACAGACACACACACAGACATACAGACATACAGACACATATACAATACACATACATACAGACACTCACACAGACACACACAGATACACACAAAGAAACATATACACACAGGCATACACACAGACACAGAGATACACAAAGACACACACACACACACACACACACACACACACACACACGCATCAGGCAACTGATTGACTTGCTGGGCATTTTACTTCTGTAATCAATTCATGGAGAGTGAGGCCTGAGTTTCTCTCAGTCACCATCCCTGATATGTTCCTGATTTTTAAACATCTATCCTTACAAAAGAATGTGAGATCTTATCTGAGATTCAAAATGATATGTAAGAGTTAGATTAAAATTAACAACCAAGCTCAGCCTTTAAAGGAAACAACAGGAATAGATGTTCCCAGGCACCTAGGACTTGCTAATTTAACACTTTTCTCATTGATCTTGGCTCCAAGATTTCTATATCAAAACCCAAAAGCAAGTAAAGTTACACAATTTTTCTTGTCAGGACAAAACAGATTATACAGATCTTTGAGAAATGTTCTTTAGGACTAAACTCATGGTGGAATGTGTCCATAAATTCCTTCAAAAAGAATATATTGTCATTAATAATGCCTTTAAATACAAGTGACATTATAATGACAACTTCTTTTTTTATTTGAGATAGGGTCCCATGTAGCCCAGGCTAGCCTGGAATGTGTTATGTAATCAAGAATAGTGTTGAAGTTTGATCTTCCTACCTCTGCCCTTCAAGTACTGAGATTACAGTCATGTTCTGCTGTGGTTGGTTTATATTATGAAGTGCTAGAGATTGAACCTAGGGTATTGGGCAAGCTAGGCAAGCCCTCTACCAAGTGATCTCACATCCTGACGAGAACCTCAGATGCTCGTTTGAACAATAAGCAGGAATCATGTTCAAATACTCCTTTTATTAACTTTATTTTAGTGATTTATCTATATATGAAATGGCCTTTAAAACACTTTCTGAGTCTTCACATATCTATTCTTTTTTTTAAAAAAGTATTTATATGAGTACACTGTAGCTGTCTTCAGACACACTGGAAGAGGGCATCAGATCCCATTACAGGCAGTTGTGAGCCACCATGTGGTTGCTGGGAATTGAACTCAGGACCTCTGGAAGAGCAGTCAGTGCTCTTAACAGCTGAGCCATCTCTCCAGCCCCCAGATATGTATTCTTTATAAGCATCTGCGATATTTAATCTCAATTGTCAACTTGATCATATCTAAAATCACAGGTCTTTAGGCTTATCTGAGTGTGTGTGTGTGTGTGTGTGTGTGTGTGTGTGTGTGTGTGTGGCGGGGGTTGTTTTAATTAGATTAACCAAAGTGGGTATGCCTACTCACTGTGGGCAGCGCCATTCCCTGAGCTGGGATCTGAGATGGTATAAAGGAAGAGAAAGTGAGCTGAGCACATGTGTTCACTGCTCTCTGCTTCTTTACTGTAGATGTGGTGTGACCAGCTCCCTCAAGCTTCTGCTACTGTGACTTCCCTTCAGGGATGGACTGTATGTAACCTTGAACTATGAGCCAAAAATAAAGCATTTCTTCCTTTTGCCAGGATATTCTTTTCACAGCAACAGGAAAAGTAACTGAGATAGTGTTCTAGTTTCCTTTCTGTTGCTGTGACAAACTCAATGGCCCCACACAACTTAGGGCTTGGGAGAGTTTATTTCATCTTACAGCCCACAGTCCATCATTAAGTAGTCAGGGCAGGAACTCAAAGTAGAAATCACAGAGGAATGTGCTTACTGGCTCCTTCACAGGTTCATGCTCTGCTACTGTCTCATATTTACAGGACCGTCTGCCCAAGGAATGGTGCCACCCACAGAGAGCTGGGCTATCCTGCATCTATTAATAATTAAGACAGTCCCCCACAGACATGCTCATAGGCCTGTCGGACTTGGGCATCCTCCAGTTAAGACGCCTTTTTAAATGACTTTAGGATGTTTCAAGTTGTCATTCAAAGCTAAGTAGGACAGACTCCATTCCTTTCTAGTCAGTAGAATTGTTATGTCCATTTCCCGGGTGAAAATGATGATTCACAGTGAGGTCACCACTTTGGTTTAAGTTTCATAGTGGCAGTGTCAATACTTAACCTCTGGTGGTTTAGCATTAAATAGTTTATGAAGTACAAAGTATTGGCAAAGTACAAAGTATTTTTTTTTTGTATTGACAAAGTACAAAGCAAAACAAAGTATTGTTTTGAAAGCAAGATTTTATTGAGGCTGTAGAGATATCTCAGTAAGTTCCTGCCTTGAAACTATGAGGACCTGGGTTAGTATCTTTGTAGAAAAAACTGCACAATTTCAGCAGTTCATAGGCAGAGATATATATCTGGAACTCATTAGCCAGCCAGCTTAGCCAAATCAATGTACTCCAGGTTAATGAGTGACCTGGAACCAAAACCAAAACCAGAACCAAAAATCAAGGTGTGTGGCACCTGAGGGATGACAGTTAAAGTTTTTGGCATCCACATGTGTGCACGCACACACACACACACATATCCTTATCAATATGCAAACACACATACATGCCAAAATTAAGAAAAAAAGAAAAAAGAAAACTGGAATTCAGTTTATAGTATCTTTCTGTTGCTCTTGATCTTTCGCAGCAAGTGTGTGTGACTTGGAATGTGAATTACAGCATATGAATTTAGGGTGAGGATTTAATAAGCTTCACTTTTCTAATTCTAGACTAGAGTCCAATTCTGATTTGGATTGCTCTTCAACAAAGAAATGTTGCACACCCATTGGGATTTCTGTCACATGACACAGAGGCTGTAGTTTTGGAGCAACTTAGAGCAAAAAAACAAACGAGCACCACCAAAGCTGGAGTGCTGTTGGTCCAGTTAGCATAAGCTGTCAACTTGACACAGCATAGACTCACCTCAAAAAGAGTCTTCAGCTGAGTGATTGTTTTTATCAGGTTGGTCTGTGGGTCTGTCTTTGAGTGAATGTCTTGATGATTAATGAATACTGGAGAGCCCAGCCCACTCTGGGTGTTACCATTTCTTCAGCATGTGGTTCTGGCATGTCAAAAGAAGCCAGTGAGAGGACCAGAAGGCAAGCCAGCAAGCAGCATTCCTCAGTGGGTCTCCTTTAAGCTTCTGCTTGAGTTCCTGTCCTGAATTCCCTTGATGACCCACCATGACTAGGAAATGTAAGTCAAATAAACCATTTCCTTTCCTAAGTTGCTTTTTTTTGGGACTAGCACTTTGTCACAGCAGCAAAAAGGAAACTAGAACACTTACCGATTCCAGGACAGCCAGGGCTACACAGAGAAACCCTGTCTGGAAAAAACAAAACAAAACAAAACAAAACAAAACAAAACAAACAAACAAACAAACAAACACTTACGGAAGGAAGACTGGGAGAAGACCCTGCTCATTATGAGATAACACGGGCCTAACAGCACTGCATCAGCTAGTACAATGGTCTACTGCTTCAGGCCAGCAGCTTCTAACCAGAGAGGGGTTAGGCCGAAGCTAGGACACAATGCTAACAAAGCACAATTCAGACCTTGATTTGTTTCTAGGATGGGAGCCTTCCCCTCTACTTGGATTTTAGCACCTTAATGTCAAATTGTCCCTCCTCTGCCCTAATTACCACTCTCCTAGACCGCCTCCACACTATCATTTCTTAGGTCACTACCTGTGTTAGTTACTAGTGACAAAATACCCAGACAAAGCAGGTGACAAAAGGAGGGTTTGTTTGTTCTCACAGCCCTTCTTCATGGGGAAGCTATGATAGCAGGAGCAAGAGGCAGCTGGTTACATTGCAACCACAGTCAGGAAGGGGGTGGGGGAGGACTGCTGGTGCTCAGTTTACAGTCCTCTATTTACTCAGTCTGGTATCCCTACCCAGATGATAGTGGGTCTTTCTACCTCAGTTTAACCCAATCAAAAATTCCCTAACTGGCATGGCCAGAGGCCATGGTTCTTCCTTAGATGGTTCTAGGTCTTGCCAAGGTGAGACAGTACAAATATTATATTTACCACAATTCAATTCTTATTCTGCTTTTTCTATATCTAATCCCTTCTCTCATTCATTCTGGGAATTAGTAATGAGCTTCTGTAGCCTAGATCCTACCCCAGCATCCGAGTTTAAAATAATTAAAAGCATCCCAATTTCTTTATAATGTTACCCACAATTCTTTAATTTTCTCTCCTGAGTTTTCCTGATGGCCCAGACCTCTCAGCTCAGTATCAAGTCCCTGTCTCTGCTTTAGCTCACACTACTTTCTCATTGGGATATTTCAATTCTGCTATTCTCTTGGGACTACTCACAGGTTCAGGGGCCTGTGATGATTTCTCTAATTGGTTGTATCATCTATTTGTTGATGATGTGTGTTCACAATTCTCTTTTGTGTATCTATCATGGTTCTATATGACATAGATAAATGGGTTGCAGAAACAGAAAGTAACCTTAGTTAATTTAAATGAAAAGGAGATGACTTATGTAAGGATACCAGGAGCATCAGAGTCCAGCAGGACAGAGAGACAGCCGGTTAGTATGGAGATAACTAGGAGCCAGAATGTTTCCAGTTTCTTCTTTTCCTGTATATTTGTATGCTGCTGTTATGCCCAGTTCATGAGACACCCCCAAGAGACCACCAGGGACAACAGCAACAATGTAAGCACACAAGAATCTTTATTCAAGTTCGGACTTGGGCTACAACCCTCCCTGCACAACAGGTTAGGAGAGTGGCACTCAGGTCTAGGGGCCTAGGGTTTATATAGGGAAAATTTGCAAGCTGGGGCTTTCAAGCCTTGGCATTACATGATTGGGTAAATTGGTAAAGGAATGTTAACCTTCAATCTGATATCGTTTGTTCAGACAAGGAGAGATAACGCATCTTGATCTGGGAATAATTAACTCATCCTGTTATTGTGACCAGTTTATCCTGTTGTTGTAAGCTTACCACAGCTATTATTTCTGTTTTCAACTGCTGGGAACACTTAGTGGTCTCTTTCCCAGAGCCCAAGGGTGGGGACAATATCACTCCAAGGACAGGAGACAGCAGCTTTCTCCAAGGACAGTAGCTTTCCCCAAGGACAGCAGCTTAAAATAGAATTTAGAGGACAAGATAGAATCTGTCCTACTGTCTTTTTGTCTTCACTACCACATTCTCTGTCTTCCTCACTAACTGAAAGTTTTCTCTAAACATTAAAAATTATTATTGTTGGTATGTGTGAGTGTGTATGACCTGTGAGTGTGAAGATGTGTGCCACAGTGTATGTGTGATGGTCTGAGAGCATCCTTTAGGAGATGGTTCTCTCCTTCCACTTTGTTAAGGCAGGGTCTCTCTTGTTTCAGCAGCACTAGCACTCTGGGCTAGCTTGCTCGTGTTTCCAGATGATAATCGTGTCTCCATCTCCCATCTTGTCATAGGATTCCAGATGTGTGCCACCACATCTGTCTTTTTATGCGAGTCCCAGGTAAGAACTTGTATCATAAGGCTTGAGCCACGCATTAGTTACTTTTCTGTTGCTGTGATAAAATATTCTGAGCAGAAGTAATTTAGAAAAGAAGGTTCATTTTACTTTGCAGTTCCATCAGTGTAGAGCCCATATGTCTGGCAAGCCTAGCAGCAGGAGGAGGGAGCAGAGTAATCACGTTTCATCTGCATACAGGAAGCAAAGAGAAGGAAAAAGAGGTAGGATGAGATTATAAGCCCTTAAAACCTGCCTTAGTGATATACTTCCTCCAGCAAGGCTTCACCTCCTATTGGTTTCATAATCTCCTTAAAGGATGCAACCAACTGAGCATCAAGTGATCAAATTTGGGAGCCTATGGTAGACATTTTTTATTGAAACCACTTTTACCCCCCTGAGCCATCTTGTTGGTCCAGATAGACTTTTCCTGCATTTCTGTTTATAGCTTTCAGTACCATCCTTGATTCTCAGGAGAATAGCACATGCTCATCCTAAGGATGGCATAGACCATCTGTGCAGCCAGTTCAGGCTAGCAAATACCACTACTATTCAAAGATGGCTGTTGGGGACCATCTAGAGAAGCAAACATGGGCTTCCAAAGAGAATGAAAATCAGGAAAATCAGAAACAGATAGGTGTCTCTAAAGTTTCTGCAACAGTCTCCATTAGCTTGTGGAGAGCTTTAGGTCGCAAATGATACAGTATTCTCCACTTGCTTTACTTTTTCTAAACTCTTGTCATCACAAAGATTAAATATGGCATGTTAGTGGTACTCAGAAAACAAGGCAATTTTGTTAGGACTCATACATACTGAAGTGTCACAAGTTGTTCAATGACACTTTTTCCCGTGTCTCAGATTTTCAGCAAAGACTCCAAAGTCAGAATTAAACCAAATCCTGCCAAGCATCTTGTCTTTGAAGACAGCATGCTAGACAAGGCCACCTGGGAAGGCTATGCAGAGAGCCTGTGTAGCTGGGTTGTTCTCCCTGGCCCATCTCCCACAGCTGTCATCCATTCGAGGGAGACTGAAGAGTATCACTGCAGAGGGCAAAGGCTCTGTACAGTTCTTCTAGTCTCACATATAAAAAATGTTGTTATTTTTGTTGTGTCTGTATATATGCATGATATAAATGTGCAAGGGTATGTGTGCATGTGTGCCACCACACATGTAGAAGTCAGTTTTCTCCTTCCACCACATGTTCTGAGACTCAAACCCAGATTGCCCAACTTGCATGGCAGGTACTTTTACCTACCGAGCCTTCTCTCTGGTTTTCCTCCAAAGGATGGAAACAAACTCCAGGAAATTACTCAGAAGATCTAGCCATATTCCTTGGAATTTTGGGGGATTTGGGAAAGGTTATTTGCTCCTTGTCTACAATGAGTAAAGACAGGTGGTTGAGACCATGACTGGCAAGCTCTGAGATAGTACCACTGAGGAATGGCCGTGTTCAGAGTTAAGTTGAGATCCTGCTGATACTGAGACCAAAGAACATATTCTTTTCTGTGTTTTAAATATAGTTGTATTTATTCTTTGATAATCCCATAATGCATACAACATATTATAATTCACTACCTACTCCCTTTCCAACTTTTCCAAAATCCTATCCTCCTTCTCCTCCCAACTTCATGTCCTCTTAAAGAACCACACACACAGGCGTATATAATGATATAATGACAGCTCTTGCTGGCCTAGAATGCACTGTATAGATCAGGTTGGCTTCTAACTCATATAGATCAACCTATGCCTTTCAAGTACTGAAACTAATAGTGTATTCCCCTATACTTGGTTTAAAAGTATATTTTATACTTTAGAAGTTCTATATATTTATTCAATGTATAATGATTATATTCATTCATGACGACCTTACTCCAACTCCCCTATGGTTCCTATGGTTCCTATTTCTCTTACTTTCAACTTTGTGTCTTTTCTCTATTTCATATTTTTATTACTAATAACCCACCATGTCCAACTGGTGCTGCCCACATGCACATGAATGCAGGCAACCCACCAGGACCACACCCTTAAAGGAAACTAAACTGGCCTTCCCTTTCCCAGCAGCTACCAACTGTCAATACTCAAGGAACATTTTTACTGGGAAGATATAGATTGAATCTGAAGGAGAGGGCCTGAGCGCATCTTTTGTGGTTCCTGCCCGGGAAAGTCACTTGAGACTTTATTGATGTTAACTGAGAAATGGATCCTGAGAGGAGAAGTAAGGTTCAGATGTGGAAAAGGATTGCCTGAAGCAATAAAACTGAAGTTTGAATGGAGCAAGAATTTCCCAGAAAACACCAGGAGAGGAAGACCCTCCTTGAAATCTCTATAGTGACCAGAGAGGGTCTTCTAATCAGGGGCTTGGTGGATGGGAGATGAAGGACTTTCCAGGAACTAACATCCTTAGTACCACGCTGGGCTGGACTGGTGTTCCAGTGATGACATCATTGGGTATTTTCATACCTAAAGATGGCCGGAGTAATGGGAAGTACTTCATTATAGATATCTTATCAAAAGAGGTAGCAAAAGTTTTGTCAAGGAAGCATCTGAGTTTGATCAACAAAAGCAGGGCATGGTGTACCTACTTGGAATCTGGGCACTGAGGAGTGGAGACAGGAAGGATCTCTGGCGTTTCCTGCCTAGCCAGCTTAGGTGAATTGGTAAACTCCAGATCAGGAAGGGATCCTCACTGTTAGCAGCACCTGAAGAGCAAAGTCAAGGCTATCTTCTGACTTTCACATGTGCGAGTCCACACTTAGATGCTCACTCAGCCACACTCACTAAGGTACCTACTCTAACACAGGGAATAGTATTAGATCTGGTCAGGCTTATTTGCAAAGTGAGAAAAAAAATGAAGGTTTTTTTTCTTGCTTGTTCTCTATTAAGTCTAATTCATCTACTAAAACTTTCCTGATGTTCAAAACAAAGTTCACTGTGAATGAAGGCAGCTGGTTAGAGATAGTGTCTCTGGACCTGAAGGGTATGAGCTGTGCCTTAAATGTCGGGGTTGGGTGATGATGGATGTTTGACTTTGTTCTTTCCTAGGAAGCATTTATTACAAAAGTTCATTTTCTGTACTCATTGATGCCAGGAAGTGCTGACAATTCTGACACTAGTCAAACTGAGTCGCAGCAAATGGACTGTAGATCCCACGCTATTTACTGACCACTGAACGGAGAGCTTGGCTTGACAGAGACTTAGCAGCGACAATCTTCAGTGCAGCTTGGAAGGCTTAGCCTGCATTGTGAATCGTGACATAAAGTGATGTTTGGCAGAAATTTTGTAGACAGTCTAATACTCAAGACTTGACCAATATCTTAGTCATAACACTTTCTTCTTTTTATCTCCAAAGGAGTTGATGATCATCCACCCTTCTGAGCAAATATGTGATATTTTCTTGGCCAGCTTTACTGTTGAGTCTCTGGATATATTTTTCAGCAATTCTTTGGCAGATGTTATCTAAGAAGTAACTTTTTGAAGTTACTTTGAATAACTCTTCATTATTAAAAATATTGATTAATATTTAAAAATATTAAAAGTATTAGTTTCAAACCCCAGAGTCAAACCCCAGAGTCAAATGCCCATTTGGCAAGACATGTAATTACAGGTTCAAGGCCTTCCTCTTGCCTAACACTTTGGATCTTGGTCAGTTTGTTTCTAATTAGAGGATTTAAACAACAGAATTTATTTCTTCATTGTGACGAGGTTGGGCAGTAGATATCCAAGTGCCAGTAGAATTAGAAATGTTTTAGGCCACTCTCTTTCTTAAATAGAAACTATTTGCTGTCTGTCTTTAGATGATCTTTTGTTTATTTGTCTATACTTCAATCTAATCTTTGTGTGTGTGTGTGTGTGTGTGTGTGTGTGTGTGTGTGTAGACATATGCATTCATGTTTATGTGTTGGCGTGTCAGGGGTCAACCTTGGGTGCATTCCTCAGAATGCCATTACTTTTTTTTTTTAATATGAGGTCTCTCACTGGCTTGGGACTTAACCAATTCAGCTAAGCTGGCCACCACTGAGGTCCAGGCTCTGGCTGTCTCCACTTCCTTAAGTCCTTGTGGTGTGGCAAGCACTTGTAACCGTACTATGAACCTCTCCTGATCCCTGAGGATGTTTTTAGGAAATACTTTTTGTAAGGCACTTTAATTACTCATGAAAGCCCAAATGAAGACACATCATGAAGAGAAGTAGATTACCTTGAGATTCTCAGTGAATTCTCCATCTGAACAGGTGAGTTCCCATTTTCCTGGCTAACAAATATTGAAACCCTGGAGTTCATCCACCTCCTGAACATAAGTTGATTTGTTCTGCTAGCTAGTGGGGCAGACTCACCCTGAGCCCTTTGCTGAGTCATGCTGAATTTCCATGTCATCCAAGAGAACAAATTTCCTAGGGATTGTTGTCTTTAAGGATGCTGTTGGTGGCTGGAGAACAGAGAGAGAAAGCTTGTCTGGAGTCTTGGATCACTAGATCTTACTGTCCATGTTTCACAGCAGTTTGGCTGACCCATCTCAGTGAGGATCTCTCAGTGGCTTACCAGTGGAGAAGAAAAGAAAAAAAAGCTCACTTTAAAATAACTCCTTTCACCACTAGACTCAAATGATGCTGTCCATAAAAATAGATCATTGAGACCACTGCTGATTAAAATTGGCTCACGGGAAAAAATAATGTTATGCCAAAGGGTTTTATTGTGCCTTCACCTTCCCTTCTTCCCTCTTCTCTACTCCCTTCTCTCCCTCCCCTTCCTTTTAGCCACCTCCCACCCCCAGCATCTCCATTTTCTTCTCTGACCCTTCTTTCCTCCCTTCCGTTTCAAAGCTCAGTAGGATCAATACGTAATTCTGACACCCGGGCATACTTCACATGGGTTTCCTTCTGATATCTGCTGGAAACTACCAACATTTCAATTTCAGCAGAAATTCTTTGAAACCTGCTTATAGATAATCTGCCCGAAGCCTTTGATTTGAAAAATGGGAAAGGGAAAGAAATGACTAGGTTTTTAGAAGTTTTTGAGATCAAAGAATTTAGTCAGTCCTTTATGATGTTTGCTATAACTTTACAAGCTTGGGTTGGCAGGTTGGCCTCCACAAATCATTTCTTGCTGAGATTCTGTCCCTGTGTGGATGACTTTCCTGGGTCATGGTTTCACAGAACTCATGTGTTCTCTTGGATTAGGTTAAATTCATGGGTTCTCATTTTAAGATTGGCTAGTAGGATTACATGAGGGAAGTTTAAAACTTAGAATCTGACAGTATCTTCACACTAATGAGCTCATAGCCTTTAGAGGTTGCCAGGAATAAATAATTCTAAAATTCTTTAAAAAGATTTATTTTATTTTTAATTATATAAAATATCTGTGTGAGAACATGTGAGTGCAGTACCTACAGAGGCCAGAAGTGCATGTTGAATCCCTTGGAGCTGGAGATACAGGTTGTTTTGAGCCTCCCAAAGAGAGTGCTAGGAACCAAATTCAGTCAGTACTTGGTCTTAACTGCTGAATCATCTCTCCAGCCTCCATCCTTTTAAAAGAAGTGTGAGGCTAGGATTATAAACCATTTGGACATTTACATCAAAGAAAATACACACAAAAAAATCTCTACCTAGTTACTCCAAAAATAAATAAAACCCTAGAACAGAGTTTGTAAATACACCATAAACATTATATTTCAGTATGATACACACATTAAACCAGAGAATAACACTTAAAGAATTATAATGACCTTTGTGCAACTAGATCCAACTTCAACAGCTTGGCCATGCCACTATTTTTGTGCTTTGTAAAAAGATAAGGAGAGAAGGAAAATGTTTGGTGGAGATGTGTGGTAAGGTGTGGGGTAAGGGGGTACCTCCACCAGCCCATGCTGAGGCATCCCTTCTCCCTGAGGAACCAGCCACATGATGGTATAGCATAGAATAGAGTTTATTCAGGGCATGGGGAGGGGAATTGAGATGGCAATAGAGACAGAGAAAGGCAGAGAGATAGAGGAGTAGAGGCCAGCCTTGAGCACGTGGTGGGGAGAGGGGAATGGGGTGAGAGGTAGAAAGGGGTGAGAAGACAGAGGAAGAACAAGAAGGTAAGAGAACAAGAGAGAGAGAGAGAGGAGGGGCAAGCAGACCCTTTTATAGTAAGTCAGGCACACTTGGCTGTTGCCAGGTAACTGTGGAGCAGAGCTTAGATAAAATGCTAACAACTATGTACAGCTGAAGGAGCATTCTTCCTTTAAGAATCTTTCTGCTTGTTAAGATTCATAACTCAGACCTCCAAAAACCGCAAAGATATTTATTGGACTTAATTTACTCTATTACAATAGAAAAGGCTATGTACAGCTCTTGACTGTGTACAGACCTTAAAGAAGAATGTTGCCTTTACATAGACAAGATAGGAAGGGTTAAAGAGAGCATAAAATAGATCAGAGAAGGCCCTGAGAAAAGTCAGAGAGAGAAAGAGAAAGATGAGTGCTGGTACAAGAATTGGTTTTCAGCCTCTCTATGGTTGTCAACCCTATTTCCTCCCATCTTAGGACCATTATTTGGGTTATTTTTGCTTATTTCTGCTGGTCCCTGGGTCTCAAATAGGCTGACTAACTCTGTGAAACAACAGATAAATAATTTGGTAGCAAAACCTATTCAGATAAATTATCATAAATTAGCTATGGAGGACCATGAGACTCAAGATGAGGTTGTTACTTTATACAGGGTGTTCCCCAAACCCATCTCCACCCAACCTAAAAAAGGGGACTACTGCCCCTAGACCAAGCAGAGAGGGGCTACCCAGAACCCCCTCTGACTGGTGATCTGAATTCTTGCTTAGGCTGGGAGGCTAAGCACTGCAAGGGAATATAAATAAAAGTTAAAAATATCCCTCTGGGTTCCCTGAGGGACAAGCCTGACTGCATAGGGGTTGATGTCAAAAGTATCCCCTCTCCAGGAAAAATACATTGGGACGGGTATAGCCCTCATGCCTCACTGGACAACGACAGGGGGACTGGAGCCATTACAAGGTCCCCTTCAATTACTGGAGGTCAGGCCTCTATCCCTGCCTTAGAAAGATTAGAATCACCACAATCCTCCTATACTTAGAAAAGGGAGGAGATGTCAGGGGCAGCCCTGCTTACACACTGAAGGCTTAAAATCAGCAATAGGCCTGTCATACATGTATACTAACACCAAGTCTTGGGTCTCTGTGGAAAAACATTGAAACAGATGGCTATAAGCTGTTGTAAACAGGCAGCTTTCGTGGAAATTTACCAGCCTGAGTAGTCATAGACCTTGTAAATAGGCAGCCTTGTCAGACAATACCAACTTAGATAAGGACAAGTGAATCATAGGCAAAGTCATAGTGACCTATCCCCTGAACCTTCACCCAGCCGATACCCTGTTCTGAAAGATATCTGTATTCCCCCTGAACACCCATACTGCAGTGTCATCCCCTTCCCCACATCCTGCCTTTCTGTGTTTATAACCCCTGTGTGAATGAATTACGATTTGAAAAAAATAAATAAATTATTAAAAAAAGACTCATAACTCATAAAAGTGCTGAGACTAACTGAGCATTGAGTGCACCCTCTCAAATGGTACATCAGTCCTTTTACTTCCAAGGCTCAGGGAAAACCAGGGAAAGGGAAGTGCAGTGGGTTGCGGATGAATGGATAGTGTTATAGAACATGGGGAGGCACATCTCCTGGCCACGACATGGTGTGGTGAGTTGAATATGCTTGGCCTAGGGGAGTGGCCTTATTGGAGTAGGTGTGGCCTTGTTGGAGGAAGTGTGTCATTGTGGGGGTGAGCGTGAAGAGCCTCCTCCTAGTTTCCTAGAAACAGTCTGCTCTTGGCTTCCTTTGGATGAAGCTGTAGAACTCTCACCTCCTCTCATGCCATGACTGCCTGGATGCTGCTGTGTTTCTTGACTTGATGATAATGGCAATGAACCTTTGAACCTATAAACTAGACTGTCAGGAGCTATACTGGGACAAACTAATAACTAGCAGGTGATTATCCTGAAAAGGCCTGCGTTTGGTTATTATATTATCTGAGATAGGCGAGTTCTTATTCAGCAAGGCTGTAAGGGACTCATTTTTTTTTTAAAGATTTTTTTTATTTATTTATTATATGTAAGTACACTGTGGCTGTCTTCAGACACCCATATGAGGGCATCAAATCTCATTGCAGATGGTTGTGAGCCACCATGTGGTTGCTGGGATTTGAACTCATGACCTCTAGAAGAGCAGTCAGTGCTCTTAACCGCTGAGCCATCTCACCAGCCCCCGTAAGGGACTCATTTTGAGGAAAGATTCCTGCTATTAATATGCTCTTCCTATTGTTATTAAACATATATACCAATCACTAAGCAATAGCACACCCCTTAGGAGCAGATCTTTGCAGATCCATCCACAAAGATGTCCTGTCTTGTAGTGGTGTTATATAGACAAATAGATGACTTCTTAAGTCTTAATAATGATCCTATAACAATTCCTAAAATTATATCAATGATTATTAAGCTCTTTTTTAGTGGGACTGCTATTAGGTCCCTTTTTGATAGTCAAAACTGCAATGAGAACTCTGCCAGTCTCCCAAGTGTCACCAGTTAATTGCTCTTAGTAACCAGACTTTTTCCTACT
The DNA here is from genome assembly GCF_004785775.1 of Grammomys surdaster. Taxonomy (NCBI): domain Eukaryota; kingdom Metazoa; phylum Chordata; class Mammalia; order Rodentia; family Muridae; genus Grammomys; species Grammomys surdaster. The sequence goes on from NW_021604653.1 coordinate 2,868,805, forward strand.
CAGAGCACATTCCAAGAGGTTGCAAACCAATTAATCAAAGATCATTAAAAGGAAACTAATGATTTATTATAGGTGCAAGGACAGAAGCTAAAATATTGACTGGGTTTATCTATACAAAACTTCACTAATAACTTAGTTATAGTTTTAAACCTTCAGTGAACCTGTGAAGGTGGACACATGATGGATCTTTAGCCAGATAATTACTCCTAGTGGATATGTATGTAAATATTCTCTGTTGTAAACTTCTATTTCAATTTATGATTTGATTTGGTGTGAACTTGTAATGAACTTTGTAACATGTGATCATGTATTCTGAAAGATGTATAAGTACTGAGGACAAAGAGAAGAGAGGCAGATAGAATAGAGAGATAGAATAGGGAGACAGAATAGAGAGATAGAATAAAACTTTTTTCCCTTTTCCCAGATAGAATTTTTCCCTTTCCCCCACTTAGGATCTTTCCACTTTTTTCCCTTAGATGCCTTTCATAGGAAACTTTTTAACAATTTAGTAATATATGCTATAACTACTTTTGTAAGTGTCCTTTTCTTCCTGGGACTTCAGACTAGTAGGCATAAGTTAGAGCCCAGCAGCTCCTGCTGAGATAGTACAAAGGGTATTTACTTAATCCTCTGCTGTTTTTAGGATGGGGTGGTAAGTACCAGAAACTGCAGTTTCTGGCCTCAGAGGATCACAGAAGGCAGGTCAGCTACAGTAGCATAGTAACTTAGATAAGTAAACTTTTATTATACAGCAACCCTAAATATCTCGTAAGACAAAGTCTTACCCCAGAATCTCGTAAGACCAAGTCTTACCCCCACCGACCATCTTCCCCCTCAGATGCCTCAAGAAGAACCGACAAGAAGAAAGAAGATGATTCATCCCCCCAAGCCGGGGCTGGCCCCTGGCACTAGAACCAATTAAATGTTGACCTTTATAAGAGTTGCCTTATAAAGAGTTGGTCATGGTGTCTATTCATAGCAATAAAATCCAAACTAAGACACACAGCCACTGCACACTTTGATCACCTACACAGATCCTGCTCAGATTGGGCCCATCGACATTCAATCCTGGATGAGGGAAGAGCTGATTAGACCCCATTCTTCCAGAAGGAGTTGTTGGCAGTTTGGTTGCTGGGACAGGGCAGAGCGTTCTTCAGTGGTATAGCTACTGGTAAGTTGCTCATGCTTCTATGAATAGCTCCTCACCCATACTCATACAAGAAACCCTGATTAAAGTCAGAGGGTTAGAAAACAACCAACCATGAAAGTATAAAGGGCACTAGTTAGGAAAAGGAAAAGGGTAAGAAGTTATAGGGGATAAGAGAGAGTGATGGGGTAAATATGATCAAAATACATTAAATGTGTGTATGAAGATGTCATCCTGGAACCAACTCTTTATAATCAACACAAGCCAATCAAACATTAATGAAAACTTTCTGTCTATTGTAAAATGTCTTTCCGCTGATGAGTGTGTCCCTGTATCTAAGACTTCCTGTGACCAAAGCAAATCAAATTTTCTCTTTACTGTGTCACTGATTTTCCCTGTTCTCACACAGTATGGGGTACAACATTGCTGCTGGGGTTCTGGAACAGAAATGTCAGTGCAGCTGGGAGCTTGTTAAGAGCACTGAAATACAGACCTTGCTGATCAGAAACTGTGTTGGATGTAATGTCATGAAGTTCACTCACCAAATAGTTTTAAGGGAATCAAAGAAACTCACTATGTCTTTGCATGTACTTGGCTTTTATTTATCTTTCTAATGTAAGATGATTTCTTTGTGTATGCGTATGCTGGTATGTATGTGTGTATCCATGTGTGTGCATATATGTAGAGGTCATAGTTCAACCTTGGGTGTAATTTCTCAGATACCAGCCACCTTTTCCTTGGTGGGGGGTCTTTCATTGGCCTGAAACTCAAGAAGTAGGATAGGCTAGCTGGCCAGTGAGCTCCAAAGGTCTATGTGTATGCTCAGTCTTGGAATTGCAAGTGCATACCACCCTGCCCAACTTTTTTTTTAAATTTAATTTATTTAGTTTTTAACCTATTCACATTACACCCTGCTTACTGCTCCCTCCACATCACCACTTTCCACAATCATTCCCCCTTCCCCTTCTCCTCTAAGTGAGTAGGGACCTCCCTGGGTATCCCCCACATCCTGGCACTTTAGGTCTTTTCAAGGCTAGACACTTATCCCACTGAGGTCAGACAAGGCAGCCCAGGTAGTAGAACATAGCCCACATACATGCAACAGCTTTTGGGACAGACCTTTATCCAGGTGTTTGGAACCCTCATGAAAACCAGGTTGCACATCTGCTACAGAGGAGTGGGAAGGCATAGATCCAGCCCATGTATGTTCTTTGGTTGATGATTCAGACTTTGAGAGCCCCAAGGGTCCAGGTTAGTTAACTCTGTTGGTCTTCGTGTGGAGTTCCTACCCCCTTGGGGACCACAATCCTTTCTCCTATTCTTCCATAAAAGTCCCCAAGTTCCATCCACTGTTGGCTGTGGGTTTCTGCATCTGTCTGAATCAGCTGCTGGGTGGAGCCTCTCATAGGAGAACATGTTCCTGTCTGCAAGCATAACAGAGTATCATTAATAGAATCCAGGATTGGTGCTTGCCCATGGGATAGGTCTCAATTTGGCATGAACAACTTTCAAGTGTATTCTGGAGCTTGAACTCAGATCCTCAGACTTGTATAGTGTTTACTTTTCCCATTGAGCCATCTCCTTAGCCCCCGATAAACAAAGTCTTAGTTCTACTAATAGCATATATTTGCTACCGTGATCCTTGTCTTGCTGTTTTAACTAGAGTAGATCCTCAGAGCTCTTCAGTCATTCTTTTATTGTCATCTGCTTGTTCATTGTGGGAGCCAGACTGTTACCAGGGGTATACTACATGAGTATTCCTAGGAACAGCACAAATTAAACTGCCACTTCATTTATAGAAGTGATTTTAGTCAAGTTCAGGGACTCTATTCTGGGCATGACACATCAAAAAAATATTTTTATCCCATTGTCCAAGACATAATGGTTAAGGATGCCTCCTTTTGTTCCCAGCATTAAGAAAGCTGATAACTGTCCTAAATCAGGACAAATCACCATGTCTTCCTATAGTTCTTTCTTGTTATCCTTGAACATCACATCAATTTGCATGCCTTGGGCATATTGTTCTACCCAGATGGGATATCAGGAAAAATAAGACATCAGATTAAGAATGGTAACAAATGAAAGTTGGGTTGGGGAGATGACTTTATGTGGCTAAAATCTTGCCACACACACATAAGGGCATTAGTTCAGAATCCTACAATACACACAACGCCTGCTGTCATACCATCCATCTGTAATCTCATTGCTTCTGTGGAGAGAATCTCCAGAAGCTCATGGGTCAGATAAGCCTGGTATACATAGCTCAGAAAATAATATCCTAAGAACTTACACATTGAGGTACCAAGAAGTCTTGTAAAATACCTTACAAATCAATTTTCCTGCAGGGAACAAACTTGTGATCCATTTACTTGGAGTTGGAGGCAGGAGTCTAAGCTTCACACTAGCGTGAACAATTTAGGAAGATGCTATTTCAAACAACCAAAGCAAGATCCAAACCCAAACCAGAACCAGAATCCAACAAACTCAAACTCAAACCCAAATCCAAACCAAAACCAAAGTCAAATCAAAACCAAAACCAAGGTCAAACCCAAATCAAACCCAAACCAAAGCAAACCAAACCAAACAAAACCAAAAAACCAAAACCCAACCCAACCCAACCCAACCCAACCCAACCCCAAACCCAAACCCAAACCCAAACCAAAGCAAATCCCAAATCAAAACCAAAACCAAAGCCAAACCAAAACCAAAACTAAACCATATCAAAACCAAAACCAATCCCCAAACCAAAACCAAACTAAACCAAACTAAACCAAACCAAACCAAACCAAACCAAACCTAAAACCAAAACCAAACCAAACCAAACCAAACCAAACCCAAACCAAACCCCAAACCAAAACCAAAGTCAAATCACAACCCAAACTTGTTGTGAATAGCCAGTGCTTTGTATTTTGATGCTAATTCCCCTTTCCTGTGAAGTCATTACACAGGTGAATTCTAGTGAACCTTCTGCCCATCTTAACTTATAAAATCAAGGCTGGACCCAGTGATTGGGCAGAGGAAGGGGAGGTGGAGATATAAAGGTTGATGGGAAGAGAGCAGGGGGGAGGACGACTAGAGGAAGACTGGAGGAAGACAATGGAGGAGGAAGATGGAGACAACAATGACTGGGGAAAGAAAAGAGAGAGGACTACTGGGGAGAAGAGAGGAGAGAGAAGACAACGGAGGACGATGGAAGAGGATGACTGGGAAGCAGGAGGTAGAAGGACAAATGCAGTGTCTGGAAAACCCTCAAGTTATAAGGGTCTCATAGCTGGGGAACAGAGTAGTGTCGGGGTATCTGCCCAGTCTAGGCTTAGAGAATATATTCATAATTACTGAGTTGTGTTTTCATTGACCGGTCATATTTGGGTTGGAGATTTAAATATTGCCCACTACACAAACCAAAACCCAAACCAAAAGAGAAAAACTGTTTACTGGTCTCAGTGACACTGGTGCCTTGGATTAGTACTTGTACAGGTCATTTGCATAGTAAATGGATTTTGCTCATTGTCTGTTACATGTTGGCTTTGGTGTGTGTGTGTGTGTGCATGCACACATGTGCATGTGTGTGGTAGCTGGAAGGCAGCATCATCAGTTTCATTTTTCAGTTGCCTTTCTTTTTCTCATCTTTGTTCGAGACAGGGTCTGTTGCTTTGCCAAGTAGCTGGCCAGCAAGCTTCCAAGGGTCTCCCTGACTGCCTTTCATCTTGTCATTTCCTAGGATTATGAGTCTGTGCTCCAATGCCTGGCTTCTCATAGGGGTTTTGCAGACTTAAATGGGGTTCCGAGTCTGCTCTGGCACAGGGCTTGGGCTGATCAGGGAGGCGGGATGTGGGAGTTTTGACTGTGCTTACCCCATGCTGGTGCTGGGTGGGTGTGGGATATGGGAAGCCGTGGGACACTGCTCCAGGGGGGGGTGAAGAAGCACAATCTGTGGTCCCTGGGGACAGCCAGAGCTGGCTTGGGAGTCCTCAGGCCTGGAGGGAGGCCAGGGCCATCTCAGGCTCCTGGCCACCCAGGTGCTGCTGGGAGTCACAGAAGAGTTGAGAACAAAGTGGGGGCCCACGGGCTGGATCTAGGCCAGGGCTAAACAGAAAATGGGGGAGCTCCAGCTGGATCCTGTGGGGAGGAGTTCTCGGCTTGTCGGTGGGCAGCTGGCTTGGCTTAGTGGAGGCCATGGCTGGGAGTGCTGAGAGGCCTTCTGCAGCAGATTAGATGGCTGGCTCTTTAGGTGAAGGCTTGCTCCATTGCTCCCCATGGTGGATCCTGGTGAAAAGAGACAGTCCATGGTTTTAAGGCATTTATTGTCATGGTGGAAAGTGGATGAATAAAACTGCACCCCACTTCTCAAGGTGGGCTGAGGAGTGTCTGGGAAGGAAAGCTTAGTTGACTAAGCCCTTTAGGCCTTTAGGTACCTCATTAAAATGGAGATCTGTCTTGAGGCTATGTGATCACTGGTCATGTTCTCTGCCTGTGGAGGGGCTTGAGGTGTTGCCCTTATGTGACTGATGGCCACAAATCTATGGAGGGCTGCAGCCTTGTGCCAGAAACCTGGTGACCCAGAGCATGGCAAAATGCTTTCCATCCCTCAGTGTCACTGAGGTTCCCAGCCTGTGCTCGACCAGGAACTGGGCTGCCTTTCACAGTCCTACAGGTTTTAAGAATCTGAACTCATCTCCTCAGACATTTGAAGCAAGCACTACCTACTAAGTCATTTCCCCAGTCCTAGTAAGCCTTTGCTTTTCTAGTACAGTAATGAGTTCCCTGTGGCATGACTGTGGTGAGTTCTTATACTATAACACCTATAGACACACTCACATGTGCACACACACATTTACTCTCACACACAGACACACGTAACTGTGTTCTCACACATGTACATACAGACTCACACACACACACACACACACACTCTTGCACATATACAACTTCAAACAACTCATATACATACACACATGCATACACACTGACGTATTTCAGATATTTTCTCACATATTTTCTCTCTTACAGTCACACACACAGACAGTCACATACAAACACTCTCACACATTCATAGTCACACACACATGTTTATCTCTCTATCCATCCCCCATGTTGGCATTTCCTCTAGGCTCCACTCAGTAGTTACCTAGAAATAGTCAGGTATAATAGCCTGGGTTGCTTGAACATATAAAAGAACCGTTATGAATCTCTCTGTCTCTCTGTCTCTGCCTGTCTCTGTCTCTGTCTCTGTCTCTGTCTCTGTCTCTCTCTCTCTCCTCCCCTCCTGCCTTCCCCATCTTCTTCCTCTCTCTCTATGTGTTGCTGGGCAGCTTCTTCCCTTCTTTATCTCTTCTCTCTTTCTGTCCTTCTCTGTCCCCTTTCTTTCTCTGCCTCTACTCTCTTCCCCAGACCCCCTTCCTAGGTCCCAGATAAACTTCCTTTTATACTAGACCCATTGTATGGCTGATACCTTGGGGTAGGGGTGCTTCAGCATGGACATACTAAGTCACTCCCTCTTGCTGCATCATACTGAGTTTTATAAAACCTATCAACATATACCAAGGGCAGAGGTGAGAGGAGAAAAGGAATGCACTCCAAGCTACATCACAAGAGACCTTCTACTAACTACCATGTCTTTCTTCTGTACTCAGGGTTCAGATCAGCCCTTGCTGGCCCTGGAGGAAACCCAGAGGGCTTTCCCTTCTGCATCTCCTCTCCAACCAGATCTCAAGTCTTCCAGAATTTGAATGGAAAGGTAGCAGGTGTCTAATATTGATTATTGTTTTAAGAGAAAATGCATTTCACATAAGTGATATCTTAGATGATAACAACTCTGGCCAAACAGCCTGGAAAATCACATTTCTTAGGCCGGTGCCTGCAGCTGCATGTGTTAGGTGGCAAAGCCTGCTGCATTCAATCATCTTTCAATTTGAAGCTGGATCCCTTCAGTGTAGGAGGGAGGAAAATCTCTAGGCTCAACATTTACAAAACGTTAAGCCTCCTGCCTCTTTGAGCTCTGTCAGAAAGATTCCAGTTCCAATGTAAACCCTTCCTTCCACCCAACTGCATTGAGTGTGTCGAGTCTGTGAGCTCATGCCCTGACTTCTTTGTAGGGATTGTTTTTAAAAATCATAATTTGTTTTTTAAGGTGGACCACATTAAAATCCTTAGCGTCCTTTCTTTGGCAGGGGCGGTGGAATTTTCTTAGCTTCTTGTCTCTGTTACAATAGGGAACTGAAAACAATGGTTTCAGGATTCAGAGAAGGTTGGTGCAGTTGAATGAGAAATGTCCCTGCAAGCCCATGTGTTTGAACACTTGATTCCTTGTTGGGATGCTGTTTGTGAAGCTGTGGAACCTGGAGGAAATAAAACCTGGAGGGGAGTGGGTCATTGAGGAACTTAAAAAAAAAGTTTCCTATTTATTATCTTAAAAGATTTATTTATATTATTCGAAACTCTGTGTGTGTGTGTGTGTGTGTGTGTGTGTGTGTGTGTGTGTGTGTGTCAGAGGCATCAGATCCCCCCTGGAGCTGGGGCTGCAGGCAGTAGTGAGCTGCCTCATATGGGTGCTGGGAACTGAACTCTGGTCCTTTACAAGAGTAGCAAGTGCTCTTAAACCCTGATCATCTTTCCACCCTGGGCTGGAGGTTTTAGTGTGGTTCCACCTCCAGACTGCAGGTGCAATGTGTTCACCTCCTTTCTCACTGTGCCTTCCACATCATGTTGGACTCTGTATCCCCTTGAACTATGAGCCCAAATAAACTCTTTCTCTCTTAAAATGCCTCATGTCAGGTATTTTGTCACAACAATGAGACAAGTAATGAATATAAAAGTACAAATTATAGAAGTGCTTATGAAGAAATCCAAGTGAGATCAACAAAGGTTGCTTGGCCTGGCTTCCCTATGCCAAAGGCTGGCCCTGATTCTTTGGGAGGAATAGCAATGTTTAAGGCTGATATCTCCTTCTTTCTTTCTTTCTTTCTTTCTTTCTTTCTTTCTTTCTTTCTTCCTTCCTTCCTTCCTTCCTTCCTTCTTTCTTTCTTTCTTTCTTTCTTTCTTTCTTTCTTTCTCTCTTTCTTTTTTCCTTCCTTCCTTTCTGTCTTCCTTTTTTCTTTCTTCTTTGAATAATAACAACAATAACAACAATAATATTATAATTACATTATTTTCCATTTCCTTTTCTTCTTTCACCTTCCCTGTGTATCTTTAATTTCTCTCTGAAATTCATGGCTTCTTTTTAGTTAATTGCATATATGTATATATGTGTGTATATTACTAAATATATATATTTACACAATGTTACTTGTGTTGTCCACTTGATATTGCATAACCAGCTGTGGGATAAGAGACTTCATTCATGTATCTTCCTGCATTTCTAGAAGACATAATCTCATAACAAACTTGCTGTTCCTCTGGCTCTTACCCATCTTCCAAAAATCTCTAAGTGACATGAAGTCACATCTATGTCATTACAGATATAGAGCTATGTGGGACAGTGGGCTGTGAGAGGCAGCTGGGTACCTGGTCAAGTAGGTCTTGAACCCCGGAGACCCTCCAAGTACAGTAGAAGTTTGGCCTTGCTCTTGGGCCCCTGGCTCCTTTCATATAGCCACAGCCCCTCCCACAGAGAGATTTGTGGCCATTGGTCATGTAACATAGGTAGAGGGTATGACTACAGGCTACAGATCCTCAAGACAGATCTCCATATTCATGTGAAACCTAAAGGCCAGAGGACATAGCCAATTAAGCATTCCTTCCCAGACCCTCTTCCTTGCAAAAGATATTTAACCTCAGGCCCACTCTGAGAACATGGGATATAGCTTCATCCATTTTTTTTTACCATGACAATAAATATATTAAGACCATAGCTTAAGACCATGGACTATTTCTCTTCTTCATGGGGAACTGTGGAGAAGGTCTTTAACTACAGAGCTGCAGTCTAATCTCCCACTGACAACCTCTCTAGGTTTCCAGCCATGAAAGCCACCAATTAAAGTGAGCCTCTCAGCAGTACCTGAGAGCCCAAGGGCTGAGAACCAGTTGTTTCCTGGCCACCTTGGCCTGGGGACCCCCAATCCAAGAGTTCTGGCCCCTGTGGGACCTCACACTGTGTTCCCTCCACTCATGGAACAGAATCCTGCTGCTTCTCACAGCCGCCCACCTGGTGCAGAATGGAGTGAACACAGTCAAATTCCTGCACCTCTGCCTCTCTGAGCCTTGGCTCCAGTCATGGAAGCAGTAGATGCAGGACTCATAATTCAACCTAACAGTACCCATGCCCATGTGCATGATATAGCCCAACAGAGCTATACTTTATGGGAGCTGAGAAGGTAACTCAGTCAACGGAGCACTTGCCTAGCTAGCATGAAGCCCTGGATTTAATCTACAGCAGAATGTAAACGGACCATGGTAGTGCGTACTTCAGTACCAGCACTGGGTGGTAAGAGTAGGGAAATCAGTGTTTCAAGGTCATCCTTGGCTATACAGTGAGTTTGAGACCAGCCTGAAACCTTGTCTCAAAAGAAAAATTAAAGGAATTACAAAGAATGTTTTTAGCTCTTCTGAAAAGTGTGTGGTTTGATGGATGGCCATTTTTTCCTCACCTCAAGTAAAATACTGTCCACATAAACTCTTCTAGTATCCCAAATTCTTCTCAACAAGCCTCTCAGTTGAAAACCCTCTTCATCTTTACAGAGAGTTGATTGTTATTACTTATGTGTTTATGCATGGGTGCACATGTATGTGTGAGTGTAGTGGTTTGAATAGGTTTGGCCCCATGGACTCATGTGTGAATGCTTGGCCCACAGGAACTGACACTATTTGGAGATGTGACCTTGTTGGAGGAAATGTATCACTGTGGGGGAAGGCTTTGACGGGTCCTAGTGCTCAAGCTCCATCCATTAAGAACAAGGTAGTTTCTCTGCTTGCTTTTGGATCAAGACTCTTGGCTCTTTCTCCAGCACCATGTCTGCTTGCATGCCTCTGTGCTTCCTGCCATGATGATAATGGACCGGACCTCTGAAACTGTAAGCCATCCCCAATTGAATGTTTTCCTTTATAAAAGTTACCATGGTCATTGTATATCTTCACAGCAATAAACCCTTAACTAAGACACATGTGCATATGGAAGTCATAGGACAACTCGAGTGGAATTCCTTAAAGACATTCTACATTTTGCTTGAGACAGCATCTCTTGTTGCCTGGAAATGTTGTCAAGTAGGCCGTATTAGTTGGCTATTGCACCCCAACAATCCACCTGCACATCTCCCATCTCACAAGTGTTGGGATTATAGCAACATGCTACTGTGATTGGATTTGAAACAATATAGTTTGATCATGTTCATTTGCAACTTCTTCCTTTAATTCCTCCCAAATCTGCCCCACTGCCTACACCTTGACTTGCATCCTCTCTTTTTCAGGTTGGAGGAGCAGAGAGTCTTCAGATGGTTCTTCCCTGGGAATTCTTTGAGCAGGGTCACCTCTCAATGCGATGCTCTCTCTAGTTTTCAACATCCACTTTAACTTCTCTCTCTCTCTTAAGAATTTCATATGTGTATATGATAAAATGTGAAAACATAAGAAATGCTTTAGGAATTTTTGTGATTCCCAGCATGGGTGCCATACCAATCTTCTATGTATTGCTTCTTTTTTTGAATATGTGATGCTAAATTGCTAAATCAAGCACACATAGAATTTTTGTACACACACACACACACACACACACACACAAACATAATATGGAAGATTGAAGGGTTCAAAAGACACCCATCCTTCAGCTAGAATTTAAAGTCATCTAATGGTAACTATGGAGTAGAGACTTATGAGACCCCACCCTCCCTAAGATCTATAGACAGTTAATGGTAGCTAAGGGGAAAAGGAAGACATGTTATTCAGTAGTGTAGCTACTAGTCAAGTTACAGCAGTCCTGCAGAAAATACTTCACCCATGCTCCTGCAAGCAACGCCAAATTAACTCATGCACCAGAAACAGAGTACATGAAAACAGAAGGAGGCCTATGTAGGAAGAGAAAGGGGATTAGCAAGAGATGGGGAGGACAAGATGAGAGACCATGAATATGCACAAACTCACATACTTCTCCAATTCACACTCTTTTAAGTGCCTATCATGATCACTTAGGATGGCTATAATATCACAGCTGTTTTTTTTCAGGGTGAAGTTTATAGAAAGTATTCTCTGATTTTTTTTTTTAGCATCTTTTTAGGTTTATTTTACTTCTATTGGACACACACATTCCCTGAGCTACGCTTTAGTCAAAGTTTGGAAAAATAATAGAATTTCACTTGGTTGGATATTGAATCAGACAGTGGGAAACGGGTATTTAAATTCTTAGCAGAGGTATCATCTTTCATACTCTTTATTTTTTGACTTCAATATTAATCCAAGAAGCATCTAGATTAAGAAGTTAAGGTGACAGGGCTGGAGAGATGGCTCCATGGTTAAAAACATTTCCTGTTCCTCAAGAGAACCTGAGTTTGGTTCCCTGAACACATCACAAGGCTCACAGCTGCCTACATCTCCAGCTTCAGGGTATTTGATGCCCTCTACTGGCCTCCATAGGCACTGCACTCATGTGTGCCTATGATATATACATGACATCTTTAAAAATTAACAGTAAAGGTTGGTCATGTGAGCATCGAGGACTGCAGGACTAACACAGGGGTCTCCCTGAGCAGGCTAGATGGCTGTCTAGTTAAATCAGTGAGTGCCAGATTCTCGAAGAGATTGTCTAGAAAACCTCAGTGGGTAGCAATAGAAGAAAAGGTATTCAGTGTTGATTTCTAGTCTCTACATGCATGCACATGCACATGAATACACATGCACACACACGCTCACACACACATGTACACAAATATGTGTTAAGGTACCACATTATTTTTTTACCACCCCCTTTCCCTGTCGACATTTACTTAAATAAATTTGGAAACTTACTCTTTCCTCTTTCTCATTCAAACAATTGCTAAAGCTAATTGCCAGCATTCTAGAAAAAAAAAATGAGCTGCAAGTTGAGTTGTGAATTAACTTTCAAAGACTAATTTTTTCCTTCAAAGGATGAAGGTCCTAGAAAGAAACAGCTTCAGGAAGAGGTGGACACACAGGACATTGAGCCTGCAGAACTCCTCTGCTTCCGGCTTACAGAGGTTGCCTGATGCTGTGGAGCCAGTGGATAGGAGACTGAGGACTAACCACACTGTCATGTTCTTGGCTTACTTACATAAGACCTCTGATCTACCACACAGCTGGCAAGGGAGAATATGTCAGGAAATCCAACAATACTCATTTGAGTCTTGAGCGTGTATTTTTCTGCACATTTTGATGATTCCCTACAGGCTTGCTTACATTCAGTGTGAGCCTGCTTCCCTGAGCTAGTACAAAGCAGAACATTGCATGTTTTCTTAGAATTTGTAGACAGGTGAAGATGAGAATTGCAGATCTCCTGACAACTTGCTTTTTATCTTCACAATCTTCTAGTTTCTGAGACTTGGGTTAAGTAACCTTCCCTTTTTTTTTCTTTTCCTTTTGAAATGTCAAAGTATTTCTTTGTGTCTGTGACTTTGAATGTTATAGTTTTCCTCAGGGTGAATCAAGGGTTATACAGTTTGGGGGATGGGGGTAGGGATATCCACGGTGGGCAAAGGTCATTGACTGAAGACTGAGATACTGAGATACCTCATTATTAAGGGGAGGCATACCAGAAATCTCAGGTGCTAGCTGAATGGGTTCTTATTGGAAAGCTGAATCTATAATTTCACCAAGGCTACATGACATTCTGCAGGTATAGGGTATGGTGTCTGGGATTCTTATACCTGTCAGAGGAAGCCTTGCTGACTAAAGGAGTCTGTCATTTAGCACAGAGCTCAGGGATTTCTGATAATGTCAGACTTTGACGTTAGCAGCAGGGTTTTCCTACAGAATTCTCTCTCTTTCATTAGCATATATTAATTATGTATTAATGGACTTACTTCATAATACTAAATAATAATATTATCCTGACATTTTCATAGATGCATATGACTTATTTTGACTATATTCGCCCATTACCTTTTTCCCTGACTCATCCCATTCATCTACCCAATGAGTCATTCAACATTTCAAACAAATATTTTATTTCTTTTTTCACATATGAATATAATGTTATTTGGATCAAAGATACCCCATTCTATCCCCTTAAGTTCTTCCCCTGTACACCCATTAGTTTTTCTTTCCAGCTTTATGCCCTCTCTCTCTCTCTCTCTCTCTCTCTCTCTCTCTCTCTCTCTCCCTCTCTCTCTTTCTCAATGTCAACTGTGTCTGTTTAGAGCTGCCCTTATGTGCATGTGTGCATGGGTATAGGGTCAGCTCCCGGTGCATGGGATTTATTTCAGTGTCACATACCTGAAGAAAACTGACTCTGACTCCCCTCTCCAATAGCCATCAATAGCCCATAGCTCCTCAGATAGGGGTGAAACTTTGTGGTCCCCTCCCCGGTGCATTCTGGGATTGCACTCGTCCTCTTCTACTTTTATGGCATGTGTGTGTTCTAATGAGTTTTAGGTAGGGTTGTTTTCAGGAGCATGGATAATGAGCTACAGGATCATTGACAACTCTTCAGTAGATACACCATAGGAGTATATCTCCTTTCCCCCATAGCAACTATTAAGTGTATAAATCCTCAGGGAGGGCTAAGGTAAGAGGTATATAGATAGGATGAATGGTGAGCAGTAGCTTCCAGTGATGGGTCTTGTGTGGATCTTATCAGCGACTTCAGGACATTTTCCAACCAGCCCAGATCTTCTCAGTCACTGCCTGAGTTTTCCCCACAGATTTTTCCATCCATGGTTTAGAACAGATGGAAAGTAAGAACAGTGTGGATCTCTCAGCATGGTCCAATCCACTTGGCATGGGGTGCAGGGTTGAGATAGCACATCTTTCCCGACTCCCTGGTGCTGCAGTTTTAGGTTTTGTTTGTGATTAATGTCCAGTGTAAAGGTGAGTAATGGAGCAATTCATTGTAGTAATTCAAGCTATGGAGGATATATGGACTCCTTCGCTCAGCATCCTTTCCTCCATCTCCCTGTCACATAAAAAGAATTATTACATCAGAGAACATGTTGCCATCACCTGTGGGAACCAAGTAGAGATACAGCTCATGGTCTTGGGTGTCTTCACTCCCAAAACCCTTCATTGTAATACTGGAGGATGATAGGTGGCTAGCAGACCATTTCCTGTTAGAGTCTGAAGGCTGTAACCCACCTCCAGATTTTTGTGTTGATATCCCAGTCCTTAAATGACAATGTCTGAAGGAAAGGGCTATGGAATATGACTAGGTTATGAGTGTGGAACCTCATGAGGGGTGTAGAGCCTAGGTTCATGACTGGAGATGTCACTCATGGATAGAACATGTGATTAAGATGAACAAGACCCTGTATTTAGTGAGAGAGAGAGAGAGAGAGAGAGAGAGAGAGAGAGAGAGAGAGAGAAAGACAGAGAGAGAAACAGAGAGACAGAGAGAGACGGAGAGAGAGAGTCAGAGAGACAAAGACAGAGACAGAGTTTTATAGTATACAGGACACAGGTAAATATACAGCAACCAAGATTTTTAATCACACACCCAACCAGCTGTAACCTTAGCCTTGGCCTTCTCAGCCTTACGAACTGTGAGAAATAAGTTACTGTTCTTTATAAACCACATAATCTAAATTGTTCTGTTACAGCAGCCCCGAAGGATCAAGAGAGCTCTCAATGCCTTGTTACTTCTTTTTGGCTCTCTGTCTTGAGTATGTGTGTGTGTATGTGTGTGCGTGCGTGTGTGTGTGTGTGTGTGTATCCGAGTGGGCACATGCATATGTGTCCACACCTGTGGAGGTCAGGGGTTGACATTAAATCTATATGAAATGCTTTCCACTTATTTCCTGAGGCAGGTCTCTTACTGACCTCCCAGAGATCACCAGTTAATGCTACTCTACCAGCTAGTTGCCCTGGAAACACCCTATCTCTGCCTCCCAAATGCAGGAATTACCTACTCAGCGTGACTGTGAGTTCTGGGGCTCTGAACTCCAGTTCTTACACTCGTGGGGCAAACACTTTGCCCACTATACCATTTTCACCCTGTTTCATGTCTTTTGCCTCCTTTTCAGAATGATTGATTGAACAAAAATGATCCATACCTGATTCTAAATTAGTGCTGCTTCTGCATTGTGTGGCTATAACCTCAAGATAATTTCTGACTCCTGGGGTCAGTCTGGGAGGTGAGTCAGATGAAGAAACCTGCTTGGCTGTGGGAAAGAAGCCTACTGTTTTTAAAGGTTCACAGGAGTGCAGCAGCCTGCCCTCTCACAGGGATGGATGAGCAGAGGTGCAGGTAAGTATACCTGGGGAACTTGGCATGGCCTCTTTGATTTTAGGGAGGAGGCCGAATGTTTATAAACCCACCAGGGCTTGGGACTTAGAAGTCCTAGCTTTACTTGCTGTGGAGGTGAGTGACATCACCTTTCAGTCAAAGAGAGGGACACTCAGTTTTGATTTCCTATCCCAGCCAGTGGGCTAGAGTCATGGGACTTGGGGGTATTGATATGTTAGTGGAGATATTTCTGTTCTCATTAGCTTGAAGCTGCTAAGACCTTGGGGTCATCTTTTATTTATTTAGTGTAGACATTTATACCAAACCCTGCTATACTAAAATAACTAAAGTTGGGCTCTTATAAAAGAAAAAGATTTATTGAGCTTATGGCTTTAGAAGCCTAAGAGCAAAGTGTTTACTCATTTGGCTACATTGCCTATGGTATAGACGCCATGACAGGTGTGCTAAACATGGGGGATGCTTAGTTTTTGTTGTCAACTTGAAACAACCTAGAGTGTCTAGGGAAGAAGAACCTTAATTGAAGTGATCAGTGGAGAAAGCCCACTGTAGAAAGCAGCATCGTGAAGCATGTAGGTCTGGGTTGGTGAGTGAGTCAATTAGCCTCATTCCTCCATGGGTTCTGCCTTAGTCCTTGCTGTGACTTCCCTCAATAATGGGTTGTGACTTGGAAGAGTGGGATGAAATAAAGACACTCTTAGTTAGGGTTTTAGTGCTGTGAAGAGACACCATGATCAAGGCAATGCTTGGAAAAGAAAACATAATTGGGGCTGGATTACAGTTTCAGAAATTTAGTCCATTATCATCATGGCAGGAAGCACAGTGGTGCACAGGCAGACATGGTGCTGGAGAAGGAGCTGAGAGTTCTACATCTTTATTCACAGGCAGAAGAAGGAGAATGTGCCACACTAGGAATAGCTTGAGGATAAGAGATGTCAAAGCCAGACTCCACAGGGACACACTTCCTCTAACAAGACCACACCCATTTCAACAAGGCCACACTTCTTAATAGTGCCACTCCTTATGGGACAAGCATTTCAAACACATGAATCCATAGGGCCACTCCTATTCAAACTACCACAAAGTCATCCACCCTAAGTTGCATTTTCTTACAGTGTTTTATCACAGTATTTAAATGAAATTAGAATAGGGAAGATCACATAGTAAGGCAGGAAGCAAGAGAGCCTGGAGGAACTAATACTGATCTTCAAAAAACAAAACAAAAGAAAAGAAAACAAAAAACAAAACAAAAATTTATGTGTGTCTGTGTGTTGACACAACACTAATATGGCAGCCAGAACACAAAGTGTGGAAGTCAGTTCTCTCTTCCCACTACACAGGTCTCTGGGATGGAACTTGGCTTGTTAGCCTTCACAGCAGATGTCTTTACTGACTGGATCATCTCGCCAACCCCAGGCATTAATTTCTTCCAATGGCAAAACCTCCACTTAAATAATTACCTGGGCTAAGCAAACCTCTGGAAGGTTCTTCCATTTCTTTTGTTTGTTTTTTAATTGGATATTTTCTTTACTTACATTTCAAATGTTATCCCCTTTCCTGGTCACTCTCCGAACCCTCCTATTTCATCCCACCTCCCTTGCTTCTATGAGGGTGTTCCACCAACCAACCAACCAATCCCTACTCCTCTCCCTTGAATTCCCCTATACTGGGGCATGTTCTCAAGGCTCACTGAAGAGGCTACCCTTTCTTCCCTCTTGTGTCTCTTCATATGAGTCAGCCATAGTCATCTTCTTTTCCTTTCCTTTCTTTTCCTTTCCTTTCCTTTCCTTTCCTTTCCTTTCCTTTCCTTTCCTTTCCTTTCCTTTCCTTTCCTTTCCTTTCCTTTCCTTTCCTTTCCTTTCCTTTCCTTTCCTT
>NW_021604653.1:2886264-2898303 GCF_004785775.1 Grammomys surdaster
TCCCTTCCCTTCCCTTCCCTTCCCTTCCCTTCCCTTTCCTTTTTTTTTATTGGATAATTTCTTTATTTACATTTCAAATGTTATACCCTTTCATCCTCAGAAACTCTCTATCCCATCCCCCTTGCCCCCTGCTTCTATGAGGGTGTTACCCCACTCACCCACCCACTCCCTCCTCCCTGCTGCTCTGGCATTCTCCTACACTGGGGCATTGAGCCTTCACAGGGCCAAGGGCCTCTTCTACCATTGATGCCCAACAAAGCCATCCTCTGCTACATATGTGGCTGGAGCCATGGGTCCCTTCATGTGTACTCCTTAGTTGGTGGCTTAGTCCCTGGGAGATCTGGGAGGTCCGGTTGGTTGATGTTAATGTTCTTCCTATGGGGTTGCAAACCCCTTCAGCTCCTTTAGTTCTTTCTCTAACTCCTCTACTGGGGACCCCACTGGGGACCCTGTGTTTAGTCCAATGGTTGGCTGTGAGCATCCCCTCTGTATTTGTCAAGCTCTGGCAGAGCCTCTCCAGAAACAGCTATATCAGACTTCTCTCAGCATGCACTTCTTGGTATCCACATTAGTGTCTGGGTTTGGTGACTGTCTATGGGGTGGATCCCCAGGTGGGGCAGTCCCTGGATGGCCTTCCCTTCAGTCTTCATCTCTTACACTGTCATGCATCATACCATAGACCAACCTTTCTAACACTTGAGCCCTTGGTGGACAAATCACACAGGCCTAAACCACAGGCATATCCTGAAGTTTGACAAAAGAGTTTACCTTTATTGTTTGAAAAAACATAAAACATCCAGGGTTTTTAGATCATGTGCTTATTATATACAGGTATGCAGTTCAATCCTTACTGTGAGTGGGGTGCATGTATGTACACACATATGTAATTTTTCACTGGTGAAGACAGTGTTTAATGGGAAGAGAAGGGAGAAATGGAGAATCTAACAGCCTGTAGATTGTGATGTTTTCTACAAAGTACTATATCAACGTGTCCCTGACACAGCCTGGAATTAACTGGAAGAACATCTTCATGAGGAATTATCTACATCAGGCTAGTTTGTAGGTATGTCCGTGGGAAATTGCTTTGATTGTTAGTTGATGCGGAAGAGCAGCTCACTGTGAGCAGCACCAGTCCTTGGGTACGGGCTTCCACACTGTGAGAATGTAGAAAGCTGGCTTAAAGCAAGCTTGCTCGCTAACCAAGGATCTGCACATTCATTCTCTTTCTGCTCTTGACTGCGCATGATGGTTTACGTTCCTGCCTTGACTACCTCAAAATAAACCCTTTCTTCTACAAGTTGTTTTCTGTCATTTTTTCCTGTGGCTTTTATTACAGGAACAGAAATGAGAGTGTTTGTGTGTGAACAAAGAGTCAAGGAAAGAAGCAGATGCACCAACGTGACAGACAGGACAGCACCGGGCATCTGGGGTATTTCCTACTACAGGATTGTATCCTGTCTAGTCAGGAGATCTCCAGGGGAGGAAGTGGTTATTGCTGTAGTGGGAAGGAAACATGTCTCTCTCTCTCTTTCCCTCCCTCTCTCCTTCCCTCCCTTCCTTCTTCTTTCCCTCCCCAGCTCTCCTTCTCCCTCCCCTTCCCCCTCTGCCTCCTTTATTTTTCTCAGAGCCCAGTGTAGCCCTTGTAAAAACATACAACACATTGTATCCCAAGCCCATGTCATTATTACCAGAAATGTATAAGCAACATTATCTATCTCAGAGTAAAATCAGCGTATGCTTTCCTGATGAAGTCCCTTTCAATTTTTACAGTGCCCAAACTTCAGAAAGAAACTCCATGTACGATCTCTCTCTGTGTTCCATGCACTGAACCCCTAGCTATATCAGGACTCTCTCCATCTACCATATGTCTGATTGAAAATTCAATTCAACTCACTTCAAATATGTATTGAGTACCTTCATGTCGGCAGCGAAGTCGTAAAAGCCACAGGGGATACAAAATAAATATAAAGTACAGTCTCGGGCTTCAGAAAGTCTGCCACACTATTGGGAGCAACACACAGAATCAAGAGACCCACATGAGACAGAATACATTTGCTCATCAGAATGTGTTGTTCTGACACTAAGTGCATTGAGTGCTGTAGAAGAGGACTTCTGGGCAAGGGGCAGCCTTGTCAAAGCATAAAGGCTTCTTAAGGGGCTGTAGGCTGACATAGGGCTTTGGAGAAATGTGAGCATTCAAATATGTAGCAGGGTCACACAGGTAGATTTTCTTTTTGTTCCTGGTTCTCTGCAGCAGCCGGGAGGATGAAAAGGACATGCCCTAATTACTGTACGCTAAAGAGCTTGCTGAGAAGCCAGTAGTCATTGTCAGGCCTCTAGTTCCCACTGCCCACTCCCCTTTTCCGTGACACCCTCTATTGGTTTATAAAAACAGATTGGACAGGACAGTGTTGATAAATACGTTTCACTGACAGTCACTTGACTGCAGCACTGTGAATAGCTATGAGTCTCTGTAGAGATAATTTCTTAGTGTGTGTGTGTGTGTGTGTGTGTGTGTGTGTGTGTGTATAAAACTGTATCTCCTGTTCAGGAACTCTTGGAAAGACTTCCTTATGGCTGCCTCCAATAGCCCTACCTGACCTCACTCTGTTGCTCTGGGACTACGGAATGCTGTAATTCCAGCATCTATGCCATGGGTTCTCAAAAAGTCTGGATAAAAGAATGGAGCACAACTTCTTATGTGCCCATCCATGTTTGCTCCCTGCAACACTGAAACACACAAGAAATCACTCACAGGCTTCAGTCTATTTTTTTTTCCTGGAATGAGAGGGGAGGGAAATTACCTACATTTAGAAGGGAAAAGACATAATTGTCTCCTTGAATCACATCTGTTTTGTATTTTGAGCACCAACTGTAAATAAGCTGAGGCAGTTTCTGGCAAGCAATACAAGTGGTGTTTTCAGCAAGAGGATGAGAATGTAGACTATGTAGAGGAGGTGTGAGTGCAGCATCCATGGAGGGGGAGGGAGTACAGTATTCATGGAGGGAATGCACGGTCAGTGTTCATAAAGGAGGTGGTAGTACAGCACGCAAAGGCATGCTCTATCTAAGCATGTTAGTATCCATGATAACTGCTGAAGTATACTGTAGTGTGATATGGTATGATATGTGGTATGATATAGAGTGGTGTGGAATGGCATGGTGTGTGGTGTAGTATGATTCACGGTGTGTGGTATAATGTGGTGTAGTGTGGTATAGTTTGGTGTGATATGTGGTATGGTATATAGTGTGTTGTGGTTTGTGATGTGGTATGGTATGGTTTTGTGTGATACGATGCAGTACGGTATATGTTGTGTGATATATGGTATGGTATGTTGTGGCATGTTATGGTTATGTGGTGTGGTATGAGTGTGTGATATATGATATAATGTTTTGTGTTATGGTTGTGTGATGTGATATAGTATGTGATATATGGTATGGTGTGGTAGTTTATGGTTGTGTGATGTGGCATAGTATGTGATATATGGTGTGGTAGTTTATGGTTGTGTGGTGTGGTATGGTGTGTGATATATGGTATCATGTGATTTGGTGTGTTATGGGTGTGTGGTATGGTATGATGTGTGCTATATGGTATGGTGTGGTATGGTAAAAATAGTGCATATAATAAATATTATGTAATATCTCTATACTATATTGCACTCTTGACCCTTTATGTTATTGCCTACTTTTGGACTGTTACTCAAAAAATACATGTGAGAATCTAAATGAGACACTGTACCCTACTGGAGAAAAAGAGTAGTTAGAAGGAAGCAGAAGACTGATTTATCCAGGTCCTAAGATCACAGCATCCCCAGAGGGTAATACTGGCCTTAGAGCTTCATAACAATGAGGAATGGTTTATAGCCGGGACTGTTTTCCAGATAGGGAAATGTACTTAATTTTCTGTACATAAAATTTCCCCCAAACAGTTATTATTTTCAGAAGCACAGACAGCTCTAATCTCATCTGTGATATAGAATATGTGTTTAGAGAGCTTGCGATTGACTGGCGCCTCCCCTTTCTTTCCAAGATATATTGATATTCTAAGTCTCTTAACACCTGTGCATGTGACCTGATTTGGAAATAGAGCTTTGTAGATTAATAGAGAAAAGGTGAGGTAATTGTGGTGTATACTAATTCAATTGAAGAACTATCAGGATTTGGGGAAAACCAGAGCACAGAAGAAAGGCAAGGGGCCTGAGGGGATGGCTCTGCTGGTAAACCTTGTGGACATGAGTTACAACCTCAGAACACATTAAAGAAATAGAGGATGGTAACACATCCTTCTAATTTGAGAAGTAGGGGTATGGAGAAAGGAAGATCTCTGGCCTTGCTGGTAAGCCAGCCCGGTCTACTTGGCAAGCCCCAGGCTGGTGAGAGACACTGTGTCAAAAAACAAATAAGTAGGGGAGGTGAGATGGCTCATCAGGTAAAGGAGCTTGTGGCTAAACCTGAGGTTCTGGGTTCCATCCCTGGAGTCACATGGTGTAAGGAGAGAACCCATTCCTAAAAGCTGTCCTCTGACCTCCATACACATGGCATGCCATGAACCCCTTCCTTCATCATCACCATTACCATCACACCACCATCACCATTGCCACCGCCACCACCACCGCCACCACCACCGCCAGCAGCAGCAGCAGCAGCAGCAGCAGCAGCAGCAGCAGCAGCAGCAGCAACAACAACATAAATACGAACAACAAGATAAAAAAAAATCAAGATAGATATAAGTTGAGGAGTAATAGCCAGAATTGTCCGTGACCTTTACATGGACTCACACACATGTGCATGTGCACATGCACACACACCACTCCATCCATATGTGCCTGCCTGCAGGCCTGCCTTCCTTCCTTCCTTCCTCCTTCCTTCCTTCCTTCCTTCCTTCCTTCCTTCCTTCCTTCCTTTTTTCCTTCCTTTTTTCCTTCCTTCCTTCCTTCTTTCCTTCCTTCTTGTCCTCATTCTCCCCTTCTTCCTCCTCCTCTTCTTCCTTCTTCCTCCTCCTCTTACCCACATACACATGCACACACACACACACACACACACACACACAAACACACACACACACATAAACAAAAGAAGAAGAGGAGGAAGAGAAGGAGGAGGAAGAGGAGGGAGAGGAGGAAGATGAGGATGAGAAGAAAGGAAGAAAAGAAGGAAGGAAGGAAAGAAGGAAGGAAGGAAGGAAGGCAGGCAGATATGCAGTGGAATTGATTATCTGTAGAGTCATATAGCCCTGGTGACACCTCAACCTCTCAGCTTTTAGACTGTGAATTGAGAAATCACTATGTATTCAAACTCACCCAGTTGATGGTTCATTGCCACAGCAGTGACAACAACTGAATACAGTCATTTATTTTCACTAGCAAAGGAGGAAAGACCCATTGTATTAGTGACTTTTCTGGTGTTGTGGTAAAATTTCGCCAGGAAAGCACATGAAAGAGAAAGTGTTTATTTTAGCCCACAGTTCCAGAAGGACAGAGTCCTCCATGCAGGGAAGGCAGAGTATTGGGAGGAGGGAGCTGCTGATCAGGTTGCATCTGTTTTCAAGAAGCAGGGCAAAGAACAGAAAGTGGGGCTAGACTGTAAATCCTCGAAGCTTGCCTTTAATGATGTCCTTCCTACATCCAGGCTCTGCCTCGTACTGTTCCACAACCCTTTTAAGCAGCAGCAGACAAAGTGTTCAAACACCTGAGTCTGTGCGGGTCATATTCAAATCATAGAACCCATTTTCTGCCTCACCATACTCAAGCATGGGGTGTGGCATCCTTAAGTCTTAGAGTCCCAGGGAGAGGGCAGTGAGTTGTGCTTGTGTCCTAAGGGTGCTTTCCTCTGGGGAGCTATTTCAGGAGTGCAGTGGGTGAGAGATTTCCTAACTATGGCAAGTATCTGGGACTATGAGGCTCAACATGACCGTGAATCCATTTAACTCCATGAATCCATGTTAAATTATAATGTGTCAGGTGTGAATCCCAGGGAAGGGGTCTCCCATCTCAGTGGTTCCTGACCCTGCCTGTCATTTGCCTGAACCCCAGGAGACTCATGGCATCCACTATCCATCCCCACCGACCCCCCACGCACACACCTTGCTAATTGTGTCTGTTAGTGCCTTTCTGTCTATCTGGAACACTATTTCCTCTTTTGAACTTTTATTTGTCCTATGTATCTATTTACTTTGTTTTATTTTTATTTGTTGTCCGTGTGTGTATTTCTGTGTGTGTGGAAGCTTGTATACATTGTTCACATGTGCGGAGACCAGAAGCCAACCTCAGATGCTGCCTCTTAGGTGCCAGCCACCTTTAGTTTTTGAGACAGGGTCTTTCACTGGCCTGCAATGTGTCACTTGGGTTGTCAGGCCAGTGAGGCCCAGAGATGCCTATGTGTGCCTCCTCAGAATTGGGATTATATACTGTGTGTTTCCACACCTAGCTGTGTTTTAACCTAGATGTAAACTAGCTTGTAAAACAAACACCAGGTTTGTGTGAACAAACAAAAGACAACTCTGGGGTTAACTCAGGTCTTTGTGTTTGTAGACAAGCACTTTACCAACTGAACCATCTCTCCAGCATCTCTTCATCCCTTCCCACTGTGTTTCAAGGCATCTAGCCTCACAGAGCCTTTCTGTCCTTTATATCTTGGTCACCTTGCTGGGAAGCTCAAGGCCAGGTACAGAACAGGCGAAGTGACAATAAGCATGCACTCAGCTCCGCTGAACCTTGTCTCTTGAGTACACTTCTCCTTGACTCTGAGAAGTGGTTTCTCTTCAGAGACTGGGAATGCAGCTCAGTGGGTAGACTGCTTTCCCAGTATGCACTGGGTTCCATCCCCTGCATTGCATAAAACAGGCTTTGTGTCTCAGGCTGTCAGCCTAGTGCTTGGCAGGAGGATAAGGAGTTCAAAGTCATCCTTGGCTACATAGTGAGTTTGAGGCTAGCCTGGGCTTCTTGAGACCTCATCTCAAAACAAAACCAAAACCAAAAACCAAAAACAAAAAACAAAAAACAAAAAGCAAAACCCCAAACAACAACAACAAAAACCACCCAAACAAGACTTGTTTTCTGTTCAGCATTTAGTTTGAATCGTTTCTTCTCAGTAGGCCCTTGTCCTGCTGTCCAGGTCCCTGTCATCAGGTGTCATGGTTTCTCTGCTATTAGGTACTCTTTTTACAGTTCAAGATTTCTGGCCCAAACCAGAAAACAGTGTCTCCTTTTTCCAGTGTCAAATCTAAAAATATGTTTTCTCATAAAAAAATCAACTATTCATTACAAAAATTTTCAAAATATAGAAAAGAAAAACTAAATTCCAAGTCTGTATAGTACCTTTGTAATTCCACAGTCACCTACACACCGGTTACAGCTTGACTTCTGTGTGTACCGTGCACAGGCCATTTTGACATCTGAGCTCGTTCACCCTCATTTCATAATAAAAATGTTTGTGTTTATAACCCCTCATTTGAAAGAGCACACACGCCTGACAGTGGTGGCACACGCCTTTAATCCCAGCACTTGGGAGGCAGAGGCAGACGGATTTCTGAGTTCGAGGCCAGCCTGGTCTACAGAGTGAGTTCCAGGACACCCAGGACTACACAGAGAAATCCTGTTTCGAAAACCAAAAAAAAAAAGAAAGAAAGAAAGAAAGAAAGAAAGAAAGAAAGAGAACACACATGTTTTTCAAGAAACAGGCTCTGGACCAATGACATGGTTCAGTTGGTAAACCACTTGGTGCCAAGCCTGACATCATAAGTCCCAGGAGAACTGCATAGTAGTTGTCTTCTGACCTCCACACGTGTGCTTTGCTGCTGTGCACGCACGTACACACAAATAAACGTGACAAAAGTTTAAAAATGGGTGAGCTTCTCAGTATAGAGATGGCTTTAATTGTTTTGATTGAAAGCATTCACCCTGGCCTGTTTGCCCTTTGAAGACAAATGGGATGAGAAGCACACAAGCCTGGAGAAAAGAAGGGTGCCCCTCATAAAAGGCCGTGGACAGACTGGGGGTAGAAATATCAATATACTGAAAGGCAAAAGGTCAGGATTCTATGCAGTTCAGCTTTCTTCCCAGTTACAAAGACTGTCTCCTCCAGGTGTTCAGTGTGTTCAGAGACTGGAGGGCATCCCCTGTCACTTTTACAGCATCATTGTTTTTGCATGATTACCTCTGCTTGTCTTCCTCCCCCTTCCTTCTCCTCCTCCCTCTTTGCCTGTTCTTTGTCCCCCTCCTCCTATCTCCTTTTCCCATTTCTTCCTTCTCTTCCCTTGTCCCCTTCTTCTTCCTGTTGTCCATCAGTTTAGTCATGAACATGATTCCCATTTCAGTTTGGTTTAGCGATGTAAGAGGCAATGGAGGTTGAAGTAGACATGTGTAATTGGTGGGTTCTGGAAATCACTTTATTTGTAAAGTGTTTGCTGCACAAACATGATATTTTAATTCAGATCTCCAGCACTTGTGTAAAAATCAGGCCTGATTGTGCACACTTGTGACCACAGTGCAGAAACAAGAGGCACCCTGGAGCATGCTGACCAGCCATTCTAGGCAATGAGAGCTCCAGGACTAATGAGAGACCCTGCTTCAAAAAATAAGGTAGAGTGGAATCAAGGGAGTCACCTTTCATCTACTTTTGACATTCACCATACATACCTGCACATATACACATACACACATGCATACCTCACAGCAACACACAGACAGACAGACACACACACACACACACACACACACGTGCACACACACACATTAATTTAAATACAATAACTGCGAAGTTTAGTTTTTAAAATGGGGGATACATTATGCATATTATGCAGAAGTTTGTCTGTATACATGATACACAGATATTTTTGTTTTTTTTCTTAAAGATAATATTGTGAAGAACACATTTTTTGATCATAAGGTACAAATTGATGTTTGTATTTTCTTTTCCACAAAGGGAGGTAACCCAAGGAGGAAGTCAGGCCAGCACATCATAGACCCTAAGTAAAACACCTGGCATCTCTTGTGATTGAAATGCTGTATTAATGAGCTCTCATCTGCAGTGACATTTTACCAGGAACCAATTAACCACTGTAATTACACCTCCTTCGTGTGTGCTATGAAACGTGAAGTGACTGGGTATTGGATTCCTGTGTTCAGTGCGTTTTCTTTTTCAAATGACAACATTTTAAACTCTACAACTTTGAGTCATTTATTATCTTTCCCTTAGCTCCTGGGTGGCTCAGCAGGGAGGAAAATTTTGCAATAGATAATTTTTTATAACCATAGGCATGGGCACATGCAAATTAAAATAGTTGAAGACAATGGCAGTGTTTGTAATATAGCAGTTACCTAAGTTTAAAGGTGTCAGAAAATACATGGGGGAGGGTGAATAAGTAAGAATAGAATGAGTTAAATCTTCATACTAAGGTGCAGGCTGCTCAGGACCTGGAGGTCTGAATAAAGCGGTTGTTGGTTCAGTGGCCAATGTAGATAATTAGCTGTATGTTGCTAAATAGAAAACTTGGATGCTATTGTCACTGCAAAACGTATAAATCCTTCCCAAACACACCATTTTTAGTGTATTCTGTGACAATTTCATGTATATACATAACTCATTTGCTGATAGTTACCCCCTACCCTCATTACCCTCTCATCTCTCCAACTCCCCCAAACCTTGTCTTTCCAACAAGGCTCCTCATTGTTTTGGATGTTTTGGTGACCTACTTAGTTTAATTAAGCTTGCTAACTTGTGCATGGGTGAGGGGTTCTGAACTGAAGCAAGGACATCTCATCAGTGGCTACACCACTGAAGAAAATGTCTCTCCATTCCCCAGAAGCCATAACTGCCAAAGGCTCTTCAGCTAGAGGTGGGGCCTCACAAGGTCCTTCTGAATTGATGCTGACCCATCTACTGGCTTGGTCCTGTACTGATAACCATAGCCACTGAGTTCATGAGTGCAAAGGTCATGTCCAGAAGACAATATTTCATAGCACTCTTCCCCTGCTCTGACTTTTAAATTCCTTTCACCCCTTTTTTCCCAATATTCCCTGAGGCTTGGGGGTGTGATGTATAGATATCCCACTTCAGGTTGATCACCTAACAGTCACTTTTCTCAATATTTTGACTAGGTGTGGGTGTCTGCATTAACTGTACCCCACAGAGCAGCTTTCCAAATTGAACTTTCCGGGCTTCACTTCCCTCCTGGTCAAACATTATCACCTTATCTCTGTATCTGCCTTCTGCATTAATTGGGAGGAAGTGTGTGTGTGTGTGTGTGTGTGTGTGTGTGTGTGTGTGTGTGTTGGTCCAAGTCTTTTTATCACAGTAACAGAAAAAAAAAAAGACCTAGAACATCTGGTGTATCATACATCCTCACCAAGTGTTAGTTTTTATTGTTTTATTAACATAATCTGACATTATAAAATTTGACATTACGGGAATGTAAACTCTCTGCTTTAATGAGGCTTAATGTATCATTGGGTACAAATCAAAAATGGTAAATATCTTAGTCGGTTGGAGCTAACAAGTGTCACAGATTAGCTAGCTCTAAAATCAGAGTCTCCATTTGAGGAGGCCAGCAAGATTCCTACAGAATTGGATTTAGTGAGGACCTGGGTCCCAATTCAAAGATGGTTCCATCTCTCATGGTAAGGCAGTTTATGTGGATCTCTCCTTTTCCAATCTTCCCTCCCTCCTTCCCTCCCTTCTGGCCATAGGTTTATAAGAAGATTATCGGACAGCTTGAACAAGAGACACTTCTCTTCTGGTTCCATATGGGTTCTGGGGATCAAACTCAGATCTCCAGGCTCGACACGCGTCCTTACACATGGAGTCGTTTCACTGGCCACTGAACAATTTTCTTAAGCTTATGTTTTACTCTATGTCTCAAGGACATACCTTCCTAACTGATACCCATTCTTTTCAAAGATGTGATGTGGGTGAATCCTACTGCATCTGTCTGTCCACTATTCCTGGCCGTCTGTCCGCTTTACACTAGGTTTTCTAGCCTGGGAACAATGTGCTAATAGCCAGATCTCAAGATCCGGGGTTTTATTGATTTCTTGGGGATACACTTCCAGTCTCTGGTGTGCCGTTTTGAATTTTAATCTGCAGTTTAATCAGTGTTGTGAGATTGCTTTCCAAATAGCCTGCAACTTTTCGAATTTCTTTGCAAAGTACAGCTCTCTCTACATCTTGACCTACAGTTGGGGCTGCACTTCTAAATTTATGCCATCTTGACAGGCACAGCGTACATTCGATTTGTATTTTGCTGGTTGACGGTGACATGAAGAACTGAGCATATGTTTGTAGCTCTTTTGGATTAACTCTTCTGTGGGTTAGATAAAAAGTTTGATTTATTTTGCCAGTTAGCATAGTTGAAAATTATTTTATTTTTACTATATTTTAATGGTTTATTTTTATTTACATGTGTGAGTGAGTTTATGTCATATTTTGTGGGTGATGGGAACCAAACTTGGGTCTTCTGCAGGAGCAGTACATGCTCTGACCACTAAGCCATCTCTCCAGATGAGTTTTATTTTAAAGCCAGATATGGTGATATGTGCTTGTAATCCTGGCTCTGGGGGATAGAGACAGGTGAATTCCTGGGGCTCACTGGCCAGCTAGTCTAGATTCATCCATGAACTTCAGTTCCTAATGAGAGACCCTGTCTCAAAAATCAAGATGAAAAGTTCTTGTGGGGCTACACTCAGGGTTAATACCAGACTCTGCACACACACACACACACACACACACACACACACACACACACAGACACACACACAAACACATGCACACGTTCACAAACTTGCACCTACATGAATATGTGCTGTCTTAGATAGTGTCCTGTTGCTATAAAGAGACACTGTGACCAAGGTAACTCTTATAAAGAATAACATTTCATTGGGGCTGGCTTAGAACTCATGACAGCACACAGGCAAACACGGAGAGGTAAGTAAGAGTTCTACATCTGGATTGACAAGCAAAAGGTGGGTGGTGGACAGAGAGAGAGAGAGAGAGAGGCAGAGAGAGAGAGAGAGAGAGAGAGAGAGAGAGAGAGAGAGAGAGAGA
>NW_021604653.1:2898313-2901817 GCF_004785775.1 Grammomys surdaster
AGAGAGAGAGAGAGAGAGAGAGAGAGAGAGAGAGAGAGAGAGAGAGAGAAACTAGCCTGAACATTTAAAACCCTAAAGGCCTCTCCAGTGATACTTCTAACAAGGCCACACCTACTCCAACATAGCTATGCCTACTGATCTCTGTCAAGTAGTGCCATGCCTTAATGACCAGGCATGCAACCTATGAGCCTATGAGGGCCATTCTTATTCAAACCATTCCACATGCACACATGAATTATTGTATTTTGCCTTCAAAGTAACACATGTATGTAATAAGAATAAGGTGGTCTTGGAACATTTACAATAAAAATAATAATGATTTTTTCTACCACCATCACTTTTATTTTCACTCTACAAATCCGTATGAGTCTAGGTAAACAGGAAATGGTTTACAGAGTTTCTATGTCTGTCAGAGACTAGGTAAGAAAGCTGAGAATGATGATTTGTGTTTTTATGCCCCTATTGCTGACTGGCTTACCAAAAACCTTTCTTGAATTGCTTCATTTTTTTTTATTGGATATTTTATTTATTTACATTTCAAGTGTTATCCCCTTTCCTGGTTTTCTCCCGGAAAATCCCTATCTCTCCCCCCGCCCCCCGCTTCTACAAGTGTGTTAACCCATGAACCCACCCACTCCTGCCTTCCTGCCCTGGGCATTCTCCTACACTGGGGCATCAAACCTTCACAGGACCACTTCTCCCATTGATGCCCAACATGGCCATCCTCTGTTACATATGCAGCTGGAGTCATGGGTCACTCCATGTGTACTCTTTGGTTGGTGGTTTAGTATCTGGGAGCTTCTGGGGTCTGGTGGGTTGATATTGTTCTTCCTATGGGGTTGCAAACCCCTTCAGCTCCTTCAGTCCTTTCTCTAACTTCTCCATTGGGGACCCCACGCTCAGTCCAATGGTTGGCAGTGAGCATTCACCTCTGTATTTGTCAGGCTCTGGCAAAGCCTCTCAGGCTCCTGTCAGCAAGGACTTCTTGGTATCCACAATAGTGTCTGCTTTTAGTGACTGTATATGGGATGGATCCCCAGGTGGGGCAGTCTCTGGATGGCCTTTCCTTTAGTCTCTGCTCCACACTTTATCTCTGTATTTGCTCCTGTGAGTATTTTGTTTCCCCTTCTAAGAAGGACCAAAGCATCCACACTTTGGTCTTCTTTCATCATGAGCTTCATGTGTTTTGTGAATTTTACCTTTGGTATTACGCACTTTTGGGCTCATATCCACTTGTCAGTGAGTGCATAGCATGTGTGTTCTTTTGTGATTGGGTTACCTCACTCAGGATGATATTTTCTAGTTCCAACCATTTGCCTACGAATTTCATGAATTCATTGTTTTTAATAGCTGAGTAGTATTCCACTGTGTAAATGTACCACATTTTCTGTATCCATTCCTCTGTTGAAGGACATTTGGGTTCTTTCCAGCTTCTGGCTATTATAAATAAGGCTGCTATGAACATAGTGGAGTATGTGTCCTTGTTATATGTTGGAGCATCTTTTGAGTATATGTCCAGAAGTGGTAGGTAACACTATGTCCAATTTTCTGAGGAACTGCCAGACTGATTTCCAGAGTGATTGTACCAGCTTGCAATCCCACCAACAGTGTTCATATTTTTTTAGTAAACTACATTTATAGTTGTTTATCTTTTTCTTGAGATAAGGTCTTGCTATGTAGCCCAGGTTGGCCTCAAACTTGAGATTTTCTTCCTCAGCCCCTAGTTTTGGGGCTTATGCTGCCATGTTCAACTAGAGAACTAATTTTTCTTTTAAAGGTGTTTTATTAGTATGTTAATTATGTGTAATATTTTTCATTAATTTGTATACTTTATTTTGATCATATTCACCCCCTTAACATCTCTTGACCCTTTCCACTCCTGTTAATCTTCCTGTGTGTGTGAGTGGGGGTACTCAGTGAAGACTGTTTGCAAGAACGTGGGTGGGATATGTTTACAGGTGCATGGGCACCCTACCAGCTTCTATGACACTGAGGAAAATGTCTCTCCCCTATCAATTATTACTTTCTTAAAGGTCTTTATGAATACATGGGACCTCATGTACTCCTCCCATAATACTAGATTGTAAGAACTCTACAATTGTGTTTTTGTTTTAATGTAATAATTGGACATTTCACTTTTTACTTTTATTTATATATGAATGTGCATTTCTCTCTGTGTATGTGCTTGTATGTATGGGTACCCTCAGAGGTCAGAAAAAGAGGGTGTCAGATCCTCTGGAACTGGATTACAGATGGTTGTAAACTGCTGGTGTGTTTGCTGGGAACTGAACTCGAGTTCTTCGGAAGAGTAGCAAAGGCTCTGTAGTGTTGGGCTGTCTCTCCAGCTTTTCAAACTTCAAATTTCAATCCTTTCCCCATCTCCACCTCTCCCTGTTCTTTCCTTTTAACTATTGAGCACTCCATCTTGATCTTTTGCACTGTATGAGAGGCTGTTCAGTGCTGAAGTTTTTTCTCCACATTACATTCGAGCAGCAGACAGCTCTGTTTCTGGTTGTTCAAGTGCATTGTGTGGTACCAACTCCACAGCCCCGTTGGACCACCTAGCATACAGTGCAGGAGAAGATGTTCTGTATCACACTTTACTCTCTAGCCTTGGTTACCAATCTTGTCAGGCAGAATTATAGCTTCCCAAGAAGTGTACCTTTTAAGTCCCAGAACTACTAACTGTACCCCATGAGCAAGTAAATAACTTTACAGGGCAATTAATGATCTTAGGTTAGAGGCTATTTCGGATTATCTGGGTAGCAAGATCAGAGTCAAGGAAGGAGGCATGGCTACAGAAGCAGAGGAAGGTGGTGGCCAAATAGTGTGAGGAGCCACTAGGAGCTGACAACGATATGGAGTCATTTTGTCCTATGCCTCTGAAATGCCTGCGGCTACTACTTTTGGCTCTGTAAGACCCATCTTTAACTTCAGACTTCCAGAACTATGAGATTACAAGTCAGTGGTGTTTGAAGCACTGAGAGAGTAACCACTGTGACGTCAGGGAAAGAAGCTGAACATGTTGAGTTGCACAGCCATTGTACAGATCTGAAACAGTAAGGGAGGTAATATATACAACCCTACCCCTGTTAGGTCTGAGGCCCTGCATCTTTAGGTCAGACCCCACAGCTTGAATCATGACACACCTCCCTTCAGCTCTCTTGAACCAGAAGTCACACAGCTATCTGAGCTGTGATTGACAGCTCTCCATTTGTGGTACCCGGCTCCTTCACGGTCTGTGTTACATATACTATGGTGAACTAAACCACACTACATGAAACTTCCCACCAAGGCCGTAATAGGTGATAAGAAGTCAAATGGTTTCCTTTGTTCTAGTGTGTTTTGGGGACTCCACAGGGATTTTGTTCTGTGATATGTTCTGAAGGTTCACTGAAGAGGCTACCCTTTCTTCCCTCTTGTGTCTCTTCATATGAGTCAGCAGTAGCCATCTTCTTTTCCTTTCCTTTCCTTTCCTTTCCTTTCCTTTCCTTTCCTTTCCTT
>NW_021604653.1:2901827-2918236 GCF_004785775.1 Grammomys surdaster
TCCTTTCCTTTCCTTTCCTTTCCTTTCCTTTCCTTTCCTTTCCTTTCTCCTTTCTTTTCTCTTTCTGTAGTGGCCTAAGCCACCCCACATTCGGGGGTCATCCTATATCTGCATGAGCTGCTGCTTCAATCTGTGGGTCAGGGTCTAGCAAGAGAGAGAGTGGGGACAGAGAGACGTGAAGAATGGAGACGAGACAGAGTCTGATCTATTCTCTCCTCAAGTCTCTCCTCAAGTCTCTCCTTAAGTCTCTCCTTTATTGAAAGAAAATCATGGGTATATACAAGCACAAGCAGGGGAACGCAGCTGAAGACGGTTTAACACGTGCACCCTGCAGCTGGGGGCAATAAACAACAAAACAAAATATGTAAGAAAGCAAGATAATTATCAGAGTGTGCTCAGCTGTTGCAGGTTGTTGAAAACAAGTCTCTTGTCAGGGTATATGGCTCAAGATGGCTGCAAAAGATGATACCTGCTTTCTGCTCAGAGTCCGCTCCCAACATCTTTCTATTGGATATTTTCTTTATTTACATTTCAAATGTTATATCCTTTCACCCCCAGAAACTCTCTGTCCCATCCCCTCTCCCTCTGCTTCTATGAGGGTGTTACCCCACCCACCCACCCACCCACCCACTCACCCACTCCCACTTCCCCACTCTGGTATTCTCTTACAATGGGGCATTGAGTCTTCACAGGACCAAGGACCTCTTTTCCCATTGATGCCAAACAAGGCCATCCTCTGTTACATATGCAGTTGGAGCCATGTGTCGCTCCATGTGTACTCTTTGGTTGGTGATTTAGTCCCTGGGAGCTCTGGGAGTTCTTGTTGGTTGATACTGTTGTTCTTCCTATGGGGTTGCAAACCCCTTCAGTTCCTTCAGTCCTTTCTCTAACTCCTCCATTGGTTTCCCCGTGCTCAGTCCAATGATTGGCTATGAACATCCTTCTCTGTATTTGTCAGGCTCTGGCAAAGCCTCTCCAGAGACAGTTATATCAGGCTCCTGTCAGCAAGTACTTCTTTGCATCTGCAATAGTGTCTGGGTTTGGTGTCTGTATATGGGATGGATCCCTAGGTGGGGCAGTCTCTGGATGGCCTTTCCTTAAGTCTCTGCTCCATACTTTGTCCCCCTATTTCCTTTAGACAGGAGCAATTCTGGGATAAAAATTTGGAGATGAATGGGTGACCCCATGCCTCAACTAGGGACCTTGCCTAACCCCTGGTCTCTACAGGTTCTGTTTATCTCTTATTCTCGTCCTTAATGAAGCTCCTCTCAGGGTTTTAAAGGGACACCACCCCTTCACTTTAAGGGCTCTATTATAACCCCCTCTCAAGCATATCGTACTCTTTTCTAATGGTTTCTTCCTTCAACCTTAAGGCTCAATCATGACTGTAAGGTCTACTTATTCTAATAAGCCTCATTCTTGAAGGGAATTGTGTGTTCCCATTCTATCTGAACCAACACTACTCATTTCTTTAACAATAATAGTAATAATAATAGTTATTATTAAATTATTGTTAGTATTATACAACTCTCTCGCACTTTTTGCTAAACTTTTGAGTGGTTGCAAACATTTCCAACAGACCAGAGATGCCTTTCTTTTCTTCTGCTGCCGTGAGTTTTTTTCCTCTGTATTCTTAGCTGTGCTTCCCGATGCAATGAAAAAGCACCCCACAAAAGCAACTTAGGAGAGAAAATGATTGGCTCACAGTTCCAGGTTCCAGCCCATCAGCGGAAGCAG
This sequence comes from Grammomys surdaster, assembly GCF_004785775.1. Classification (NCBI taxonomy): domain Eukaryota; kingdom Metazoa; phylum Chordata; class Mammalia; order Rodentia; family Muridae; genus Grammomys; species Grammomys surdaster. The sequence continues at coordinate 2,903,565 of NW_021604653.1, forward strand.
GGGTCACATCACATCCCCAGACAGGGCAGAGATCGATGAGGTAACACAAGGCTGTCTGCCCTCAGTCTCCTCTCCATGTATATACAGTGTAGGACTCCACGCCCAGGGAAGTGTGGGTGGTTCCTCCACATCAATTAAGGTACTTAAGATACCCAGGCATCCCTTGCTTATCCTAGGTGATTGACTGTGTCAAGTTTAGGAAGTTTGATTAGACTGAGCATCTTTTCTCATGCTTCTCTGTCAGCAAGGCTGATGAAGACTTGGGGTTACAAAGTGCTCGAAAAGTCTCATTGGTTTAAAGTCGCAGCTGTCAGATGCAGCCCATTAACAGTCATTCTTCTGGCTCCCTCTCGAGTGTCCTGAAGCCTCAGCCCAGCCAATCTTGGGCATTTTTGAGACAGCTGGCAGAAATTAGTGCAGCCTCAGCAAATTGTGCAGAAGTGATTTTCCTTTTCCCCACAGAAAGATAACCCAAGTACGCCAGCAACCTTGGCCTCATAAGCTTCCGTCTTCAATCCACGGACCCAGCCATGCAGTCCATCTGGTGCAGATTCCCGCCAAGTGCTGCCTTGCTCTAGTTCCCAGATGTGGCCCTGCAACTGTGCAGTGAGAGCAAACATCATTTTCCTCCAGGAATCTTTGGAAAAATAATGGGAGTCTGGGCAGGCTGTGTGGGAACTGGTCCTCCAGAGCCATGTTGGTGGGTCATGGTCCGTTAAGACTGTGGGCAGTGACCTGGTTTTCTTGGAAAGGCTCATTGCTTGAGTACTGATCTCAGTCCCCACATTCCAAGTTCTGAGACTTTTCTGGGTTTCACAGAAATAAATTGTCTCAGCTTCTTTTCCAGTAGCTGCCATAAAATGACCCTGACAGAAACACAGGAGCATGGACACAAACACACACACAGATAGAGACACACACACACACACACACACACACACACACACACAGAGAGAGAGAGAGAGAGAGAGAGAGAGAGAGACAGAGAGACAGAGAGACAGAGAGACAGAGAGAGACAGAGACAGAGACACACACAGAGAAAGAGAGAGATAAATAAATGTAAAAAGGTAAACAGTACTATGAAGAAAAACTTATTTCCCCTCCCCCAACAACTCTTACCAGATCTTCTCTGCATCCCTAGCCTTTCAACATCATCTTCTCTCTCTTAAAAAAGTAAAACCAAAGCCAATAATAAATTAACACAGATACACACACAGTGACACACACACACACACACACATAATATATATATATATATGGAGAGAGAGAGAGAGAGAGAGAGAGAGAGAGAGAGAGAGAGAGAGATGTTTTGTGTTGGCTAAATGCTTTTAAATATGAGGCCCATCCTAGAGTGTGGTTGGTAGACTTAGTGTCACTCCACTGAAGAAAACTGGTTTCTCCTCTCCCAGCAGCTATTGATTGCAAGTAACTTTGTGGTTAGGGGTAGATCTTTGTGCCCACTTTCTGTTTTCTATGCTGGGATTCTTGTTTGGTTTGAACCTATGCAGGTCTCATGTATGCTGTCACAGGCTCTGTGAGTTCCTATGAGCATCCGCCCCATTGTAACTGGAAGCTGCTTCTTCTTTGAAGAAGCCTAGCACCTCTGCTCTTACATCCTCCTTCCTCCTTCTCCAAACAGATCTCTGAGCCTTGACAGGAGGAGGTTGATAAAGACATCTCACCACATTAAGGACTGAGTGCTCCAAAGTTTTTCTCTCTCTACACATTGCTTAGCCATCGGCCTTTATGTTAATTATTATTTCCTGCAAGTAGCTTCTCTGATAGGGGTTGATGTACTGATCTATGGACATAGCAGTGTATCATCAGAGGTCATTTCATTGTTATGTTCATTTATCAGAATAATAGCAGTAGTTTTCCTCTTGGGTCCCTGACCTATCTGGTCTCAGGGTCTTGGCCTCATTAACAGTGTTGTATACAGGTTACATCTCATGGAGTGGTCCTTAAACCCAATAATGAAGTGTTTGGCCACTCCTATAATGGTTGTGCCACTCACTACTGCACCAGTGGGTATATCTTGGAGGCAAGTTGCCATAGTGGAGTGGAGTGTTCATAGCTAAGTGAGATTGATGAGAACCTTCCGAGGAATGTGTATAGAACATTCTAGCACCATGGACATTGGTGTATAGTGACTCCATTTAGACTTCTTTTTATACATATTTATATTTTAGGAAGCTTGTCTAGTAACAGATTTTCAGTAAAGAAAAATTAATCTCATCCTCTACAGATAAACATATTGGTGTTTTTCTATTATTTTTATAGACAATGATGGAATAATTATTCACCTTTCACATAAAGCCTTGATCTGCTTTAAGTCATTTTTAAAATGTTTATTTTAGTTTTGATTATGTGCATATCTGTGTGTGGTTATGTGTACTTAAAGGCAAGTGCCCATGGAGGTCGGAAAAGGGCATCAGATCCCCTGGAGCTGGAGCTAAAGGTGGTGGTGAGCCACCCTAGGTGGGTGCTGGGAACTGAATCAGGGTACTGTGCAGTAGCAGCAAACACTCTTAACTGCTGAGCCATCTCATGATTTTTGCATTTAATACTATACATATTGAGACAGGCATCTCCTCTTTCAATAGTTGCTGGAAGGAACTGCGTGCCTTGTATATATATTTGTAGCATTAAGTACAAAGCAGGTTAGAATGGTATAGAGACAGGAGAGAATGCTGTGCCCTAGAGGCACAATTTAAAGGGTATATGTATGTATGCCTTGTGACTTTTTGCAACTCTAGAAAGCAACTGCTTTTGTATTTATTTCAAGGTGGCATGAGTATATCTCATCTAAGAGAAGCAGTGTCGCGCTTACTTGCCTGGACTTCATCCTGGACTGATAGAAGTGACATTATGAAGTCAGATAAGAACTTTACTCCCCAGACATGCTCCTGCCTCATATCTCCTGTATCTCATGCAGAATGCAGTGCTTTGTCCTATCTAAGTAACATGCAGCCTTTCTGAGAAGTGGGTCTCAGATGCTGCTTTTCATCCAGATTCCATTCTGGCCACTGTAGTACTAGTACATGGTCCTGGGGACTCTATGCCATAGTGTCCAAGAGCTGTCATTAGACATCCCATTTAGAGATAACAGTCCTCTAGAGAATCCATCATGGAGCCAAGAAAATTGTTGATCATCCAAAATTCTTTGTTCACCTATACTTTTAGGGAAAGGATCCAAAAGTTTGTAAGATTTATAAAGGTACCTCTGAACTCTCCCCAATTATTGAGAACTATTGATCTCAACGAAGGGATAGAGTACATATTCTTTAGGCAGTCCTCCAGGAAAAATGATTTCTAATCATTGAGATTTATATAAGGATCAGAGAGTAGACATTTGATATTATGTCCTTCGGCAAGAATCTGATATGCAAATATTAAAATAATATTCAAATTCATCAAATAGTGCTGTATGTTTGTGATCATAACATTGACTCCTCCCTCCTTATTTCCTTCATTTTCTCTCCTTTCCTCCCTTCCTTCTCCCTTAACTACTTCCCTTCCCCTCCCTCCATAGCTTCCTTATCTCCACCCTTCTCTCCTTCCTTTCCTTCCCTCCCTAAATTATTTCTCTCCTTCCTGTTTTCCTCCCCATCTTCCTCCATTCCCTTTCTTTCCATCTCTAATTGTTATGTCTTTCTCTCATCTATGTATTTATTCTCATTTATTTGGAGTAACCCTGTTGAGTTCTGAGAGCAACCTGCAGCTAGCACATATTTGTGTTGCCTTCTCTGTTACCTAAGTAAAATCACAATACCTTTTTACCTCATAGGATTACATGGGTCACATATTTTGATGGAAAGTACTTAGTACAATGCTTACTATATAGTTAATTCTAGTCAAATGCATGCAGTTATTGTAATAACAATCACTGGCAAGTCATGGGTTGAGCCTTGTCTACATGGCTGTCTTAGTTATCGTTAGACAGTAAGAGATGAAATTGTTATTAAATAAAAAGTGAAGTATGAGAGGAGATACATGGGACAGGAAGGAGAGGAAACAGGAGGGGGAGGGGAGAAGGAAGGGAAAAAGAGAGAAAAGGAGAAAGAAGGAGTAAGGAAAAGAGAGAGAACAGAAGAGACCAGCTACCCTGTCCACCGTAGTGATTTTCAGAGCTGGCCTAAACTCCAGACTTGTTTGGTCATCAAACTCTACTCTAATTGAATTGGAGAAAACAGCTGCCAGTATGGTGATATCTGAAGAATTTCAATAATTTCTCCCATTACCATAAAGAGTGTGTAGGAAGTCTTCTTTGTTTTTTCAAAGATTGGGCCCTCCCACTAATCCCCCTTCAGATTAAGAAATCTAAGGCCTCTTTAGCATGTATGTGTGTGTGTGTGTGTGTATGTATGTATGTATGTATGTATGTATGTATTTATGTGTGTGCATGCATGTGGAGTTCAAAAGACAATGGAAGGTTTTGTTTTCAATCCCTTTCTATCTTAATTTTGGGACAGGCTTTGTTCTGGAACTCACCAATTCAGTTAGAGTAGCTGGCTTGCAAGCCGCAGCATTTTTCTGTTTCTGAGACCCCCTCCTCCTCATTGCTGAGGTCACAAGCCCATACCATTACAGTTGACTTTTTATGTGGCTTCTGGGGATCAGACTCAGGCCCTCATGAGTGTGTAGCAAGCGTTTGACTGACTGAGTCATCTCTAAGGGCTCCTATGCCTTCTTTGAAATATATTTCTGTTTTGATAGGACCATCGCACAATTAACTCTTTTTGTTTGTTTGTTAATTAGCCTGTTGCGCAGCTGCGTGGTTGGAAAGTAGGTGGAAGATATATAAAATCATTTTTATTTATTTACTTTTTTTCAGTTTTAAAAGAGTAGACCCACTGTAGTATCATTGTGTCTGCCTCGGGATGATGGCGGGGGTGGAGCATAGGAGAGAATCCTGTTTCTAGCAGCCATGGTCTCTGGCTCCCATAAAGGGCTCTGATCTGAATCTGCGCTCTGTGACTTTGCCCTTCTGGATTTTGAAGGTTCATTAGTCTGCAAGGTAATAAGGACTATATATTACTAGGATCCAAGGCCCATGGAGAGTTTCTTGTGCGCGCGCGTTAATCTCGACAGAGCAAAGCATTCCAAGCTTAAAACTCATCTGCATTAATGAACAACCTCCTCCATTTCCATTTTTATGATGTGCAAGGCCTGGTAATTTGTTTCTCTGCTGCTCACGATGGGATGGCTGACTGATGAATCACCTCTGAGAAGCTTGTCTGTGAGTGGTAACGTGGCAAATGGACGCAAGCCAAAAAGTCTGTTCTTATTTCATTAAAATGATGACATAGACTCTTTGGTTTCCAAAATCATCCTTTTCCTTACAAGGCCGCCTGAGGTGCCTGCTGTGCCTGCTGTGTGGGTGGCTGTTGAGTCCGACTTTGTACAGCTGCTCCTCCTCAGAGGATGCAGTGCCTTGAGACGTCTTTGAGACACATTCTCTTTGGAAGCCAAGCAGGAAAGACGGCTCTAGAAGACTGCTAAGTGTAGATGCTGATATTTGAAGTGAACTATTTTAAAGGGTTTTTAGGACCAGACCTAGGGGACTGAGAACAGTGAATAAGATGGGGAGGCAAGTTTGAGGAAAAAGAAAAAGTATAAGGCAGATGGATCATGGACTTGAAATTTAGGCTTTAAATATGTGGGCACATTAAGTTACATACTGCCATCACCATTACCTTAGGTGCTACCACCACCACCACCACCACCACCACACTACAAGACAATCACACAAGGACCACCACCACCACCACCACCACCACCAGCACTATCAAGACCTGTATTGTCAACTGTTTTGCTTTTCCTTATTTTATGTCATGAGGGTAATGTTTTGAAGCAGGTGACATAATTCTTGTTCTTTTTTTCCTGTTATTAAAAATAAAATATCTTTCATAAATGATAAAATTCACCATTTATTAATTTACTCTTCAATTGATTCTTTAGACAGTTTTCTTGAATCCCAAACTGGCCTTGAACTGTCTAGATAGCAGAGGATGGAGCCTTGTGCATGTTAGGCAAGCATTTGGTAGCTGTTGTCTTTGTCTCATGTGATTGCTGTCTCTCCTTGGTTTATTTAGTGATCTGCCAATCACTGGTGAGAAATTTCTTTAAAATTTTTATACATTTTAAAATTAAATATATCACTTTTCCCCTTCCCTTTCCTCTTTCCTGCCCCTCCTAGACTCTTCTCTCCAATCCTTTTCATGTCCCCTCTCACTCTTTATAATCGATACCCTCTTCTTCCATGGTTATCATTGTTATGCATGTTAAACACATATGCACATATGTATGTATATGTATGAACACATATATAAATATGGCATGCTGAGTCCATTTGTTGTTGTTTGTGTATATATGGCTTCAGAGGTGCTTTATGTTAGACAACCAATTGGAGGCTCATCCCTGGAAGAGGCTAACTCATCCTCTCTCAGAAGTCATTAGTTGCCTATAGTTCTTTGTCCAGATCCTTGACCCTGTGAGATTTTCCCACTTCTGTGTTAGTGTGTCTGTTGATACTACCAATGTTCAGATATTGTTTATGGAGTCATTTCTATGTCTATTAAGTGACTGGAGATACCTCTGTAGGGAGGCTCGATGTTCATATGGATACATACATGTCTCTAACAACTACCTACCTTAGACTTTTCATCAAGCTTCCCCTAGATGAGATAGCTCCCCTTAGGCTTGTCTTGGGCATGTGCTTAGCTTTGCATACACAATCTTCACCTCTTCAAATGCTGGCCTTTTAATCTTAATGGTTTCCCAAAGGCTTGGCTCCCAGTGTACTGATATTGGGAACTGGTAGAAGCTCTAAGATGTGGCATCTAACAAGAAGTCATAGAGAGTATGCCCTTGAAGCGTATAGCAGGGCCCTAGTCCAGTCTTTGTTCAATATCTTTTAAACATTTTTTAAAGAAGTTATGTTTATTTATATATTTATGCATATGTATGTGATATGGCACACATGTGGAGGTCAGAGTTCAACCTGAAGGAGTCAGTTTTCTGTTTCAGTCATGTTAGTCCCAGAGAGTGAATTCAAGTCATCATGCTTGGTGCCTAGGTCCACAGAATTATCTTGCTGTCTGCTGAGAATGGTTTTCTTGAGATATATGCTTCTATTTTCTAGTAATGATGGGAAAAGATTTCTTGTAGCTTCAACTGGCTAATGATAAATCGCATGGCTTAGGGCTGGTGTTTAGGAAGATGGGGATTGTGGATTGGGTTTCTCTTTCTTTACACACACACACACACACACACACACACACACACACACACACCACTTAGCTACATCATAATTGTACCTTCCCTCTGTGGCATCAGTTCTGAAACATGGAGGGTCTCAGCTGACTTTGTTAAGTCTTTTTATATCCTCAAAGCCAGGAGAAGCTGCCAAGAGTCATTCTTTGACTTGCATGGAAATGCATGTCAAGAACTTGAAAGACTTGTGAGATTTGTCCTCAAAATGGGAAAGTTCTGAGAGTTAAATGGAAAATTATCAATGATTAAGAAGGAGAAATTCCTGAAAACAATTAAAAAACATACCTTCCATATGAGCCACTTGCACTAGATAGACTGCAAGTTCACACTTCACAGGGAGCCTTGCACATCCATGTTTAGTGCAGTAGCTTTTCTGTTACAGTGACAAAACACCATGACCAAGGCAACTTATAAGAGGGAGCATTAATTTTGGCCTCATAGTTCCAGAGTGTAATGGAGACCATGCCAATTATGGTAGGAGGCATGACGCTAGAGAAGTAGCTGGGAGCTTACATATCACCCGCAAGCACAAGTCAGAGAAATAGCTAGGAATGCTGTGTGCTTTTGAAACCTTAAAGTCTCAGTGACATACACAACAAGGTCACACTTCCTCATCCTTCCCAAACAGTTCCACTAGCCTCGGACTTAGCATTTAAGTTTATGAGCATATGGACCATTCTCACTCAGACAACTATAGGTCCAACAGCAGAGGGATGGGGCCCAACTACACACAGATATTTTTCTAATTAAAAATTGATTTAAAAAATACAATATATGGTTATGATTACCCTTCTTCAACTCCTTTGGTATCCTCTCCACTTCTCCTCCCATCCAAATCCACACCATTTCTTATTCATTAGAAACAAACAGGTGTCTTAAAAATAATAAAATAAAACAAGACAAAATCAAACAAACTGGAATAGAAACAGAAGAAAAGAAGCTAAATAAAAATCATAAAACCCATATAAATACTAAGGTACACACACACACACACACACACACACACACACACACACACACACAGACATACACAGATCTCCTCCCTGCAAAGAATCTCTGACAAAACATTATGAGACAAAAACATCTAATGCTATTGAGTTCATTTTGTGTTGGCCATCACTGGTGGGCATGGGGCCTGCCTACTCTTCAGAGTGGTTTGTATATCCAGTGAAACTCTGTTGAAGAAAACTTATTAGGGATAGGAGTTTTACAAAAGGAGTTTTTCTTTTATTTTTGATATTATAATTACATCATTTCTTCTTCTCTTTCCTTCCTCCAAACCCTCTCATCTGTCCATCATTGCTCTCTTTCAAATTCATATCCTCTTTTTTTATTAATTGTTATTGCATGCTTATGTTTATGTATACATGTATATATAATTAAGTATATACACACTAGTAGTGTGAAGGTCCTTGCTCCAAAGATTTTCAGGGAAACCAACAATGTTAAGCATTTAGGATTGTCCTTTCAAAGAGAAGGGTGTATACATTTTTTCCCCAGAAGGCTGGGGAAAGGAGGTGATTAATAGCCTGGTAATCTGTGTTATCTGTTGGGCCACATAATATCAAGCTTCTAGGACTAGGACAAGGGGTGGCTAGTAATCTATATGACCCTTACATGATCTGTAGAGAGGCTCCCCCAAGCTCCCATAATGAGGATCAGAAGTGGCTAATAGACCAAATGCTCTCTATGCTATCTGTAATACTGCGACCAGGTCAGACTTTTCCTTTGGCTCTTAAGCTACTACAGGTAGCCTATCTACAGAATTAATCTTCTTGTAAGAAATGACATATATGCTGAATTGAGTTTCAATGTAATTGTGCTTTCTTGTGCATAGGGTATCGCATTATGACAGGAATACTTTTTTCCAAATCATACTGTGCTTAAATGTGTTGGAAATAAACTACCTGGAATCAGACTCTTTAGAAGTTTTGATCCAAGTTAACAAAGTCAATCTGAACCATGTTTTCAATCTCACTTCTTCATTTTCCTGCCTGACTACACCTACAGGGACCCCCTCATATGCATATTCAATCCTAAATATAACCTGCTCAGTCAGGATAGTGTTCCTTGTGTGTATGTTTTCAGTTTGGTAATGTTTAATCAATTGATGTGTTTTTCCCTGTTTTTTCCCACTTTCACCATTCCTTTGCCTATAGTTGTATTGAGACTTCATGAGCTTTCCCCCTTCTCTGTTAGCATATCTATTTAGTGTCCCTGTTCATCTCATGCTTAGGAAGTTACATTGGTGAGATGTGATGGGTATATTTTCTGACACTGCTAAGAGACACAGTCTCACAGCAGATTCTCTGGTCCTCTGGTTCTGACAATCTTTCTGTCCCCTCTTCTGCAATGTTTCCTGGGCCTTTGGTGTAGGAGAATTTTGGAGATGTATCCCTTGGAATTGGGATTCATACCTTTGCATGCTGATTAGTTCTGGTTTTCTGTAGTGGTTGGTCTCTGTCTGTTGCAAGGAGATGTCTCCTTGAAGAGGGGAGAAGATTACATTTATCTGTGGGTATAAGGACAAATATTTATAGTGTTGGTTGTTGGGGTTTACACTGATATTGTACTCATTGTGTTGATGGTTGAATCCAGGGCTTCCTGCATGGTCGGTGGTTGTAGGTTCTCCTCTAAATCCATGACTTCACTATCCCTAATTACCAGGTTTCCTCTTGTTGAGCAGGTCATAAGTCTAATTAGAGAACTATTGGTTACTGTTAAAATATGTGTGCCACTACTGAACTCTTAGGGTAATTGTGACATGCTGGTCATTGTTGTGGTTCATAGGTGTCATAACTAGGTAGAAACATTAATTGATGCTCCTCCTTTAGAAGCTTGCATGGCACCCCCTGGTACCATGACTGAAAGCTAGTCCTTGATGAGGAGGCATTCAGGTCAGTGCCTTATTTGGCACCTATGCTAAAGTGCATGGTGTCTTTAGAATATTGACTTACCATTTACCTCTGGGGACCAACCAAGGGCAATGGCTATAGCCTATAATTATGTAGGAGTTTCTTGGACAATTCTGACCACAACTCAAAAGAGGGCTTCTCATGCCTGGTCTTGAGGTTTTTGTTGTCAGGTGATCTTTGGCTCTTGGAGGGAACACTGTAGGCCTAGATGAGAAATTTTCATTTAAGCTTCATATGTATATAAATACACCAACTTACATGTGTTACAGTTTTTCTAAAGGTGTATAGTTGCTAGTATAATTCCTTAGAACTTTCTCAGACATCCTTATCGTTATCTTACCCTCCTCCCTCCTCTGTGCCTTTCTTTATTCCCTTCCTAATTAGGGCCTCCTCTAGCTTTTTTCCCCTTTCCTTGATCAGATAACTTGTACCCTGCTGCATGTCTTTTGGGCCCAAAGAATCAAGTGATGTTATTTGCAGAAAATAAATGAATGTAGCTGGAGATAATCAAGTTAAGTGAATTGAACCAATCTTAGACATATCTTAGTGTTTTCATTCATTTGTAGTTCTTAGACTTTATGGGTAGATGAAAACATCTCCATGTACAGGTGATATGAAATCAGAAGGAAGAAGAACAAAGGCAACTCATGGGAAGTGGGAAGGGGAAGAGAGGATAGTGGAGTTTGGGAGGGAATATGTCCAATGTATATTACGGACTTGCAAGAAAAAAGTTTCACATAACCCTGCATAATAAAATGAAAAGGGCCATAGTGAAAGTTGGTACTGGTTTAGAAAGGTCAAGACATGATCATGCTGCTTATCAGAGAAGATAGCAAAATACATTTTAATATCTACTACATGGTTTAAAAGTGAAATATTGTTAGTGTGACATGTATTAGCTCTATGCCTATTGGAATGTCTGAGTGTGTGTGTATGATTAGCTATCATACATATTGATAAGGAAGAAATTCCAAGCCTGTTTCCCCTTGCAAAGCAGTCTTAGATGTCTGTTTTTCTTCTTTCTTTCTTTTTTGTTTTTCTTCTTATCTCCCTCCCCCTTTTTTTGATAGTGTCTCTTTTATCCAAGGCTGGCTTTGAATTCACTATATAGCCAAGGATGACCCTGAAATTCTGATTCTCTTGACCCCTGGCCCAAGTGCTAGGATGCAGGCCTGTGCTGCCATGCTTGGCTTATGTGGTGCTGTTGGTTGAACGCAGGGCATCCTGCATGGCAGGCAAGCATGCTACCAACAGAGCCACATCCACAATCCCACTCCAGATGTCTGTTTTTTTTTTCCAGCAACATGACTCATTGATTGAGTCCTCTAATAAAGTCTTCAGAGATGCACTTTCTGAGATCTTTATGTATGGACCACACTGCTATGCCTGGTGGTTCATGTCACACACAGGACTCCACTGAAACAGGCTGTTTTTTCCAGGTCAGACTACCAGCAAGAATTTCAGACTTGAAAATGAAAAATAGATTGTCTTCCCCCTATGACTAGATTTGGAACAAGTGCCTCACATTTAACAATCAGCACAGATCATAGGCAGTATCCAATATACCAATCCAGATACTCATTGGAAAGTTGGCTGTTTGGCAGCAGAGTTTATTTTCTCATGCTAACAGGGGCCTTTAGCTTTCCAGGCTTGCCAATAGAGCTTTTTACAACCACAAATAAGCCATGTTACTGACTCCTCAGGGCTCCACTGGCTCCATCTGGATGATAGTGTTTTCCCGTGAAATGTGACTATGGGTGTCCTCTAGCTCTGAGTTGCTGACCATAAGGCTCATGGCTTGGGGCTGGGGGTTCCAGAGAGATATGTTCATATCTCACTGCCGTTGTTGAAAATGACCAAAAAGTTAATGGCTTAAAGCCATAACAGATTTACTGTTACAGTCCTGAGGGTCAGAAAGTCTAAATTGACCCACTGGGTTATAAATGAAAGGTTCAGGGGCTGGAGAGATTGTTTAGTTGGTCAAATGCTTGCTATACAAGCACGACTGGGCAGATCCCCAGCTGCCACACCAAAGGCTGGATCTGGTGAGTGTATCAGTGTACAGGAGGATCCCTAGGGTTTTCTGGTGAGCTTCAGGTTCAGTGAGAGACCCTGTCTCAAAATATGAGAAGAACCTTAGAGGAAGATGTCTCATGTTGACCACATGTGTGCACATATGTGTACATATACTTGCATATACCACTTCCTTTTTCCCTTCCTCCCTGGTCACTTATTCACAAGAATTCTGGAAGCCTCTGTTGTTTCTGGGTGGATGGGTGTCCTGCCCTTCTGTAGCCTCAGAAGCTGCCTGGATTTCATGATTCCTTGCCTGCATCTTCCATTGCTACACCACAGTACACCAACATGATCATCCTTAGCTGCCAACTGGCTGGATCTTTAACTAGAGCTTCCTCCTTCTGCTTACAGGAGCTCTGCGATGACTGTGGACCCACTGGGGTAATGGAGGCTCACCTTTCCACTTCATACCAGCTGATGCACACCCTTCATCCTACCTTCAACTCCAATCACTCTGTGAAGCTGAATATTGATTGTCAGCTTTACAGGCTCTAGAGGCACTGAAGATGACAGGCCCCTGGGCATGATGGGAAGGCCAACCCTGAATATAAGTATCATCATCACATGAGTTGAGGGCTCAACTGAATAAAAATGAGAGAGCAAGCTGAACACTAGTCTTCTCCAATGCTTCCTGACTGTGGATACAATGTGACTAGTCTCCTCAACCTTCTGGCTTCATCCCTTCCCTGTTGTGATGGACTGGTTCTATTAAACTGTGAGCCAAAATGAAACCCTCTTTCCTAAGTTGCTACTTGCCAGTTATTTTCTCATAGCAGTGAGAAAAGTCACTAATGGATATCCTCTTACCACATAAAGTAACATGGTCACAGGCTCTAGAAATGAAGATATAGGTAGATACCGTTATAAATTCATCAAGATTTATTTTTCTTTTATGAATATTTGTGTGGGTATGTGCAAGTGAATGCAGATGCCTGCACAGGATCTCCTGGAACTGAAGTTACAAGTGGCTGTGAGCCTCTCAATCTGGGTGTTAGGAACCAAACCTGTATCCTCTGGAAGAGTGCCAAGCATACCTTTTAACTTCAGAGGCACCTTTCCAGCCCCAGGACATTATTCTGCCTCAGGTCCCCATGGGCAAGAGGGTCCTGCCTCAGTGTTATATTTAATGACACTTTGTTAGTGCTTTATTGCTTATGGAGCCATCTCTACCATTTACATCTTTGCCTGCCCTCAATGCTGCCTTTCACCAAACACAATATAGTGTCAATAAGATAAAACTACCTGAGTCAAACAGGAAGGTCATTGGCTTACTGGATTTTGGAAGAGGTGAACATCACTGAACCACCAGGTAGTGCACACCTGTAATCCAAGCACTGGGGAGGTAGAGGCAGGAGAACCAGAAGTTCAAGGTCTCAGCTACATAGGGAATTTAAGAGGAATCAGGGCTATATGAGACATATATATATGTCTCATATATATATATGTTCAATATATATATTGAATCAGTTCATTTCAAACTGGGAAGGGCCCACGGAGGAGGCAGGCTTTCAGCAAGTATGATGGATGTGAAGGTGAATTTTCCAGAGGTAATGACTTAGGATAAATGACAAAGACTCAGTCTGTTAGGAACAGGCAGGAAGAGGGATCAGGAAGGAGGAAGATTCCTGTGAGGGAAATGGTATAAAGAAATGTGAGAATTCTGGGTGGTTCTGAATTCCCTTCTACTTCCATCGAACTTGGTGCAGGAACAATGAGCACACTGCTCTTGGGGGACGTGGCCTCCAGCTTCATTCTGCCTGGGAAGAGGAGCTGCAAGGCCTCACTACTGGGCTCTGGTCCTCATTGCACAGTCCACCCAGAGCCCATGATGTAGATTATCCATTCCCAGGCCCATCCTTATTCAGTGATATGACAGAGTCTTGACAGTCTTTGAAAAGCAATTGTAATCTTGACTCCAGTCTTTTGTGTGTGAGTGTACATCACTAGAGAACCATCTCAGCTGTCAGTCGTCAGGTGCTGTCCATCTTATTTGTGTTGATTGGTAGGTAGATAGGTTGATTGTGTGTGTGTGAGCATATGTGGACTACCTTGCACATGTGGTACAGAGGTTAGAGGACAACTTGTAGGAGCTGGTTCTCTCCTACTGTGTGGGTTCTGGGGACTGAACTCAGGTAGTCAGGTTTGGCTGCAAGTGATTAACCACTTAGCCATCTTGTCAGCCCTGAAGTCACATTTTCAAAGCTTCTCTCCTTTAGACTTAGATGTACAGACTCCTTTCTTCTCTCTTCCTTCCACTGAAGTGCATCTTTTAGGTCACATAGATGCCTTTCCTTCCTTCTTTCCTTCCTTCCTTCCTTCCTTCCTTCCTTCCTTCCTTCCTTCCTTCCTTCCTTCCCTCCCTCCCTCCCTCCCTCCCTCCCTCCCTCCCTCCCTCCCTCCCTCCCT
>NW_021604653.1:2918636-2958049 GCF_004785775.1 Grammomys surdaster
GCGCGCACTCGCGCTCTCTCTCTTTCTCTCTTTCTTGTCTCTCCTTAATTTGATGAAAATACATCAGACTCTTTATCCCCGAAAGCAAAGCCAGGTTCTCCTTAGTGGGTCGCCAGGGAAAAGACTGTTCACACATAAATATGTTTCTCCCTCCACATTTAATTCTTTCATCAGAGACAGGGTAGGGAGGCCAGGGACAGAGGGCACTGCAAAGCCACTGGAGGGCAATCCCCAGCTCACAGTGGCCTTCCTCTAGCCAATGGAATCAGTGTTGTGAAGCAGCTAGGCTCTATGGAAGCAAAACTAAAGCTGTTACTAATGGGGCTGGTAGTGGCTGCTGAGCCATACTGGAGTTTCATTGAAATGGATGTGTTTTTACAAACACTGCAGTTTAGCTCACTCAAGAAATAATTAAGCCTTGACTTTAGTTGTACATATTAAATTGTAGCAGTGAAGAGGCAAAGGAAGAAATGCTTAGTGGGTTTAAGTAAAGAATTAATAGCATAGACATTGGCATTGTGAAGGAAGTACAGTGCTGAGCTGAGCTAACTGTTTGACCCAACATGGAACAGATATGGTGATTACAGTGTGCCTTCCCCATGTCACCCAATGGTTGAAGGTCTTAAAGTACTCTGTAAATTTATCTCTTGAAAGTAATTAGATCCTTGCTAGGGGTGTGGGTGGGAAAAGCCATCCATAAAATAAAGGCAAGGATTTTCATCTTCATTGTTCTCTCTCTCTGACCCTGGGTGCATCTCTGTAGGGCTGATACTTCACCAGTGGTGTCTGGTTGGTCTTCCAACACAAATAAACTCCGTCTATCCATAGTCTTTCCCTATGTTTCTAGAAGCAGCTAGCTTTTCTTCCCCCCTCTCTCCTCTTCTCTCTCCTCCCCATCTTGCATTCTTCCCTTCTCCCTGTCCCTCTCCTTACCTCCCCTTCCCTTCTTCGTCTCTTTGTGTTTCATGTGTATACACTGTATATGCATGTTGACATTGGCATGCTTGTGGGAACCAAAAGATGATGTTAGGAATGTTCCTTGGTAACCCTCCACAGTGCATTTTGAGGATCTCTCACTTGTGCCAGAGCTTGCTGATTTTGACTAATCTAGTTAGTCAGCATCTCTAGTAGGCATCTCTAGTTTATCTCCTACGTCTCTCTAGGATTTAGGCAGGCTGCCATATCCATCCAGTGTTTATAGGATGATGGGGATCCACTCTGCCACTCCAAAGCTTGATCTCCTCACATCATGAAACACTAATGGGTAGCACTGTGGGTTATTTCCAGTCTTAGCTTCCAGATCAGGTTCTTATGTCTTTGGGAATAGGGCCATGCTTCATATGTCTTTGTGTGAACATGAGGGAACAAAAGCGTGTTGCATGTTCTAAGTGAGATAGGGATGAGATCCCCATTCATGAAATCTCATGCTTCTTTGAATGATGCGCACTTAACAATTCATACATTGTTTATTTATGGAATATTCCATTTAATATTTATAGATTACAGTTAGTTAGGGTATGTGATTTCACGGAGCCAAAAAACTAGCTGAGGAAAAACTTTTGTAAATATTCATATTCATATCATAACTTCAAACTTTTCAATTTAGCAGAAAGGACCATATCCTAGGATGCAGTAATGGGCTTTCTGGAGAGTCTGTGAATGCCCACAGGGTGTGTGCTCCTATGGGCAGGGAGTATCAGGCTTCATCAGATTTTTAAAGAATTTGTCATCTAGAAGAACGTAATAACTCCTTCATGACATCTCAACAAACAGTGGTTTAGGATTACTGTTGGGATTTAAAACTCAAATTGCTACATGTTTGAATATTGTATTAACCTATACATGTTTCATGACTTAATAAACCATCATCATCACCTCACAGGATCTCACCCTTTATTTTCTGCTTTGTAGCATCTTTAAATTCTTTAGCTATTTCATGCACATATGCACATATTCAATGAATTGTGGTCTTTTCAACCCCCCCTTCTCTGTTTCACTACCTCTCTCTTCTACTTCTGAACAAGTCCTCCTTGCCCCACTTTCATGTCTATTTTAGGGCCACTGAATTTAGTTATGGCTGCCTGCATGAGCATGGGTGGAGGGCTGTTTACTGGAGAATGGTTCACATACCAGTAGCTATAGCGCTGGATAGAGTAACTCCCCTACACCCAGCATACATGTTAATTTTCCCACTTCCTCATTATCCTTTGCCATTGGACTTAGCCTTACAGTCCTGCATACCAGACTCACTTTCCTCTAATCCCTTGGGGATCCACAGAGTTTGGAAGACCCACTGTAGCAGAAGTGCATGGCCTTCCCCAAGTCTCTTCCCAGGTAAACACCATCTTCCAGGTCCAGGAGCCTTTTCAAAACGATTTCTACATTATGTAAGCCATCAATTCACCAAATGATCTCCTTATTGGAGACAGTAGCATATCGATTGGCTTAGCATTCAAGCAGGAAGTAGTAGAGGTTAATAGCCCATATTTGATTAGGACTCCTTTTGGCCAAAGCTATGGAGAACATGGGAAAACCTGGACATGGGGATGTTTGGATTTCATTCCAACTCTACCACAAGCTCTCAGAGTACCACTTAACCTCTCTTCACCTCAATCGTAAAAGGTGCGTTCTGAAATACCATGGTACGAGTCTTTAATAGGCCACCTAGGCAGAGAGACCGTTGTTTCGGAGATCACTACTATTTCAGTGTCCTAAGCGCTGGCCTCAACTATTGCTTAATCAGTGGTTTGCAAGAAATCTCTGTGATTATTGAAGCACAGACCTCTGTTTTTTACAGCTTCCATTAAGGAGCAGAGCTGGGCCGTGGCTGGCCAGGCTCAATAAATCATTCGTATTGGGAATATATTTGTCAATTTTCTTGCAGATTGTGTAATTATCACATCGTTTTATTTCCAAGGCTCCTAAGTGGGGATTAGAGCTGACGCTTGGTAATTGAAAGAGTGTCTGCCTTTCATAAAGCAGTTTGCTGTGACGGTTAAGAACTGCGTTTATCTCTGAAGGATTTTCCTGCTAGCAATCCTCAGAGTTACAGTCTGGACTGGGTGGGCTCTTCCAGATAGCCAAGATAGACAACTACTTACTGAAACTGTCTAACAAGGATCAGGCTGAGATTGTTCCCAAGGGTTTTCTTAAGTAGTTTGTGAGATGCTGATCACAACACATCACAGCCAACAGGGCAAGACATTCTTTTTATTTATTTTTTCTTTATTTGATGTTTTCCTTTTTTTATTGGAATTTTTTTACATTTCAGATGTTATCCCCTTACCCCATCTCCCCCCACCCAGGAACCCCCTATCCCATCACCCCTCCTCCTGCTTCTATGAAGATGTGCCTCCACCCACCCACTCCCACCTCCCTGCCCTTGAATTCCCCAACACTCGGCGTCCAGACTTCATGTGTGACAAGGTCATCCTCCCCTCCAGATACACCTGGAGCTATGGGTCCCTCCCTATGTGCTCCAAGACTGGTAGTTTAGACCCTGGGAGCTCTGGTTGGTTGGTATTGTTGCTTTCCTCATGGGGCCACAAATCCTTTCAGCTCCTTCAGTCTCCTCTCTAACTCCTCCATTGGGAATCCCTTGATCAGTTCAATGGTTAGCTGTGAGCATCTGTCTCTGTATATGTCAGACTCTGGCAGACCTCTAAGGAGACAGATATATCAGGCTCCTGTCAGCATGCTCTTTCTGACATCCACATCAGCGTCTACCTTTGGTGACTGCACATGGGATGGATACCCAGATGGAATGGTCTCCAGATGGCCCCTCCTTCAGTTTCTGTCCCACACTTTGTCTCCATATTTGCTCTCTTGAGTATTTTGTTGCTCCTTCTAAGAAAGACTGAAGCACCCCCACTTGATCTTCCTTCCTCATGAGCTTCATGTGGTCTGTGAATTGTATCTTGGGTATTGAGAGCTTCTGGGCTAATATCCAATTACCAGTGAGTGAAAACCATGTGTGTTCTTTTGTGATTGGGTTACCTCACTCAGGATGATATTTTCTAGTACCATCCATTTACCTAAGAATTTCTTGAATTCATTGTTTTTCATAGCTGAGAAATACTCCATTGTGTAAATGTACCACATTTTTTGTATCCATTCCTCTGTTGAAGGACATCTGGGTTCTTTCCAGCTTCTGGCTATTATAAATAAAGCTGCTATGAACACAGTAGAGCATATGTCCTTGTTATATGTTGGAGCATCTTCTGAGTATATGCCCAGGAGTGGTATGCCTGGGTCCTCAGGTAATGCTATGTCCAATTTTCTGAGGAACTGCCAGACTGACTTCCAGAGTGGTTGCACCATCTTGCAATCCCACCAGCAATGGAGGAATGTTCCTTTTTCTTCACATCTTTGCCAGCATCTACTATCACCTGATTTTTTGATCTTAGTCATTCTGATTGGTGTGAGGTAGAATCTCAGGATTGTTTTGATTTGCATTTTCCTGATGACTATGGATGCTGAACATTTCTTTAGGTGCTTCTTGGCCATTCAAGTTTCCTCAGTTGAGAACTCTTTGTTTAGTTCTGTACCCCATTTTTTAATAGGGTCATTTGGTTGCCTTGAGTCTAATTTCTTTTTTTTTTCTTTTTTTAGATTTATTTTTCTCAAATCGTAATTCATTCACACAGGGGTTATAAACAAAGAAAGGCAGGATGTGGGGAAGGGAATGACACTGGAGTGTGGGAGTTCAGGGGGAATACAGATATCTTCAGTATCGGCTGGGTGAAGGTTCAGGGGACAAGTCACTATGACTCTGCCTATGACTCGCTTGTCCTTATCTAAGTTGGTATTGTCTGCCAAGGTTACCTATTTACAAGGTCTATGACTACTCAGGCTGGTAAATTTCCACAAAAGCTGCCTGTTTACAACAGCTTATAGCCATCTGTTTCAATGTTTTTCCACTGAGACCCAAGACTTGGTGTTAGTATACATGTATGACAGGCCTATTGCTAATTTTAGGCCTATGGCTGATTTTAGGCCTTCAGTGTGTAAGCAGGGCTGCCCCTGACATCTCCTCCCTTCTCTAAGTATAGAAGGGCTGTGGCAATTCTAAACTTGCGAAGGTGGGGATAGAGGCCTGACCTCCAGTATTTGAAGGGGACCTTGTAATGGCTCCAGTCCCCCTGTCGTTGTCCAGTGAGGCATGAGGGCCATACCTGTCCCGATGTCTTTTTCCTGGAGAGGGGATACTTTTGACATCAACCCCTATGCAGTCAGGCTTGTCCCTCAGGGAACCCAGATAGATATTTTTATCTTTTATTTATATTCCCTTGCACTGCTTAGCCTCGCAGCCTAAGCAAGAATTCAGATTGCCTGTCAGAGGGGGTTCTGGGTGGCCCCTCTCTGCTTGGTCTAGGGGCAGAAGTCCCCCCTTTTAGGTTGGGTGGAGATGGGTTTTGGGAACACCCTGTATAAAGTAACAACCTCATCTTGAGTTTTGTGGTCCTCCATAGCTAACTTATGATAATGTATCTGAGTAGGTTTTGCTACCAAATTATTTATCTGTTGTATCACAGAGTTAGTCTGCCTATTTGAGGGCCAGGGACCAGCAGAAAAAAGCAAAAAGAACCCAAATAATGGTCCCAAGATGGGAGGAAATAGGGTTGACAACCTTGGAGAGGCTGAAAACCAATTCTTGTACCAGCATTCATCTGTCTCTTTCTCTCTCTCATTTTTCTTAGGGCCTTCACTGACCTATTTCATGCTCTCTTTAACCCTCCTTGTCTTGTCTATGTAAAGGCAACCTTCTTCTTTAAGGGCTGTACACAGTCAAGAGCTGTACACAACCTTTTCTATTGTAATAGAGTAAATCAAGTCCAATAAGGATCTTTGCAGTTTTAGGAGGTCTCTTCAGACAGTAAAACAAGGGATTTCTTCAGATTAGTGATGTCAATCTCTAGCTGTTTGATGTTCTTGTCAGTGGCCCTTGTTTGATGTTCTTGTCAGTGGCCCTTCCAAGGTCTGAGTAGTATAAGTTCAGAGGCCAGCATCTGGATTAGAACTTCTAACAGCAGACATCACGGGTGATTCATTTTTACCTGGAAAGGAAAAAGAAGGGAATTCTCAGGGAGATTTCTCTTCCCTGGATGTAAATTGTTATTCATCGTATTTATGGTTCGGCCTGGCTTTGTGGGGGTATCTATTTTTTTCATTAATCTTTTTGGTAGCCGGTTAGCTGTGCCTTCTGTGGCATCAGACAGGCATATCAATCCTCAGCCCCATAAGGGAACTGGGTCTGGGCCATTCCCTTTAAGGATAAGAGGGTTCTTCCCCATATATATGGCAAAGTTTTCTTGGTCTCGGTGGTGACAGAGGCAGTCAGCAGCAGATTTGCCATGAGCTTTCAGCTTTAGAGAAATAAAAGTGAACAAGGCATGATGGAGAGTATTTCAGGGGGACTCCTTCTGAGGGGGTACCATTCCCCCTCTTTTGTTTTTAAAGCTAATTTTTCAGAGTTCTTGTAAAATCAGGGCAGAAGCGCCAACAGTCACTCCTTCCACACTCAGAGAGTCATGAAGATCCTATTTAAGGATATATAAATCTATATTAATAATCTTTTGTCAAAGGACTGTTATAGCACCACCGACAACTAATCAGACTATATAATATATCAATTAGTAATAGCTTCTTCTACTTTTTGTGAGATTACCTCTCTTCTGTCAATTAATTGTTGAGGAAAATTAGGATTTACATCTCTCTTGAGAATATTGAACAGAAACTTAGATTCTTTTGTGGAGAGCTTAAAATAGGATCTTAGCCAATTAGCAACTCCTAGAAACTTTTGAAAATAATTTAAAATAAGTAAACTCTCTCCCTCTCTCTCTCTTTTTTAGACCTTTTATCTGTTTTTTTATTGGATATTATACATATTTACCTTTCAATGTTATCTCCTCTCCCATTCTCCCCTAAAACCCCTTTTCCCATACCCCCTCCTCCTAATTTTTGTGAGGGTGTGCTCCAGACATCCTCCCAGTCCCAACTCCCTGCTCTTGAACTCCCACACAGTAGGGGATCCAAACTTTTGGGGACCATGGCCCTCCACTTTCACTGAAGTCTAACAAGGTCACCCTCAATTCCCTATCTGTATTCCCTATCTGAATTGAGTGCATGAGTCCCTCCCTTTGTGCTCTCTGGCTGGCAGTTTAGACTTTAGGATCTCTGATTGAAGCTTTTGATACTCCTTCTAGAAAGAACTGAAGCATCCACACTTTGGTCTTCCTTCTTCTATGTGAGTTTTATGTGGTCTATACGTTGTTTCGTAGAAATTGTGAGCTTTTGGGCTAATATCCACTTATCAGTGAGTGCATACCATGTATGTTCTTTTGAGATTGGGTCACCTCACTCAAGATGATATTTTCCAGCTCCATCCATTTGCCTAAGAATTTCATGAACTCATTGTTTTTAATAGCTGAGTAGTACTCCATTGTATAAATGTACCACATTTTCTGCATCCATTCTTCTGTTGAAGGGGATCTGGGTTCTTTCCAACTTCTGGCTATTATAAATAAGGCTGCTATGAACATGGTGGAGCATGTGTCCCTGTTGTATGTTGAAACATCTTTTGGGTATATGCCCAGGAGTAGTATAGCTGGGTTTTCAGGTAACACTATGTTCAATTTTCTGAGATACCACCAGACTGACTTCCATAGTGGTTGTACCAGTTTACAATCCCACCAACAGTGGAGGAGTGTTCCTCTTTCTCCACATCCTCGCCAACATATGCTGTCATCTGTGGTTTTGATCTTAGCCATTCTGACTGGGTTGAGGTTGAATCTCAGTGTTGTTTTCATTTGCATTTCCCTGATGACTAGGGATGCTGAACACTTCTTTAGGTGCTTCTCAACCATTCACGATTCCTCAGTTGAGAATTCTTTGTTCAGCTCTGTGCTCCATTTTTTAATAGGGTTCTTTTATTGTCTAGAGTCTAATTTCTTCAGTTCTTTGTATACCTTGGATATTAGCCCTTTATCAGATGTAGGGTTGGTGAAGATCTTTTCCCAATCTGTTGGTTGCCGCTCTGTCCTATTGACTGTGTCCTTTGCTTTACAGAAGCTTTGCAGTTTTATGAGGTCCCATTTGTCAATTCTTGGTCTTAGAGCACAGTCCATTGGTGTTCTGTTCAGGAACTTTTCTCCTGTGCCTATGTGTTCCAGGCTTTTCCCCAGTTTCTCTTCTATTAGTTTCAGTGTGGCTGGTTTTAGGTGGAGGTCCTTGATCTACTTGGAATTGAGCTTTGTACAAGGAGATAAGTGTGGATCAATTTGCATTTTTCTACATGCTGACCTCCAGTTGGACCAGCACCATTTGTTGAAAATGCTATCTTGTTTCCACTCGATGGTTTTAGCTCCTTTGTCAAAGATCAGGTGACCATAGGTATGGGGGTTCATTTCTGGGTCTTCTATTCTATTCCATTGATCCTCCCACTTGTCTCTGTTCCAATACCACACAGTTTTTACCACTATTGCTTTGTAGTACAGCTTGAAGTCAGGGATGGTGATTCCCCCAGAAGTTCTTTTATTGCTGAGAGTAGTTTTCGCTATCCTGTTTTTTTTTGTTGCTCCAAATGAATTTTAAGATTGCTCTTTCTATCTCTGTGTAGAATTGAGTGGGAATTTTGATGGGGATTGCATTAAATCTTTAGATGGCTTTTGACAAAATAGCCATTTTTACTATATTAATCCTTCCAATCCATGAGCATGGGAGATCTTTCCATTTTCTGAGATCTGCTTCGATTTCTTTCTTCAGGGGCATGACGTTCTTGTCATACAGGTCTTTTACTTGCTTGGTTAGGTTCACACCAAGGCATTTTATATTATCTGTGACTATTGTGAAGGGTGTCATTTCCATAATTTCTTTCTCAGCCAGTTTATCTTTTGAGTAGAGGAAGGCTACTGATTTGCTTGAGTTAATTTTATATCCCGCCACTTTGCTAAAGTTGTTTATCAGGTTTAGGAGTTCTCTGGTGGAAGTTTTGGGGTCACTTAAGTATACTATCATATCATCTGCAAATAGTGAGATTTTGACTTCTTCGTTTACAATTTGTATCCCTTTGACCTCCTTGTGTTGCCTAATTGCTCTGGCTAGGACTTCCAATACTATATTAAATAAGTATGGGGAGAGTGGGCAGCCTTGCCTAGTCCCTGATTTTAGTGGGATTGCTTCAAGTTTCTCTCCATTTAGTTTGATGCTGGCTACTGGTTTGCTGTATATTGCTTTTACTGTGTTTAGGTATGGACCTTGAATTCCTGATCTTTCCAAGACTTTTATCATGAAGGGGTGTTGAATTTTGTCAAATGCTTTTTCAGCATCTAGTGATATGATCATGTGGGTTTTTTTGAGTTTGTTTACATAGTGGATTATATTGATAGATTTCCGAATATTGAACCAACCCTGCATTCCTGGGATAAAGCCTACTTGATCGTGATGGATAATTGTTTTGATGTGTTCTTGGATTCGGTTCACTAGAATTTTATTGAGTAATTTTGCATCGATGTTCATAAGGGAGATTGGTCTGAAATTCTCTTTCTTTCTTGGGTCTTTGTGGGGTTTAGGTATGAGCATAATTGTGGCTTCATAGAATGAATGAATTGGGTAGTGTACCTTCTGTTTCTATTTTGTGGAATAGTTTGAAGAGAATTGGTATTAGGTCTTCCTTGAAGGTCTGATAGAATTCTGTACTAAAACTGTCTGGTCCCAGACTTTTCTTTGTAGGGAGACTTTTAATGACTGCTTCTATTTCTTTTGGGGTTATGGGACTGTTTAGATGGTTTATCTGGTCCTGATTTAACATTGGTAACTGGTATTTGTCTAGAAAACTGTCCATTTCATCCAAATTTTCCAATTTTGTTGAGTATAGGCTTTTGTAGTAGGATCTTATGATTTTTTAAATTTCCTCGGTTTCTGTTGTTATGTCACCCTTTTCAGTTCTGATTTTATTAATTTGGATACTGTCTCTGTGCCCTCTGATTAGTCTAGCTAAGGGTTTATCTATCTTGTTGATTTTCTCAAAGAACCAGCTCCTGGTTTTACTGATTCTTTGGATAGTTCTTTTTGTTTCTATTTGGTTGATTTCAGCCCTGAGTTTGATTATTTCCTGCCTTCTACTCCTCTTGGGTGTATTTGCTTCTTTTTGTTCTAGGTCTTTCAGGTGCGTTGTCAAGCTGCTGGTGTATACTCCCTCCAGTTTCTTTTTGTAGGCACTTAGAGCTATGAATTTTCCTCTTAGCACTGCTTTCATTGTATCCCATAGATTTTGGTATGATGTGTCATCATTTTCATTAAATTCTAAAAAGTTTTAAATTTCTTTCTTTATTTCTTCCCTTACCAGATTATCAAGGAGTAGGGTGTTGTTCAGCTTCCATGTGAATGTGGGTTTTCAATTGTCTTTGTCATTTTTGAAGACCAGCCTTAGACCATGGTGATCTGATAGGATGCAGGGGATTATTTCAATTTTTTTTATATCTGCTGAGGCCTGTCTTATGCCCAATTATATGGTCTATTTTGGAGAAGGTACCATGAGGTGCTGAGAAAAAGGTATATTCTTTTGCTTTAGGGTGAAATGTTCTATAGATATCTGTTAAGTCCATTTGGTTCATAACTTCTGTTAGTTTCACTGTATCTCTATTTATTTTCTGTTTCCATGATCTATCCATTGCTGAGAGTGGGGTGTTGAAGTCTCCCACTATTATTGTGTGAGGTGCAATGTGTGTTTTGAGCTTTAGTAAGGTTTCTTTTATGAAAGTTGATGCTCTTGTATTTGGCACATAGATATTCAGAATTGAGAGTTCATGTTGGTTGACTTTTCCTTTGACAAGTATGAAATGTCCTTCCTTATTCTTTTTGATAGCTTTTAAGTTGAAAGTCGATTTTATTCGATATTAGAATGGCTACTCCGGCTTGTTTCTTAGGGCTATTTGCTTGAAAAATTGTTTTCCAACCTTTTACTCTAAGGTAGTGTCTGTCTTTGTCACTGAGGTGGGTTTCCTGTAAGCAGCAAAAAGCTGGGTCCTGTTTGCATATCCAGTCCATTAGCCTATGCCTTTTTATTGGGGAATTGAGTCCATTGATGTTAAGAGATATTAAGGAGAGGGTGCTGTTGCTTCCTGTCATTTTTGCTAATAGTGGGACATTGTTTGTGTGGTTATCTTCTTTTGGGTTTGATGGAAAAGGATTATTTTCTTGCTCTTTCTAGGGTATGATTGCCCTCCTTGTATTGGAGCTTTCCTGCGATTATCCTTTGTAGTACTGGGTTTGTGGGAAGATACTGTGTAAATTCAGTTTTGTCATGGAATATCTTGGTTTCTCCGTCTATGGTAATTGAGAGTTTTGCTGGGTAAAGTAGCCTGGGCTGGCATTTATGTTCTCTTAGGGTCTGTATGATATTTGTCCAGGATCTTCTGGCTTTTATAGTATCTGGTGAGAAGTCAGGTGTAATTCTGATAGTTTTGCCTTTATATGTTACTTGGCCTTTTTCCTTTACTGCTTTTAAAATTCTTTCTTTGTTTTGTGCATTTTGTGTCTTGATTATTATGTGACAGAAGGTATTTCTT
This sequence comes from Grammomys surdaster, assembly GCF_004785775.1. NCBI lineage: Eukaryota > Metazoa > Chordata > Mammalia > Rodentia > Muridae > Grammomys > Grammomys surdaster. Next base: position 2,930,204 of record NW_021604653.1, read on the forward strand.
TTTTGATCTAGTCTGTTTGGCATTCTGTAGGCTTCTTGTGTGATTATGGGCATCTCATTCCTTAAGTTAGGGAAGTTTTCCTCAATAATTTTGTTGAAGATATTTACTGGCCCTTTAAGTTGGGAATCTTCACTCTCATCTATACCTATTATCCTTAGGTTTAGTCTTCTCATTGCGTCCTGGATTTCCTAGATGTTTTGTGTTAATAACTTTTTGCATTTTGGATTTTCTTTGACAGTTGTGTCAATATTTTCTAAGGTATCTTCTGCACCTGAGATTCTTTCTTCTATCTCTTGTATTCTGTTGGTGATGCTTGTGTCTATGACTCTTGATTTCTTTCTTAGGTTTTCTATCTCCAGGGTAGTCTCCCTTTGTGATTTCTTTATTGTTTCTACTTCTATTTTTATGTCCTGGATGGTTTTGTTCAATTCCTTCATCTGTTTGTTTGTGTTTTCTTGTAGTTCTTTAAAGGATTTTTGTGTTTCTTTAAGGACTTTATCCTGTTTACCTGTGTTCTCCTCAAGTTTTTTTATAGTGTTATTTATTTCCTTCTTATAGTCCTCTAGCATCATCATTAGAAGTGATTTTAGATCTGGTTCTTGCTTTCCTGGTGATATGGAGAGTTCCGGACTTTCTAATGTGGGAGAACTAGGTTCTGATGATGGCAAGTACCTTGGGTTGCTGGTGCTTGTGTTCTTGTGCTTGCCTTTTGCCATCTGGATCACCTTTGTGCTATCTGTGCTGTCTCTGACTGGGGCCTGTCTTTCCTATTATCGAGGTTGTGTCAGAAATGTTTGGGATGGGTTTTGCTGCTGGGGTTAGAGCTGAGGCCCAAGATCTGCTCTGTGCTCAGGTGGAAACTGGAAGGGGCCCGGGCTCCGGGTCAGGAGTGGATTCCTGGGTTCCAGTGGGTCCCGGTTGCTCCTGATTGGGGCAAGTATTGCCACTTCCTAGCCTAAGATACTGCTTGGGTTAGAGCTCCTGGGAGCCCCGCTTCCTCTGGGATCTGTGAGATTGGGTGCAGAGCTGACTCCCGGGATCTGCTCGGGCTCAGACCAGAAGGAACCCGCGCTCTGGGCCAGGAGTGAATTCCTGGGTCCCAGTGGGTCCTGGTTGCTCCCTGTTTGGGGGAAGTATTGCCACCTCCTAGCTTAGGATACTGCCTGAGTTGGAGCTACTGAGAGCCCCCACTTCCTCTGGATTCTGTGAGATTGAGTGCAGAGCTGACTCCCGGAATCTCCCGAGTGCTCTGGCCCAGACCAGATGGAGTCCGTGCTCCTGGCCATGAGCGAATTCCTGGGTCCCAGTGGGTCCTGGTTGCTTCGTGTTTGGGTCAAGTGCTGCTTTTTCCTTACCTGGGATGCTGCCTGAGTTAAAGCTCCTGGGAGTCCCTCTTTCTCTCGATTTTCTGGGGTTGGGTACAGAGCTACTGCCTGTGACCTGCTCTATGCTCGGGCCCAGACCAGAAGTCCGTGGAGTCTAATTTCTTGAGTTCTTTATATATGTTGGATATTGGCCCTCTATCGGATATGGGATTGATAAAGATCTTTTCCTAATCTGTTGGTTGCCATTTTGTCCTATTGACAGTGTCCTTTGCCTTACAGAAGCTTTGCACTTTTATGATGCCCCATTTGTCTATTCTTGATCTTAGAGCATGTTCTATTTATTTATTTATTTATTTAAAAAAACTTCTTATTTTAATTTTTATTTTCTTTTGGGGGAGGTTGGTAAGGTGAAAAGTGGATATGGAGGGAGAGGGAGATGAGGGGGATGAGTGGGACTGAGTACATGGTGTGAAATTTACAAAGAATCAATAAAAAGTTAAACAACACCCACCCCCAAAGAATTTTGAATAGAAACTAAAGGTATCCTCTTTCCTTGGGTAGAGGATGACACAGCATAGCATGTCCTCTTCCTCTCTGGCTTCTGGCACCCAGAACATTCATGGAGACATTCATTGAGACTTATGTACTTAGCTCCACCATTACAACTTCAAGGAGCATGTGTGTTATAGGAGGGAGTGTCACCCATCATGTGTGTGTGTGTGTGTGTGTGTGTGTGTGTAGGTGCATGCAGATGCATGTGTTTATAAAGGTTACAGGTCAACATTTAATGTCTCCCTCAATTACTCTCTGTTTTATTTTTTGAGGCAGAGTCTCTCACCAAACCTGGAGCACCTTTTCTCCCCCACTCAGCTGGGCAGAAAGCCCCAGGAGAGCCTCATGTCTCTACATACATTCTCCCCAGAGTCAAGAGAAGACAATGGAAATATGCAGTGTCTCTTGGCTGTATAAGGCTTGAGGAAGAAGATATTGTTTCATCTACCAGATTACACAAGCTGTGTGACCTTGAAAAGCTACTTAACCTCTCTGGACTTAGCTCATCTGTGAATGAGGATCATCTATAAAATGCTTTCTACATGAGCTAGAGAACATGGAAAACTTGAGGAAGCATCGTCTCGAGGGTAGGACACAGAGGAAGCACTTCAGGTGGTTTCTGGACGGATGGCCAGAGAAGCAGAGAATACAAATAAGTAATAACATTTGGTTCTGCTGGGGCTTCGAAAGCATTTTTGCTTTCAAATATTCCTGCTTGGGCAGGAGGTCTTTTATTTTTTTTAATTGACTGGTATGTGTGTGTGTGTGTGTGTGTGTGTGTGTGTGTGTGTGTGTATGCGTGTGATAACTTGTGGGATTCAATCCTCACCTTCCACTATTTGGATTCTCAGGTCTTGAACTCCAGTCATCAGGCTTGCCCACAGGCCCTCAACTTAGTTATCTCACTAGCCCAGCATTTTTTCTTTTTAAAACTTAGAAAGGTTAGAGTTGCCTGTGCTGTTTCCTGAAGGATATAGCAGTGGGCTGAGGTTCTGATCCTGCTGATGGAACCATCCCAGCTGTCAGATCCACTCAGTGGAAAGTCAGAGAACAGTGATAGGATTGTGACTCCTCAGAGTCACCTTAGGGCCTGGCAGAATCTCTCTGTAGGGTGTCATTCAGAAATGCCAAAGCAGCCTTGTCATTTCCCCAAGTGTCATAGCCAGTGCTGGGTATTATTGCTGTCATCTGTAAAATAGGCAGGTTGGTCCTCTCTGTCCTCTGTGGGACACCTGATGCAGATGGGGAGAGCAGCTGGTGAGTTGCTTTCTCTTTCTGTTCTCTTTCCTCCCTTCTTCCTCCTCTTTCCTTCCTTCCTTCCCCTTCTCTTCCCTCTTTCCTCTTTACTCCCCCCCCCCATTTCTTTCAATGTTTCTTTCATGCAGATAGCCTGCTTAGCACATCACTCATTCATGAGACTTCCAGACAGGCCAAGAGGCAGAAGCAGCCCATGTGTCTATGTCCTTTTTTGGCATTCAGAGGGAATTTCTCAGATGTGGTAAAGGAGGCAGAAGGAATAGAGAACATTTTAGAGTTAGAGCTGAACATCTTAGAGAAGGGAGAATACCCAGAGGACTCTTTTCACTGGCCCTCACACCAATAGGCTGGAACAGCAGGGGGTGGGCTCTGTTGAAGAGAAGAGGTAGATTTCTGTTATTTATTCTGCACAATAACATAGTTTCTTATTCCCTGAGTGTCCACATCTGTGTGAACACTACCCCTTTTCTAGGCCAAAAACATTTAAAAAAAATGCATGTATGACTTCATTCTTATGTTTCTCTTTCTGGTAGATGCTTTTTTATATTCTCAACTTTTCCTGCTACTAAAGCTGTGGTTGATATCAACTGTTAATATGATGGAATCTAGACTTGCCTAAGAGATAGCCCTCTTCAGTGTATGTGAGGGAGGTAGGGTAGGATACCAGAGGTGAGAAGATCTTCCTTAAATGTGGAGAGCAGCAACTCTTGGAATGAATCAAAAGGAGACAGTGAGCTGAGCCCCAGCATCCTTCTCTCTGCTTCCTGACTGTGGATGCCATGTGACCAGCAGCATCATGCTCCTGACGCCATTCTTTCCCCACCATGATGGACTGTACTCTCAAATGAGGAGTCAGAATACATCCTCCTACCTATAAGTTGCTTCTGTCAGGTGATTTGTCAAAGCAATGAGAAACATGACTGACACACCAAAGCAGAATGCTCATTTCCCAGAGGAGCCATGGTGTCCCACGGCATAGAATATTTCTTGCAGATTAAAACTGAACAGGTGCTTTCTGATGTCTTTGGAACAGGATTTGACTCAAGGTGGAACAAAGAGCAGGGGTATGTGATGTGTCCTTCAGGGGCTGGCTTTTCACTAATATTACCCTCTCCGTGAATATTCAACAAAAGAATATGATCTATTGTGGCCTGTAGATCTGTGCAGTCAGCATAAGGGTGGCTGACCCCAAGCTTTACATTTCCCCAGATCATGTATGTTCTTGAGTGCCTGGGAGAAGGTGCCATGGGTTCTGATTATAGCTCAGTAATTTCACTTGCATATTGTTCCAGTCTACAGTCCAGCCCCATTGAGTCAGAATGTTCGAGAACTTGAACTGGTGACTTGATAGGTTAGTAAGCCTAGATGAGATTTCCCCCACTTTTTTGTGAGCCTCCTATCTAATGTTTCCACCAATGTCTTTGAAAACTGTTTTAATTTAAGATTGTTCTGATACTATAAGATATCATGGATTGTTACTACACTGGACTGTAGTATTTGGGAAAAGCCAAGTTTTTGTTCCTGGGCTCTGGCTCAAGAATAAACTATCTCTCTTTGAGATGAGAACCATTTCTTTCTTTGATATCTCTTTCAGTCTAAGTGATTTTGTGTGTTCGATCTGGAGTGTGGTGTGTGTGTGTATGCTCATGTGTGTGAATACACACCCATGGAAGTCAGAGAACAACCTTGGTTGCTGGTCATTGCAACCACTTTGTTTGAGAAAAGCCCTATTGTTATCAACACTGTGTGCCAAGCTAGTTGGCTCATGAGCCTTTGGGTTTCTCCTGTTTCTGCCTCCTCTAGCTGCAGGAGTGCTGGAGTCACACACACTATGCTATGACACTATTATTTGGGTTCTGAGGGCTCAAACTCAGCTGCTCATGTTTGCAAGGGAAATATTTGACTCACTGGGTCCTCTCTCCAGCCCTCACTCTCAGTGGCTTTGCATTCTGCCAGGCAAGTCAGACTCAAGTAACTCTGTTGATCCTTGCTATGTTGTTATATGGTGATGGCCTACTTCAGGCTTTGAGGGTTGGCAGAGGAGACCTCCTACAGGTGAGGAATTCCCAAAAGCCTGAGGGAGGGAAAGGACAATGATAGCATGTTCAGAGGTTGGCGTGTGGACATGATCATTTGACTCAGGTAGACTTTCAGATTTCAAAATGTATATCCAGGGTGGGGAAATAGCTCAGTTGGTAAAGTGCCTATCCTGAAAATATTAGGACCTGAGTTCACTGTCCTAGGGGGAAAAAAAAACAAAAAACAAAGAATAAACGAACAACAACAACAAGAAAAAACCAGTCAAGTATGATGGTGTATATTTGTAAACCCAGCACTGGGAAGATGGAGACAGGTAGATTTCTCTGCTCAGTGGCCTGGCAGCCTAGCCTACTTAATGAGTTCCAGGCCAATGAGAGAAAAAAATCTCAAGCTAAAATGCACAGGAGGGACGTTGCTGAGGTTGTCTTCTGGCAAGCTCGTGCACGTGCTCACACACACACACACACACACACACACGTCAGAACCTGATGTAATGGGCAGGTTAGAGAGAGAATGGCTGCAAGGTCAAACAGGGCTACAAAGAAGGCACTGTAAATATTGCTGACTATTGTACCACTTTGTGATCATTTGTGTGCGTGCATGGAAGTATATGTGCTGTGTGTATATGTAGAGGATGACCTCAAGTGTCATTCCATAGCTGCTGTCACATATCCTATGGTGGCTGACTGCCAGCCTCATTGGGGAACAGAGATAATGAATGACTCTCATTGTCTACTTTGTCTTGTGTGCCTTTGTGTATGTGTGTGTGTGTGCACACGCTCACATGTGTTGTATGTGTGCATATACCTGTGGTGTACATACATGCAGAAGCCAGACGAGGTGTCTGTTATCTTTCTGTCACTCTTCACCTTGTTCCTTGGAGACAGGATCTCTTACTGAACTGGGACGGCACCATTTTCCAGCCCAGGTGGTAATCAGCCTCTTGGAAGTTTTCCATCTCTGAGAGGAGATGCTGGGATTACAGGCAACACAGTCAGGCTAGCATGTTTATGTGGGTTCTGGAGATCCACATTCAGGTCATCATGCTTACACAGCAAGCACTTTGTTGACTGGGCCATCTCCCTAGCCTACCACCGTGTTTTAGGATACTGGGTCTCTCATTGGTCTGGGGCTCATTTATTCAGCTAGTTTAACTGATAGGAAGTCTCAGGACAGTGCATGCCTTCCCCCCAATGCTCGGTTTATAAGAATGTGACCCTTAACCTGGTATATGGGATCAAACATATCTTTATGCTTGCAAGGCAAGAGCTTGACCTACTGAACCACCTCCTCTGCTCTCACCTCTGAAAGTCAATACAAAGTAAAAGCCACAAGGTAGATGGGCACATTTCAATTACTTCTGAGAGTCCACTAGTCATTAAATAGAAAAATCTTCCACGCACTCTCTATCCTAGGAAGATTTCACTGTTAACCTGAGACAGCCTGGACTCATCTGAGAGGAGAGTCTTGACTGAGGCATTAACTAGATCAAGTCAGCCTGTGGATATAACTGTGGGGGATTGTCTTGATAACTAATGTAAGAGGGCCGGCCCACTGTGGGCAGCACCATCCCATAAGCAGTGGGCCTGGGTTACAGAGTAAAGCTAGCTAAGGATGAGCCTGGGAAGCCTTTCTCCGTGATTTCTGCTTCAAATGCCTTGAGTTTCTTTCTGTCCTGACTTTCCTCAATGATTACTATGATCTGGAAGTATAAGCCAAATAAGCACTCTCCTTCCTAAGTTGCTTTTATCAGAGTGTTTTATTACAGCGACACATAGGAAATTAGAACATTCTCCCATTAACAACCAGGAAAAAAAGTTACATTTTATTTTTTTCCCCTCCAAAAGTATGAAGAGCAGCCCAGAGGATTTTGTGTTGTTATCAGCATGCAGGAGGAGGCTGTGACTCTGCAAATGGACACCTTGTGACTCTGTGCGTCCAAGCTGTCAGTACCCGCGTGGAGGCCCTGGGATTCCTATTTGCAGAGTCTGTCTGTCATCTCTTGTGGGACCTTCACACCTCAGTGGCACCGATTATCTCATGTCACAGTCCATCAGCTGGCTTAACTCCAGAAGGATGGGAAATCGCTTAACAAGCCTCCCATTGTGAGTAGGCCCACGTTGGCCTAATCACACGCCGTGCTTGCAGGTCTCATCTGTTCCCATGGAACAGATGCATCTCTCAGCTGTTAGACAAGAGCTGTTAGACAAAGGTTAGAGGGGCCAGGGAGATGGCTTAGTTGGTAAAGTGCCTGCTTTCAAGAATGAGGATCTGAATTTGGATCCCTAGCACCTATGTAAAACCCAGGCTGTGGGGGGCAGGGCTTAACTCAGTGGTTAAGAGCTTACGCTGGTCTCCCAGAGGTCCTAAACTCTGTTCCTAGCACCCACATCAATCTGCTCACATCACCCTATCTAGTTACAGGGTATCTGGCATTCTGTTTTGGCCTCCTTGCACACCTACGTTCACATGTATACCCCCTCCCAGACACACATCCACATACACACACATACATACACACACATACATACCACACATACACATTTGCACACATACACACACACACATTTTCACACACAAACACACATACATACACACTCACACACATACACTCATTCACACTCAGACATATACACACATTTTTTTTTTTTTTAAAAAAAAAAAACAAGCTGGGTGTGGTAAAGTGTGGTAAAGTGGTAAAGCCTGTAAACCTAGTGCTGGGAGCTCAGAGACAAATGGATTTCTGGTGCTCATTGGACAGCCATACTAGGAGAATAGGCAAGCTTCATGTTCAATGAGAGTCTCTGTTTCAAAAAAAAAAAAAACACAAGGTTGAGAAAGATGGAGAATCCTTTGACCTTTGTCCTCCTCACAAGCATCTTCACACACATAAACATATGCACATAGATATACTATAGACACATACACCAACACACTAGAGTGTTTCTTAGCTGTTATTCTAGTTGAGAAGCTGCCTATATTAGGTTGGCCAGGGAGCATGTCCGTGGGGGACTAATGTAGGTGAATTCGGTGCCATTTCCTAGTCAGGGGGTCCTGAAAAGTATAAGAAAGCCTAGAGCTGGTTGAGAACAAGCAAACAAGAATGCACATGTTTATTCTGTCTCTGCTTCTGGTTTGAAGAATGCTCTCGCAGGAGACTTGTGTGATCTCTCAGCTATCAGTAGGAACGATGGTGGCCAAAGCTGACTTTTTGAAAAGGTGTACATCACATGAAGCAGCTGTGTGAAATCTGGGTAGGGGATGGAGAAAGATAACTCAAGATTAACATATGAAAGAAGGGAATTGGAAAAAAAAAAGGCCAGAAACTCTTCTGCACTTGAGGTACAGGCAACAGACTTGGGAAAGTTCGAAGCTGTGGATAACCTTAAAGGGTCAGGAGCCTTGTGGCTCCCACTGAACCTATTTATGCCTTTCCAGGCTCACTTACCATCTCCCATTATCTGCGGGAGTTTTCTCCTTCAACTGTCTGTATTCCTAGTACCTTACTCGTTGTCTCTGGTGCAATTCTTGGAGACACAAGAACCTAGGAACTTCAGTAGGTGCTCCTAACATTCAAGTCCACGACCTCAACACCTACATGGATATAGAAACAAAGGGGAGGGAAGTGAGGACCCCACCCTCAAGCATGAAAACAGTAAGACAGAGGCTATGAAGGTATAACACAGACAAAATTGAAGCAAGCAAGCATGGGGGTAGTTTAGCAACCTGGGACACTACTTGGTTTGGGCTGTGCACACCCTCTTCTGATAGTGCACTTGGCAGCCTGAGACCTTACCTGCATGTATTATCCTCCCCTCTCAGCTTTAAACAACACACCTAGCAACCTGTTAGCAACCTGGGATCTCCATTGAGCTGCACATGGCTCTCTCTCAAACAATGGAACAAGTTTCTGCACTTGATGAAAATAAAGCTTAGATTCAGTCATCTTTGAGTTATGTTTAGGTAAGAAGAAAGGAATCTGGGGCTGATTCAGTCTATATCAGCTTTGATGGAATTCAGAATAAGACAAAAATGAGTCCTCTAGGTGAACTTATAGGAGTTGTTTGGTGGTGTGTGTGGAATCATTAGGAGGTAGAATCTTGCTGGAGGAAGTATGTTCTTGGGGACAGCCTTTGAGGTTTTATAGCCTGGCTTCACTTCCTGTTTTTGTTTTGCTTCCTGATTGCTGGTGCATTGTGATGGGCCAGGATCATGTTCCTGCCACTGTGAGTATATCCTCTATGAACTGTTCCATAGAGGATCTGGAAGCCACAATAAACCTTTTCTCCCATAAAATATCTTTGTCAGTATTTTATTAAAGCAACAGAATGTGCCCAGAGTCATCTTGGGCAGCCACTTTTTTGCTCTGGAGAGAACAAAGTTCTGAATGAATGTGTATTGCAGACACAGGCATGGCATGTCAAGGACTCCAGATCCATAGGAATGGCAAGGCTTCCCTCTGATTCTAGTACAGATATTGGCAGTGTGTGCTGAAGGTATTATCTATGGCTTTTTCCTCAGATGACTAGAGCCAGAAACTACTCCCCTACAGAGAGCTCCTTCTGATGAGCTGTCCTGACTCCTTGTTCAGCTGTACGTAATAAACTTTTCTCTTCAGGCTGAGATTCCTAGGCTGCTGGTGCATCTTCACCAAAGCATAGATTCACTGGATCTGAGATTTTCTGTACATGCCTGTCATTTCTTCATAGCAATGCTGTGCAGGTCAAGAGGCTTTGTGATCTGTATATTATTTGTACTCTATCTCCTACATTCTCTAGCTGTGAATGAGAATTCCTGGAAAGAAGCTGTGTCTGAAGAGGTTGATTGACGGATGGATTAAAACTTTAATGGTGTAAGGGGTTGGAATGTTTCAGGTCCAGAGTTTCACTACAATTTATCTTGATCTATTTTCAGTCTACATTCCCTGTGATTAACTGATGAAACTGGACTTAGCATACTGACAAACAGTTTAAAAAAATCTTTGAAATGTATTAACTAACAAAACTCTAGTTTGTTACCAATTAAGGGTCTAAAAGTGTTGTCAGACAATACCCAATGTCTATAGCAGAGTTCTTTCCATCTTTCTGTAACTTACTCACCTGATGTTCCTACCAGTGTATTTAAAAACTCTTATTTTAAAAATTTATTTATTTTTATTTTTATGAATACATCATAGCTGTCTTAGCACACAAGAAGAGGGCATCGGATCTCATTACAGATGGTTGTGAGCCACCATGTGGTTGCTGGGAATTGAACTCAGGACCTCTGGAAGAGCAGAGCCATCTCTCCAGTCCTAAAAGCTGTCTTATTTAATGGCATTGTTTGCTACTACTGAAAATTCCAGAACTACTTATGGGAGACTGTCTCTCTTAGAAATGGCTGCATAAACAAAACCCAAACAATGACAGTAGAGATAGACATACACATGCAGAGAGGAAACTCTCACAGGTCTCCCAGCTGTGGACAAAGATCGATAGGTAACAAGTGGTTGTGGAGAGAGGGGGGACTAGCCTCTTCCAGGGATGAGCCACCTGATTGGTTATCAAATACAAAGTGAGGATCCAGCCTGCCTCTGTTTTAGGATTGAAAACCATCTTATAATAAAGACAAACTAGGCTCACTCCTTTTATAATTAAATTTATGTTTCTCAAGTTTTGGATTATGCTGGCCCTGCAACCTTAACTACATACGGTTCTGTACTGCCTATTCCAGAAAACAGCAACCACGTCTGTCCTAATTTGGGTTTTATTTCTATCAAGAGACTATACGACTGTGGCAACTCTTACAAAGGAAAACATTTAATTTGGGACTAGCTTACAGTTTCAGAGGTTTAGTCCATTATCATCATAGCAGGAAGCATGGCGGCATGCAGGCAGACATACTGCTGGAGAAGGAGCTAAGAGTTCTACATCTTGATCCAAAGGTGGCAAGGAAGGATTGTATGCCACACAATACAATGATGTAGCTTGGGCATAGGAGACCTCAAAGTCTTTCCCTACAGTCACACACTTCCTCCAACAAGGCCACACCTACTGCAATAAGGCCACGCCTCCTGAAAGTGCTGCTCCCTATGGGGTATACTATTCAAATCACAACAATGTTTTCATTTCAAAAAGTTGTTTAGACCATTTTGCAACTTTGCCTTTGTTTCAAAAGGTTATTATAATCACCTGTTGTTATGACCATCCTGGTACGTTCTGCTTCTATGACTCTGCTGATTTGCCTGTTTATTTCTGGGCTATAAAAACCTTATCTTACCTACCTCCAATGGTGACTTCTTGAACATGGGGAGGTAGTCATGTACATGAATTTAAAAAAAGCTTTCATTAATAATTAATTGCTTTCTTTAATTAATTTGGTCATCATGGTTTGGATTGGTGGTCTTTCTCCTTCAATCTTTGGGATTAACACACCGTGGTCAGCTTTAAAACAATACATATAAACAAAAAAAATGGACTCAGTGTGCTGTATTTATCAAAAAGAGGCTATCAGTTTGAGAGTGAGAGGGGACATGAGTTGAGGAGCTGGACTGAAGAAAGATAAGGGAGGAAATAATCTAGCTACATTTTAAGTAAAGAAAATTTTTAAAAGTAAAAAATTTATAAAATTGCTACCTCACTGGAACATAATATTTACAGTGGCTAAATCTGCCTTCCTAGGCAATAGTCATTCATATTTGGCTCCAGAAAAAATGATCTCTCTTCCCTTTTGAGGTGAAGACTGAACAGACAAATCATTTGTTTCCTGGGAAAATAGGTTATTCTTCCAAAGGATAGTACATTTTTGAGTCATCAAAGGATTCAGTTCATGGGATGCCTTTTTATATGCAAAATAACCACTGCAGAGGGCTTCCTCTGAACTACCCAACTTCCTCTGCTTTAAGTAGTCTAGGTCCAGGTTGTAGACAGCTAGATAAAAAAGATCACAAACAAAAACAAAACTTAATTCATTTGCTACCCATAGAAATTAGCATGAGTGTATGTGCGTGCACACACACACACACACACACACACTATACAAATGTATTGTGTAACACGTATGCAATTATTTGATGGTGTGTATAATATTTTACATAAGAAGCTTAAAATATTCCTTTTAAACCTTCCCCCCCCCCATTATGTCTGTGTGCACTGTGTGTTGCTCAGAGGCCAGAAGAGGGCGCTGGATCCTCTGGAGCTGGTGGTATTCAGCTGTGAGCCACTTGGCATGGCAAGTGCTCTTAACTGCTCAGTCATCTCTCCAGCATCATTTAGCAGCTTCATCACTGGAATTTTTATTTTCACTTTTTAAATTATAAGTATTTCTGTGCATCATTTACTTTAGTGCTTGCTTGTGGTCAAGGGTGTAGGGGTGCACAAGTATGTGCATGTGAAGGCCAGAGGACAATCTCAGTTGATCCTCAGGTACCTTCCCTTTTCTATTGAAACCTGGTTCTCTTAGAATTTGGACTTCAAGTAAGCTAGCCAAGCTGATCAGTGAGCCTGTAGGATCAACCTGTCTTCTCTCCAAGTTCCATCTCACCACCAGTCAGATTGCAAGCAGTGGCCACCACATGCAGCTTTTTATTTGGGTTCTGGTGATGCAAACTCAGGTTGCCATAATTGTATGGCAAACATGGAGCTAGAGAGATGATTCAGTGGTTAAGGATACTTGCTGCTCTTCCAGAGGACCCAAGTATGGTTCCCAGCATCCAAGTCAGATGGTCCACAACAGAATGTACCTCCAGTTCAGAAGAATATGATGCCCTTGTTTGGACTCTGAGGGCACACACACACACACACACACACACACACCTCACACACACATACACTCCCACCTCTCTCTCTCTCTCATACACAGAGATACACACACTTTTCTCCCTCAAACATACACATACATGCACATACACCTTTCTTTATCTTTCCCATCCACACAAAGACACACACACACACACACACACACACACACCATGTGTAAGAGAAAATTGGTGGAAATAATTTGTAGTACTTGGCATATATCTGCATACACGAGATAAAATTATTTGTTCACCTTAAAAAAGAAAACAACAATATGTACTGTGGAGAGGTGGAGTGACCTGAAAAGAATGTAGTCTCTGAAAAACCCTAAACATGCTTTTGAGTTTTTGTTTTTATTTATGCTTCTTAGTTTTATAACAAGACCTAAAATTACGGTTTCCCACATACCATAAACAACTTCGCACTCTCCCTTCCTCTCCCCACCCTGTGTTGGGCTAATAGCCAGTGGATGATTGTAAGTGTCACACTTTTAAATCTTTATCGTTAAATCAATTGGTGTAATACACGGACACAGGTGCTGAAGCTGTCAGAGGAGGGCTGCAGTGCTGGAACCACAGGTCTCTAAGTGGCTCAGCTCAGTCTGTCCCTGTGCTTGTCCGTAGATAAGTCACCATCTCACAGTGTGTGTTTTTGAGCCCCCAGAGGAAGACAGGGGTATCTGGGAAGAATTTCATGCATTTGTAAAGAAAAATTGAACCCCGACATTCTCAGGCAAATGGATAGGCCTGGGAAACCACTACATTAAGTGAGATAGGCCAGTGATAGCATGACAAATACCACATTCTATTCTAGCATATAGACTCTAACTTCAAAATTATTGGGACTGGAGAGCTGGATCAGCAGTTAAGATCTCTGGAGGCTCAATAGCAAGGACTGGTATTCAGTACCAACATGGTGTGTGGTTTTGGGGGGAACAATTGCTTATAACTCCAGCTCTAAGAGAACTACTGCCCTCCTCCGGCCTCTAAGGAATCCTGAACACACATATCTGTATATTCCCCCATAAATAAAATAAAATAAATATTAAGATATACATGTGTGTTAGTATGCATGTGTTTGTAGATCATGAAACTGGAAAGGGAAGAGAGGTTGGGAAATAGAACATTATATATAGGAAAATAGAAGCTAGAGAAGGGGAAGAAAAGGGTCCAACTAGGTTTTGGGGGGTGGGGGTAGGGGTTCTGAGAGTCTTTGGGGTGCAGAGCAAATGAGAATACAGAATAATGATTCACATCTATGATGATGCCACCATAAAACCCAGTATTTTGTACACTAACATAAAAATTGTTTTATAAAAGAGGCATCTTTCTATGTTTTGATACAGGGTCCCTTGTAACATAGGCTGGCCTCAGACTTGGTGTAGCTTGCTATCTTTCCTAGTGATGATGTTAAAGGCATGTACCTCTGTGCCTGGTTTCTGCCGTGCTGGGGATGGAACCCAGGTCTTGGTGTATCCTCTGCCAACACGCTCCCAACTGAGCCCATCCACAGTTTAAGCCCATCCACAGCTTCAGAAGGAGTCAAGTTTGAATCGAGCTTCAGGTCTGTGAAGGACTATGATGAAGTCCAATTTTAGGGGGGAGAAGTAGACACACTGCTCTTGAATGTGATCTCCATGAGGGCCCTTTCCAGAGAAGATCCAAGAAAATGAAGCAACTAAATTTTTGGAGAACTCTGATGCTCTGCCTCACCTGTAACCATATTTCCCTGATTCTTTCGGGATGTTAAAGTCTCCAATTCCTCGAAGGCAGATTGGATATTGGTGAGTACCATCTGTCATTGGGCTCTTACTTTGTTCTGTGTCAAAATAAGGTATGGATTCAAGCCAAAATCACATCCTTGTATCTTTCCTGTAGTTTATAAAAGCACTCTCCAAGGCAGTTTTTAAAAAATAGACTTCTGAAATGTTTGGAGTCACAGTAGCTACAGTATAATGAGAAACTGGACCATCAAATGACTTAGAGGTGACATCTCTGGACACACAGACTTACATTATCATGAAGATTGACATGAACAAATGGGTCTGTGACACAGAGTTTACTCAAGGCCTTTATAACAGGAAGATCCTTTGCTCTTTTTCTCTTTCTGTGAATTTAGGGAAACATGTGGATGGACAAGTCCAAGTTCTGCTATAATTCCTTGGGTATTACATTGGTAATTTTTTTCTGTTGTATGGTTAAAATGCCAGGACCAGAGCATCTCTGGGGAAGAAGAGTTTATTTGAGCCTATGGGTCCACAGGGAGCATCCACAGTAGTGGGTAAGGCAGCACACAGCCTAAGTAGGAAGCTGAGAGTTCACATCTTCAACTACAAACATGAAGCAGAGAGAATAAGCTGGAAGTGGAGCAAAGCTACAGACTCTCAAAGGCCACTCCTAGTGGCACACTTCCTCTCACAAGGTTGTCCATCCCCCTATACATTACCTCCAACTAGGGACCAAGTGCTCAAATATTTGCACGTATAGGGAACATATCTCATTCAATCTGTCATAAGCACCACCCACCTTGTTTTTGAGGCAGTTGCTCATGGGTCTGGAACTCACTGAATAGGTTCAGTTGGCTGGCCAGGGAGCCCTGTTGATCTTTGTCTCTCTATCTCCAATGCTTGTGAGCCTATGTCCCCACACTCGACATCCCTTCCCCCCATCCCCCAAGTGGATTTTGGAAGATACTGTTTAGGTTTATCTCCATGCTTACAAGCATTTTGCTAACTAGACTGTCTACCCGGACTTTTCTTGTCGTGTTTACTTCTAAGAGAAAGTGTGGGATGTGTCAAAGCCAATTTTACCCCATTCGTCATGTTGGCTTCTATAATTAGTGTAGGAGAAAGTCTTCCTTGTGGTAAATAACCCAATCAGGAGAATCCAGTGGAAACAATTTCTGGACCGTGGAAGAGGCCGTGCATACTCAACAACATTTCTGTATGTCAATTCTAGTTTCAAAATATTATCTGATGAACTGGATGCTGTGAGGCTTTGTGAGTATCACAGACACCTGAGCACTCCAGAGAAAAAGTCACGAAGGAAATGGGATGCCCTCCAAGCACGGGTGCTTGGGTTGATAACAGTCCTTAGGAAGGCCAGATTCCACCTTCCCAGACATTGTAGAAGCCTTTTTGATTTTGTTCAAGGGTGTTGATTTCATCCTGGAGTCACTTCTGGAGACTCAGTTTCAGTTTTAATCACATTTGCAGAATTATTATAAGTGTCAAAAAGATAATGCAGATAAAATACTTCCTTTAAAAAATATGTTTTCTGGAGTTTGGGGAGATGGTTTAGTGGGTAAGAGGGCTTACTCTGTAAGATTGAGGACTTGTGTTCTAATCTCTAGAAGTCAATTAAAAAACTGAGTATAGCCACATTTATACTTATAGCCCCTACACTGTGGGGAGTGGAGACAGGGGGATCATTGGAGCTTGTTGGCTATCAGCCTAGCTCCAGGTACTTGGAGAGACTCTACCTCAAGGACATATAGTAGAGACTGATAATAGAACTGTACCCATGCCATTCTCCTCTAGCCTGCATTCACACCCGTGCACACATGCACATATGCACACACAAATAAATAAATATAAAGTTTTTTTCTAAGGCTAGGGAGATAACTCAGCTGGTAAAGTGCTTACCTTACAAGCATGAGAACCTGGGTTCAATCCCTCAGAATTTGCTTAAGAAAAGGTGAATGTGATGGTATGTGCTTATAATCTCAGTGCTTAGGGACCAGAGACAGGTGGCTCTCTGGGACTTATTGGTGAATTCCAGACAAGTAAGAGATCTCGTCGAAAAACAATAATAACAGCAACTCCACAAACAAACATAGTGCTAGGTTGTTCTTTGGTCTACACAGATTTTCCTATACCCATACAAATGTTAAGTGTGTGTGTGTGTGTGCGCATGTGTGTGCGTGTATTTTCTACTTCCATTATGGTTATTAGTTTATGAGTTCTTGGCACCAGGTAGGCAAGGAGTTAGATATGAGTAAACTGAAGTAGCTGTAGCTGCACCTTGGCAGCTGTGTCTCCTGACCCTCTGTAGTTGAATGTCCTTAAAGCATCACTTAGCTTGTTATCACTGTGTCAGAAGCTAAGATCCCAGGCCACTTTCCTACACAAGTGCAAAATGATGAGTCTGCATCCTCAGAAAACCTGGTGTCACTATAATACCACTTATGCTGTGCATGCTATACCTACCCATTTTTGTACGTTCTTTTAGATGGTCCCTTAAAATGTGAGAGGGTAAAGACTATTAATTAGTTTTCTGTGGCTGTGATATAATAGAAACATGTGCACACACATGCAACATAAGCAACTTAAGGGAGACAGGCTCTATTTGGGTTTGTGGTTCCAGAAGGCTAGGTTGTCCATCATGGTAGGGAAGCATGGCAGAAGGGATAAGAAGACAGTGGGTCACCTCATCCACATCCAGGAAACTGCAAGAGAGAACAAGAAGTAGGGCAAAGCTATAAACCCCCAAGACATGGTCACAGTGGTTCACTTCTTCCACCAAGGTTCTACCTTCTAAAAGTCCCACAGCCTTCTCAAACAGTGATACCAGGTGTTCAAATACAGGTGGGGGACCAGATGTTCAAATACATGTGTCCCTATGGGGGCACAATTTTTACTTGAATCACAACAAATGGTAACTTTTATATGTGACTTGCTTCCTAAACATTTATAGAATCTTTTTTAAGTGCATAATAACACTGGGCTGGTCCCCAAACGGGGGCAGACCACTCCAATCTCTTTGGCGTGTGTGCATTTCTTTTCTAAAAAACCTTTTGCTTAAACTGTCTGTGTGTCTCAACTGACCTCTGTCCTTCAAGAACACAAGAATGAAGAAATCATCATAACATGATCTAATGGTATGTCATTTAGGAAGTGGATTACCAAAATGGTAAAATTCTATTTGAGACCTTGAACAACTACTGATAACAATGAAAATTTCCCCACAGGTGATTGAGCAAATGGAATCCCCCTCCTAACTGCTTATCCTGTTCGGCACCAGGTTTCAGGAGGTGTTGGCAAGGCCATGTTGGGGATGCTTGAGGAATCTCCAGTTTTGTTTTTGTGGTTGGTGGGGCAGTTCTTTCCATTCTCCCTGTGTATTCCTCCATGGTACACTACAGGAGGGACTGAACTGCAGAAGTTTTATGGTGCAGAGAAGAACGTAATGGAAGTGGGAAGCACTCATTCATAACACAAATGTAAACCGAGTGCTTCCTATAAAACACAGCACTAAAAGCTGGTTGTGCAGATGGGAGCATTAAGCAGGAAAGGAAATCAATGTGGAGAGAGTAGAGCTATTTAGAATAGAAGGCACAGGATGGGCTATGGATGTGTTAGGAGAAATACTCTTAAGTCTGTCTCCTTCCACATCAGTGCTATCTGCTAGTCCTAACTAATGTCATCTTTTCCTCAGACTGGGTGTCCCCATTCATCTGTTAAAGCCCTTTTGGCCTTTTATTGAATATTCTTTCTTGCACCCATCTTAAAAACACAAGTCTGATAAAATGTTTTCTTTGTCTAAATTTCTCCATGGATTCCTGTTGCTTATAAGATGAAGACACAATTCTTTAAAAAATGAAATTTTAATAAGTCTTTGGGAGTCATATATGCATATAGTATATTTTGATCATACCCACCCCTCTTCTTTCCCCATATCTACCCCCTCCTCTTTCCCCATATCCATTCCTCCTCTTTCCCCATATTTACCTGAACCTCTTTCTCCATATTTACCCCTCCTCTTTCCCCATATATATCCCTCTTCTCTCCCCCTCCTCCTTTCCCATATCCACCCCTCCTCCTTTCCCATATCCACCCCTCCTATTTCCCCTACTCCTTTCAGACCCACCCCTTCTATTCTTCCCCTTAATTTTATGCTTTTTTTTTTAAAAAATGACTCATTGAATCTAGTCTGTGCTGTTCATACAGGTATGAGGCCATTCAATGAAGCATGGTTAAACTACCATGGGTTACACACTTAAGAAAAGCCTTCTTTGAAGCATCCATCAGCTGTAAACAGCTCCTTATCTGGGAGTGGGACTGGGGATTCCTTTCCTTCTCCTTGCTGGAATATCAACTGGCTTGATCTTGTGTGAAAAATCACAACTGTTTTGTGTTCATGAGTCCAGTGGTCTAGAAGAGCCTGGTTTTCCCAGTTTCTGGCCTCTGGATATTACAATCTGTCTACCCCTGTTTCAGGAATGTTCTCTGAGGTTTGGCAGGGTGTGTGTTACATAGATGTCCCATTTATAGACACTTCATAGACATTATTCTCTGCACTTTGACCAGGTATGAATTTCTGTGTTATTTACCATTCATGCCACAAAAACCTTCTCTGATGAGGTCTAAGAGCTGCTCTTATACAGACATGTATACAGACATGTTATAGAGGATCATTTGATGGCATGGAAGACAACATTCTTGAGCTGAGAAACCAGGCCATCCTGGTCTGTTCTTTCCAACCTCCACCTCCTCTCCCACTATTTCTTTCTGTGTCCCTCTGGCCACTGTGCTTGTTCCTGAGATGAGGACTTAGTTTGGACTGTGCTTCCTATATTCACTTTCACACTTGCAGAGCAAAGACCACCTTTTTTTCTTCTGCTCTGAGAGTCTCTCCTTGACACCGTTAGGTAAGTCAAATGCTCAGTTTTGCTGTTGATCTTTCCTTCCCTTTCCCTTGATTCAATTTTCTGTACTGAATTATGGTATCCAGTTATGATTCTCCTACTCTTTAAAATGTTAATCCTCTGGCATGAGCAACTCTGCCTGCCTTGCGTCCTTGTAGTGGTCCCAGAACCTGGGGGATAGTAATTCTTCAAAAACGCATGCTGAATAACATGGAAAGATACTGGAAGTATGTATAACATGTAAGATCAGAAGGAAGGGTAGGTAGGAAAGGTGTGGAATTCTGGCTTCTAGGAGTGACATGGTTTTGTACCTTGAACTCATAGCCTCTGTGACCACCTTGCATAAGAGCTCCACAAGATTGGTCCTGTCAATCTTCGGTCTTGGAGTAGGGAGGCGTTCAGGATGCCCTTCCCTTTCTCGAGGATTTATAGGTAGAGTTAATAATTGGTGGGAGTGAGAGATCCATTTTCTTTAGTGGAGTAAGCATGGGTAAAGTCTCTGTGCTCCTGTAAATGAGGTCTCACTCATGTTTCTGTAATAATATAATTGAACTTATTGGTTCACTAAACCTGAAATCACCACCACTACCACAAAAAGACATGAAGGGAGGAGAAAGAATTGGGAAGGTGAGGAAGTGGGGAGTGAATATGAGTGGCAAGGGGAACGAGAGAGGATGATAAGGTAATTATGATGAAAATGTGGGTCTGGACAGATGGCTCATCAGTCAGAGCATTTGTAGCTCTTGAAGGGGACTTGGCTTCTAACATCCATATCTGGTGGCTCACAACTACCTATAATTCCAATCCTAACACTTTCAATCTTAACACTCTGTTCTGGCCTCTAAAGGTAGACACACACACACACATGGCACACACTCACAAAGACAAACACACACACTTATGTATATAAATATATATTTCTAAATATATTATGTGCATATATTAAAATGTTATAATGAAACATCTTATATAATATTTGCTAATAAGCCCTTAAAAACAAAGTCTGTAAATGTGCATATGTATATTTCTATATATGTATATACCAATACATGCATATACACATATATGCATATGTTTGTGTGTGTGTGTATATATGTACATTTACATATACACACATTTTTATATACCTGTCAGTGTACACACACACAGACATGTGTGTACCATGCATGTGCACACACTCACTCACACACAAGCACACTCACACACTGAATGAATAAATAAATGAGGCAAATGATATGGATATTACTGTAGGGCAAATGCCACCGTGAGATTGGGCTAGAGGAATTTTCTCAAATGTTCTCTTCTGACAGCTCATCGCATTAAAAGGTTATGAGGCCTCTTACCTATCTGACTGTGTCTGTTTTTCTACTTCAGGTGAACTGTAATTTTATTTCCCAGCTTTGAATCTTTATATTGTACCAGAGGTCACACTAACATGGCACTTCTTACATTTCTTTTATTAAAACAGCAAGAAATTCTGGATAGAAAAGGGTCTTTCTCTGTCAAAGTACACCATCTGGCTTAGATGTCATTCAGTTTTCCCTCCAATCTAAGAAAATTCCCACAGTTAGTGAGACTTACTCAGAGACCCTTCAACAGTCCTTTGACTTCCAAGCAGTCTTTAATTTTTAAAAACATACTCATAAATTATTTTTAATTTTTAGATTTTGATGTACTTTATAATAACAAAACTTGACAATAAAAAATATCACAAAGCAAAATTAACCAGACTCAAACAACTATACAAGTCAATGAACTTCTATACAGTTAGAATAGGTGTTTTAAACAGATGTGGTGGTTCACAATAAAATTTATACTTTCAGCATTAAGTATATTTTATACACTTATCTACCACTGACACTCCAACTCCATGACAGAATTAGAACTAGAAAGGCCAACTATCTTTATATCATCATTCATAAATCATATTCAAGACCAGAATGCAGTCCTTCCTCATCTCATAATATTTATTTCTTGTCTCCATTCTTCATGTTATACCATGTCTGTTTATCTATATTAACATATATATGTATGTATGTATATATGTATATATACATACATTATTATTATTGACTAGATTCTGTATATGAGATTGAACATGTAATTTTTTTCTAAGGTTTTGTAAACTCCCTTATTATTATACATCACAAATCCAACAATTTTCCTGCAGAATTTTAGACCTTTTCTTTAGGACTATATTTCTCTATGATCCCTATATATCTATATAGATACCATACTTTCTTTTTTTTTTCTTTTTTTTTTTAATTGGATGATTTATTTACATTTCCTATGTTGTCCCCTTACCCCATCCCCCACCACCCCCTCGGAACCCCCAATCCCCTCGCCCCTCCTCCTTCTTCTCTGTGGATGTAACCTCTATCTACACCCCCCCACTCCCACCTCCCCACCCTCAAAATTCCCACCCCCTGGGGCATCCGGCCTTCATGAGGTCAAGGTTCTCTTCTTCCACCTATGCCCAGCAGGGCCCTCCACTTTTACATATTCAGCTGAAGCTCTGGATCCCCCCCTAAGTGCTCCCAGGCTGGTGGTTTAGACCCTGGGAGCTGTGGTTGGTTGGTATTGTTGCTCTCCTCATGGTGCCACAAACCCTTTCAGCTCCTTCAGTCTTCACTCTAACTCCTCTATTGAGAACCCCATGATCAGTTCAATGGCTAGTTGTGAGCATCTGCCTCTGAATATGTCTGACTCTTGAAGGCCTCTGAGGAGATATCCATATCAGGCTCTTATCAGCATGCACTTCCTGTCTTCCACATCAGCATCTACCTTTGGTGATTGCACATGGGATAGATACTCAGGTGGGGTGGTCTTGAGACGGCCCCTCCTTCAGTTTCTGTCCCTCACTTTGTCTCCATATTTGCTCCCTTGAGTATTTTGTTGCTCCTTCTAAGAAGGACCGAATCACCCTCACTTGGTCTTCCTTCTTTATGAGCTTCATGTGGCCTGTGAGTTGCATCTTGGGCATTTCAAGGTTCTAGGCTAATATCCAATAATCAGTGAGTGAATACCATGTGTCTTCTTTTGTGATTGGCTTACCTCACTCAGGATGATAATTTCTAGTTCCATCCATTTACCTAGGAACCTCTCGAATTCATTGTTTTTAATAGCTGAGTAATACTCCATTGTGTAAATATACCACATTTTTTGAATCCATTCCTCAGTTGAAGGACATCTGGGTTCTTTCCAGCTCCTGGCTATTATAAATAAGGCTGCTATGAACATAGTTGAGCATATGTCCTTGTTATATGTTCGAGCTTCTTCTGGGTATATGCCTAGGAGTGGTATAGCTGGATCCTCGGGTAATGCTATGTCCAATTTTCTGAGGAACTGCCAGACTGATTTCCAAAGTGGTTGCACCATCTTGCAGTCCCACCAACAATGGAGGAGTGTTCCTCTTTCTCCACACCCTCGCCAGCATCTACTATCACCTGAGTTTTTAATCTTAGCCATTCTGACTGGTGTGAGATGGAATCTCAGGGTTGTTTTGATTTGCATTTCCCTGACGACTAAGGATGCTGAACATTTCTTTAGATGCTTCTCGGCCATTCGAGTTTCTTCCGTTGAAAATTCTTTGTTAAGCTCTATACCCCATTTTTTAATAGGGTAATTTGGTTGTCTGGAGTCTAATTTCTTGAGTTCTTTGTATATATTGGATATTAGCCCTCTATCAGATGAAGGATTGGTAAAGATCTTTTCCCAATTTGTTGGTTGTCGTTTTGTCCTATTGACAGTGTCCTTTGCCTTACAGAAACTTTGCAATTTTATGAAGTCCCATTTGTCAATTCTCGATCTTAGAGCATATGCCATTGGAGTTCTGTTCAGGAACTTTTCCCCTGTGCCCAAGTATTCGAGGCTTTTCCCCACCTTCTCTTCTATTAGTTTCAGTGTATCTGGTTTTATGTGGAGGTCCTTTATCCACATAGACTTGAGCTTTGTACAAGGGGATAAGAATGGATCAATTTTCATTCTTCTACATGTTGTCTTCCAGTTGAACCAGCACCATTTGTTGAAAATGCTGTCCTTTTTCCACTGGACAGTTTTAGCTCCTTTGTCAAAGATCAAGTGACCATAGGAGTGTGGGTTCATTTCTGGGTCTTCAATTCTATTCCATTGATCTTCCTGCCTGTCTCTGTACCAATACCAGGTAGTTTTTATCACTATTGCTCTGTAGTACAGCTTGAGGTCAGGGATGGTAATTCCTCCAGAAGTTCTTTTATTGTTGAGAATAGTTTTCGCTATCCTGGGTTTTTTGTTATTCCATATGAATTTGAGAATTTCCTTTTCTAACTCTGTGAAGAATTGAGTTGGGATTTTAATGGGGATTGCATTGAATCTGTAGATTGCTTTTGGCAAGATGGCCATTTTTATTATATTAATCCTGCCAATCCATGAGCATGGGAGATCTTTCCATCTTCTGAGATCTTCTTCAATTTCTTTCTTCAGAGACTTGAAGTTCTTGTCATAGAGGTCTTTCACTTGCTTGGTTAGATTCACACCAAGGTATTTTATATTATTTGCAACTATTGTGAAGGGTGTCATTTCCCTAATTTCTTTTTCAGTCTGTTTATCTTTCATGTAGAGGAAGGCTACTGATTTGTTTGAGTTGATTTTATAACCAGCCACTTTGCTGAAGTTGTTTATCAGGTTTAGGAGTTCTCTGGTGGAAGTTTTGGGGTCACTTAAGTATACTATCATATCATCTGCAAATAGCGATATTTTGACTTCTTCCTTTCCTATTTGTATCCCTTTGACTTCTTTTTGCTGTCTAATTGCTCTGGCTAAGACTTCCAGTACTATATTGAATAGGTAGGGGGAGAGTGGGCAACCTTGTCTAGTCCCTGATCTTAGTGGGATTGCTTCAAGTTTCTCTCCATTTAGCTTGATGTTGGCTACTGGTTTGCTGTAAATTGCTTTTACTATGTTTAGGTAGGGGCCTTGAATTCCTGATCTTTCCAAGACTTTTATCATGAAGGGATGTTGAATTTTGTCAAATGCTTTCTCAGCATCTAGTGAGATGATCATGTGGTTTTTTTCTTTAAGTTTGTTTATATAGTGGATTACATTGATGGATTTCCGAATATTGAACCATCCCTGCATTCCTGGGATAAAACCTACTTGATCATGATGGATGATTGTTTTGATGTGGTCTTGGATTCGGTTTGCTAGAATTTTATTGAGTATTTTTGCATCGATGTTCATAAGGGAGATTGGTCTGAAGTTCTCTTTCTTTGTCGGGTCCTTGTGGGGTTTGCGTATGAGTGTAATTGTAGCTTCATAGAACGAATTGGGTAGTGTTCCTTCTGTCTCTATTTTGTTGAATAGTTTGAAGAGAATTGGTATTAGGTCTTCCTTGAAGGTCTGATAGAATTCAGCACTAAAACCATCTGGTCCTGGGCTTTTTTTAGTGGGGAGGCTTTTGATGACTGCTGCTATTTCCTGAGGGGTTATGGGACTATTTAGATGGTTTATCTGCTCCTGGTTTAACTTCGGTACCTGGTATCTGTCTAGGAAATTGTCCATTTCATCCAGGTTTTCCAGTTTTGTTGAGTATAGGCCTTTGTAGTAGGATCTGATGATTTTTTGAATTTCTTCAGTTTCTGTTGTTATGTCTCCCTTTTCAGTTCTGATTTTATTAATTTGGATACTGTCTCTGTGCCCTCTGGTTAATCTGGCTAAGGGTTTATCTATCTTGTTGATTTTCTCAAAGAACCAACTCCTGGTTTTATTGATATTTTGTATTGTTCTTTCTGTTTCTATTTGGTTGATTTCAGCCCTGAGTTTGATTATTTCCTGCCTTCTACTCCTCCTGGGTGTATTTGCTTCTTTTTGTTCTAGAGCTTTTAGTTGTGCAGTCAACTTGTTAGTGTGTGCTCTTTCCAGTTTCTTTTTGTAGGCACTTAGAGCTATGAGCTTTCCTCTTAGCACTGCCTTCATGGAGTCCCACAAGTTTTGGTATGATGTGTCCTCATTTTCATTGAATTCTAAAAAGTCTTTTCTTTCTTTATTTCTTCCTTGACCAAGTCATCATTGACTAGAGAGTTGTTCAGTTTCCATGTGTACGTGGGTTTTCCATTGTTTTTGTCATTATTAAAGACCAGTCTTAGTCCGTGGTGATCTGATAAGATGCAAGGGATTATTTCAATCTTTTTGTATCTGTAGAGGCTTGTTTTGTGACCAATTATATGGTCTATTTTGGAGAAGGTACCATGAGGTGCTGAGAAAAAGGTATATTCTTTTGTTTTAGGATGAAATGTTCTATAGATGTCTGTTAAGTCCA
Source organism: Grammomys surdaster (assembly GCF_004785775.1). Taxonomy (NCBI): domain Eukaryota; kingdom Metazoa; phylum Chordata; class Mammalia; order Rodentia; family Muridae; genus Grammomys; species Grammomys surdaster. The sequence goes on from NW_021604653.1 coordinate 2,956,093, forward strand.
TTTGGTTCATAACTTCTGTTAATTTCAAAGTGTCTCTGTTTAGTTTCTGTTTCCATGATCTGTCCATTGCTGACAGTGGGGTGTTGAAATCCCCCACTATTATTGTGTGAGGTGTAATGTGTGTTTTGAGCTTTAGTAAAGTTTCTTTTATGTATGTAGGTGCCCTTGCATTTGGAGCATAGATGTTCAGAATTGAGAGTTCACCTTGGTAGATTTTTCCTTTGATGAGTATGAAGTGTCCTTCCTTATCTTTTTTGATTAATTTTGGATGAAAGTCGATTTTATTTGATATTAGAATGGCTACTCCAGCTTGTTTCTTGGGACCATTGGCTTGAAAAATTGTTTTCCACCCTTTTATTCTGAGGTAGTGTCTGTCTTTTTCACTGAGGTGCGTTTCTTGTATGCAGCAAAATTCTGGGTCTTGTTTGTGTATCCAGTCTGATAGTCTGCGTCTTTTTATTGGGGAATTGAGACCATTGATGTTAAGAGATATTAAGGAAAAATGATTGTTGCTTCCTGTTATTTTTTTTATTAGAGGTAAAGTTATGTTTGTATCTTTTTTGGGGGTTGTTGGAAGATTACTTACTTGCTTTTCCTAGGTTGTAGTTTCCCTCCTTGTGTTGGCATTTTCCATCAATTATCCTTTGAAGTGCTGGGTTTGTGGGAAGATATTGTGCAAATTTGGTTTTGTCATGGAATATCTTGGTTTCACCATCTATAGTGATTGAGAGTTTTGCTGGGTATAGTAATCTGGGCTGGCAATTGTGTTCTCTTAGTGTCTGTATGATGTCAGTCCAGGCTCTTCTGGCTTTTATAGTCTCTGGTGAGAAGTCTGGTGTAATTCTTATAGGTCTGCCTTTATATGTTTCTTGACCTTTTTCCCTTACTGCTTTTAGTATTTTTTCTTTGTTTTGTGCATCTGATGTTTTGATTATTATGTGACGGGAGGTATTTCTTTTCTGGTCTAGTCTATTTGGTGTTCTGTAGGCTTCTTGTATGTTTATGGGCATCTTGTTCTTTAGGTTAGGGAAGTTTTCCTCAATAATTTTGTTGAAGATATTTACTGGCCCTTTAAGTTGGGAATCTTCATTCTCATCTATATCTATTATCCTTAGGTTTGGTCTTCTCATTGTGTCCTGGATTTCCTGGATGTTTTGAGTTAGGAGTTTTTTGCATTTTGCATTTTCTTTGACAACTGTGTCAATATTTTCCACCGTATCTTCTGCATTTGAGATTCTCTCTTCTATCTCTTGTATTCGGTTGGTGATGCTTGCGTCTGTGACTCCTGATCTCTTTCTTAGGTTTTCTATCTCCATGGTTGTCTCCCTTTGAACTTTCTTTATTGTTTCTATTTCTAGTTTCAGATCCTGAATGTTTTTGTTTAATTCCTTCTTTGTGTTTTCTTCCATTTCTTTAAGGGATTTCTGTGATTCCTCTTTAAGGGCTTCTATCTGTTTACTTGTACTCTCCTGTATTTCTTTAAGGGAGTTACTTAATTCCTTCTTATAATCCTCTATCATCATCATGAGAAGTGATTTTAATTCTGAATCCTGCTTTTCAGGTGTGATGGGGTGTTCAGGGCTTGCTATATTGGGAGAATTGGGCACTGATGATGCCAAGAAACTTTGGTTTCCATTGCTTATGTTCTTGCGCTTGCCTTTCGCCATCTGGTTAACTCTAGTGGTACCTGCCCTCACTGTGTAAAACTGGAGTCTGTATTTCCAGTTATCTTGCTTATTGCAGAGCTCCTCAGAGTCCAGAGGTCTCTGTGGTCTTATGCTCCTAATCTCCTGGGTGGAATAACTCCTGGGACTCAGGCCACCTCTTGGATCTGGAAATCCTTCTGCTCTGAGTGCAGTGGGTCCTCGATGACTCAGGATTCAGTTTCAGCTGCTCTGAGTGCAGTGGCTCCAGCTGCTCTGAGTGCAGTGGCTCCTGGATGACTCAGGATTCAGTT